>NC_058375.1:196592711-197203848 GCF_018350175.1 Felis catus
GCAGAGGATGTGGATGAGGGTGAGAAGAAAGATTAGAGAAGAGTTATATTTCTACTTATGACTATAGTGTTTTACTTTTGTGAAAAGAAAATTACTTACATAGATTACATGAAACGCTGGAAATATTTTCATCTTAAAAAGAAACTAACTGGGGCGCCTGGGTGGCTCAGTCGGTTGAGCTTCCGACTTCGGCTCAGGTCATGATCTCACGGTCCGTGAGTTCGAACCCCGCGTCAGGCTCTGGGCTGATGGCTCGGAGCCTGGAGCCTGCTTCCGATTCTGTGTCTCCCTCTCTCTCTGCCCCTCCCCCGTTCATGCTCTGTCTCTCTCTGTCCCAAAAATAAAAATAAACAGTAAAAAAAAAATTAAAAAAAAAAAAGAAACTAAAAATCTGTACTCCGTAATACTACTTCTTCCTTCCTCCTGCCATTCATTACATTCAGCAGCTAAATCTGATTCTTAGTGGAGGTCCAGCAGAATTCTTATATTTCTGGATCAAGATTTCATTCTTATGCCCAAGACAATGCTTGTTTTCTTCTATTCCTAGATTGTTCCTCTTCCCAATTCTGCCTATCAAAAATCATTTAATAGTAGCTATTCAAAATGCTACTTAAGTCATTCAACTGATTTTCTCTTGTTTTTTCCATACAAAAGAGAAGAAAAAATATTAGAGACCTCAGCACAAAATGATAATATATTACATTAATCTGTGTATATATATGTGTTGTCTAGGAAGCTATAGGCTGCTCAGTGGCAGAATCTTCTATATCTCCTTATCCTTCTACCACGTGAGTCCTTAAGCATGTACATGCAATGCCATAAAAAGCTCAATGCATTGCTAGATTGACTAGACAGCTCAAATGATAAATGAAATGGTAATGAAGGTGACTGTTTTGCTAATTACTGAAACAGGCAATTTATCTCCAGTGAGGTTTGCCCTCATTTCTTCTCCGAGAAAATCGTTATTAACATGACTTTCATAAAAACAAAAGGCACAGCAATGCTTTTAATATTTAAACAAATTTAAGGTAAATAATGCCCCAGGGAAATATATTCAGTGTTAATGCAGTGGTAAAACTGTCTTTATTGAAAGTGTTTTATTACTAAAATTCTTGTCAAGCTAACAAGGTGGGGAATCTGAAGTTCTTAAAACTGTTTAACTGTAGCCACCTGACTCCAGGTCAGAGGTTAAAATGCTACATTCAAGTACCAGTCAAAGCAATTTAAGAGAAGGACAGAAAACTGAATCAACATTTAGCCAATCCTTATGCAATTTATCTTCACATCACTTATACCACATCTATTACCTAATACCTTATCATCACTGTTGGTTTGTAATACCTGCTGATCACTCTCTTGCCTTGCCCCCCACACAAGAAAAAAAAAAAGCAAAATTCTTTGAAAAATTGGAAGATTTTGAGAAATAATTTCCTTGTGCCTTCTATACATTGTAGAAAATCACAATATGCGTAACAAGTGACAATCCAGCCTATGTACATAATTCTATTGATTCTATTGATAGGGACTCACATTCTGGTAAAGACTCTATTCGAATTTTATATAGCATTAAAGAAAGGAAAAGTTCAAAACTGGAAGTAAAATGATCTCCTTACAATTTCCATCTATTGGTTCTAAGTTCTCCCTTCTGGAACAATAAAATATAAACATAATTGCTTTTCAATATTAGAGTTTCATCTATTACAAGTTCCTCAGTTCCCTTTCACTCTATTTTTATTACATGTTTTCCTTCCAAAACCAGCATACCCTGGATACCTGTTCCCTGTAACCTTCCTATTTATCTCTTCTGCTCTCATATTCTTCCTGTTTTATTTAATTCATTTCCAAGAACTTAAGCCAGTGTTATTTTTTCCTACTTAACCAATTCCCTTCTTTCTCTCTAGTTTTAATATTGTGATAGTATTAGTATTATACAGTAATAATTGATATTAATATTAATTAATATTAATTAATAATCAACTCTGCACTCTGAAACTTGGCAGTTCTCATTGTCGCTCTAATATCTGGCACTCCTGCCTATCTTTCCTGAAACGCTGTCTCTGAAAGTGTGCCCTCAGAATCTATTTTCTACTTTTGCTCTATCATCATTTATGAACTGCCTGCTTTTGGCTTTTCTCTAAGTTTCTGACCCCTAAATCCAGATTGTAAATCCAGAACCTTCTTCCAAAAGGACCATCTTGCCCAGAGAGAACCCACAGATATTAATAATGTCTGCCTAACCAAAATTTTCTAAATGTGTCCATTTTTAAGATGCATAAAATTTGAAGGACCAAGGGGTGCCTGCATGGCTCAGTCGGTTAAGCGTCTGACTTAGGCTCAGGTCACGATCTCGTGGTTCGTGTGTTCGAGCCCCACATCAGGTTCTGTGCTGACAACTTGGAGCCTGAAGTCTGCTTCAGATTCTGTGTCTCCCTGTCTCTCTGCTCCTCCCCTGCTCAAGCTCTCTCTCTCAAAAATAAATAATAAAACATTAAAAAATAAAAATTGAAGGACCTCCCTATCATTCTGCCTGTAACACCTGTTTGTCCACAGCGTGAAGTTTCCCTGTTCTTGATCTGTCCCATTTTTTCACCCCAGTTGCACAACACCAGTTAATATCTACACATGTTATGGTGAAGACTGTAATTTTCCAATTAGATTAAGCTGAACAAATTAACCATAACACTACCTCCCTCTCTCTCCCTCTTTCTCTCTCTCTTTTTCCTGCTATGTATAGGACAAACTCTGAAAAAAAAGTAAACAAAAATATAATAAAATTAGAATAACAATAATAATGCAATTTTTCCCTTTTTCTGAAAATAAAAAAAATATGTATTTATTTATTTATAGAAACAAAATGAATAAGGGAAATAGATTAATTTCACCCTATAAATATCAATTCATACAATAGGTTGAATAAATAATTTTAAAAGTATATTGAATTCTCCTTAATCTTTTAAAAAATTTATTACTCTATGTATAGCTGTTTTATTGAAAAGATATTGGAAATTAAAATTCTTTCAAAGGTAATGAGTTCTAAAACATCTCTTCAGTTTCAATCTAGCCATAATTTTCCAGGGAAAGCCCAACCACAAATTATAATTTGTTACGACAAATAAAAGAAAAATGAAACTCATGTATTATACCAGAGAGAGGCCAAAGGTTAACATTTTCCCTCCCAGGCATGAAAGAAAGTCAATAAATGAATCTCTGAAGCTTTCATCAGACAAGCTGGATCTTTAGTGATAGTGAAGAAAATCTATTCTGAAATTGAACCCATTTAGAAAACAGATAGAATGAAGAATAATGGAGGATCTGTAGAGAAAATAAAGAACCTACTGCTATGATGTTTTTTTTTTAAGTCCAGAGTGAGTTTCATCATTTTTAGTCACCCTTACATAGTTTCAGCATTAGTTCAAAAACAGTTTATAATGAAATGTCTTTAAGTTTCATGTCACTGTTATAATATGGAAATTTATCTTTCAGTATTTTAGAGAAAGGTAAATTATAGAGAATGTAGTATGTGCCAGCAGGAAAAATCTAATGATGGGAGAAAACAATCTGAAAAATAAATCTGTTTTATTTTATTTTATTATTTATATATTATTTATTATTATTTTATTAATGTTTTATTTATTTATTTATTTATTTATTTATTTATTTATTTATTTATTTATTTTGAGAGAGAGAAGAGAGACAGCATGCAAGCAGGGAAGGGACAGAGAGAGAATTGCAAACAGGTTCCCCGCTGCCAGCCCAGAGCCCAATGCAGGGCTCAAACCCACAAACTGTGAGATCATGACCTGAGCTGAAACCTAGAGTTGGACGTTTAACCAACTGAGCCACCCAGGTGCTCCTAATAAATTTTCTATAAATTGAATATTTTTACTAGCTTAAAATTATATAAAACATAGGAGACAAACAGGTGAAAACATGTTTTAATGTTATTGCCAAGAGCAATGAATCATTTTTTAGATTATGTCTTATTAACCGTTTGCTCTTTCTCTTCCTTCATTCTGGAACTCATTCCTTGCAGGTGTCAATATGTCTTCTCTTTTGCTTTTTCTAGTCTTAATTCAAATACACTTTTACTCTGACTTTCCTTTTCCATGCTATCTAAAATCATAAACCTCACCCAACCAGTTCCTATATTTTCCTTGACATTTTTCTTAGCCCTTATATCTCTCTTTGCACTAAAGTATTCTTTAAGAGTAAGATGTGTCTTTCATTTTGCTTAAATCACTATATTGCAACAACAAAAAGAATGTGTAGCACATGGAAGGCACTCAATTGGAATTTGTTTCAATAAAAATAAAACAGGACAGAAACCTAGAAAATAATCGTATGTTAAGCTAACCAGAAATTCAAGAAGTTCAGAAGAAGAAATAAACATTCACTCACTGATGTTTTTTTAAGTGACTATGGAGATTCCTCAAAAAATTAAAAATAGAACTATTATACAAACCTAGAAATTCCACTTTTGGCTACTCATCTAAAGAAAATAAAAACACTAATTAAAAAAGATATATACATCTGTCTGTGTGTGTTTTTTCATATTCATAAGTTCAATGAGATCTTTATCACTACTATATTACTACATGCTTCCCTGTCATTACTACATGCAATTCCATTTTTATTCTATTATGTTTCATTTATGTGGGTAAAATTCACAGAATTAATTTCGCAAAACACTAGTGAGCTATGATGCACAATTTCAAGAAAAACAAATCTGCTAAAGACTCTGGCATGAATGAGTCCCAGCCCAGGGCTATGATAGCCTTACTGAAGAGACTGAACTTCCTGCTGTGATTCTGCAGCAGTCATTGAACACTGAAGTTATTTTGTAATCCTAAGAGTGAGTAAACACTGCTTCAATTTTCAAAAAGTATGGGAAGAAGTCATATTTTATAAACTACACCAGTGGGTAATAGACTAAGATGGATAACTTAAGGAGTCATTTGAGAACACAGAGAAGAAGAAATAGTAATTACTAGTGTCCAACACAATTTCTGTAAAAATTAATCAAATCAGACTAACGTCAACTGCCTGGTTGCTAAGCTAATGTATCAAAGATATGTAGTATAATTTTGAAAGCCATAAGAAAATAAAGGATCCACTCATTCCAATGACAGAGATAACAAGGTGTGGCCACTAACCCTGTTTCCTTTATTACCGGATACACAATTAGATTATATGTCTCAGTATCCCTTGTAGTTAGGTGAGACCACATGACTAGGTTCTGCCAGCTGAATGTGAGCTGGAAGTGATGTACGCTGCTCTCAGATAGACTCTACCACATAACTCAGACCTGTTTCCCAAACCCTCTCACCGCTGTATGACACTTAAGCAATGGTCCCTTTGTCTCTTACACTATCAAGTGTTCTCTTTCATGACTCTTACCATATCGGTACACAAACCGGATGTAATATTTCCTATACTAATATATCCATCTTTTTAATTTCACATGTATCTGCAGATTTTCTCTACTTCTCTGCTTCCTTTATAGTGCAGTTCCACTATAGAATTATTATATCCACAGTTTGCCTTAAGATCCTTTGGTTGTCTGTTGACCCTATTCTAATCAAGATTTTTACCCTTGTCATAATGTAACTCTAATCAGGGTCACAAATGAACCACTGCTTAGTCCATAGGATATTTTTTTCTGTCCAGTCTCATTTTACTTGATTTCTCCTAAACAGTGGACATATTTGCCCAGTCTCCACTTGACTTTCAAGCACTACCATCTTGTTCTCTTCATACCTAGTCACTCATTTAGCGTTCCCACCTTACGTCTCTGCTATTGGCATGCCCACAGAAACTCCTTTTCTCTATATTCACATAAAGGCTCTCATAAAGCTTCATGTCTTCAAATGCCAAAAACACACAGATGACTTAGGAGACATATGTGTAGCCTAGACCTTTCACTTGGATATTAGGCTGATAGGTCCAACTGTTTTCTGAGTAATTTTGTCCAACAGGCAGCTCAGGTTTAGCAAGTTTGAAACTGAACTCCTGGTTCTCTTCTCCAAACGGAGTCTAATTAATTTCTCTGGTAATTGATAGATTCATTCTTCCAGATATAATCCATAAACAAACAAACAAAAAATACATGGAATTCTCTCTGACTACACTTCTCCACACTCTATAGTCAGTCCATCAGCAACAAATCTTTTTCCTTCAAAATGTAGCCCAGGGAGTTGGTAGTAAGATGGCGGAGGAGTAGGACAACCCTAAGCTTGCCTCCTCCCTGGAACACAGCTAGATAAATATCAAATCATTCTGAACAAGAAATCTATTGGAAGTCTTAGAGAACAAAGCTGCACATCTACAAACCAGAAAAATGACCCCCGGAAGCTAGGTACAGCATGGAGTTCATAGAGTTTGTGGGCACAGGGGAAAAGAAAAGAGCCACTGATGCCCCCCAGGGGAGGGAGCCCTGAAGGCTTCTGAGTAGTGAGAGAAAAGGAGGACAGAGAGAAAAACCATGAAAAAAAAATGTAGCCCAAAGCTCAACAACTTTTACTGCTATCATCCTGGTCTAAGATTTCCTCATCTTTTATCTCTTACTATTGCAATAAGTTTCTAACAGGTTTCCTTATTTCTACCTTTTTTTATCTGAAGTCTGCCATTCACACAGAAGTCCAGGTAATCTATTTAAGAATTTATAATCTTGGGGTGCCTGGGTGCTCAGTGAGTTAAGTGTCAGACTTCAGCTCAGGTTCATGGGTTCCAGCCTCGCATGGGGCTCTCTGCTATCAGCACGGAGCCCGCTTTCGATCCACCATCCCCTTCTCTCTCTGCCCCCTCCCCCCCACTTGTGCTCTCTCTCTCTCAAAAAATGAAGAAATAAATTTTTAAAAATATATACTCTTAAGGAGATTAGTTCAATTGTTATATCCAGAATTATTCTTTTACATGGTAAATCAGATTATATATATATCACTTTTCTAAAGTGATATACATACACACACACACACACACACACGTGTGTGTGTGAGTATATACAAATATAGGTGTGTGTATATATATATATATATATATATATATATTCAACCAACTTTTGAAAATTTGAAGACTGCTTAATATGCTATAATAAATCAAAAAAGTATGGAATGAGCTATTTTTTACAATAATTTTGAAAAGCTCTTTTCAACAGCAATCAACATACCAGTGGCATTTGCTCTTTGAAGTTATAATCCCATCACAGTTTACAATCCTATTTATTTGGCCTTGTTAACAAAATATACAGAATTAATTTCCTAAGTCAAATCTGCCAACCTGCTAGAATACTACCTTGGGGATTTAGCAATAATTTAAATAGTAAAAATTCTTCAGCAATATATACTGTATGTTCCATAATTATATTCTCTTAATATTGTATAAATTATAATATATAATACATATACAAATTATACTTGGCATTATATAAACATTATCTTAGTTTAAATCTCTTGTTTATTGTGATAGATACAAGTAAGATAGCATTGATAAATAAAAGAAAAAAATATAAATAAAAATTTACATAAGCACACGGTCTAAACATATGCTTTACTACGTACAAAAACATACATGCACACAATTATTTTATTCAAATATGGACTTCATTTCATGAAAATATTCCCATATTTATCTCATGTTAAGCCACTCTAAAAAACAATTATTTCTAGAGGTTCATAGATATTTAAATAAATAGGCATATACATAAATCAAACAATAGTATATTACCTTCATAATCATGCCTAACAAGGACTATTTTCATCTGGCTGTAAGATCATAAAGCATTTTTTAAACTTTATAACTAATAGCTCTCACAATTGAAAAATCAGAAAGCAAAGTATATGGAAACAGATCTGCAAAATTTGGCTGATATATCTATTTCTTTTTCCTGTGCTGGCTCCTCTGAATTAGACCCAGAGGGACAGCTAGCTCTCCTTGCCCCTGCTTCAACCTAAAGATAAATAATACAAAGGATCCTCTTTTGCTTGTCTGACTCAACCCTGTTTTACAAAGTACCTTTTTATCCTTAGCCAAATTATGGAAAGAGACTAAATGTCCATCAACTGATGAACGGATAAAGATGTGGTTCATATATACAATGGAGTACTGCTTGGCAATGAGAAAAAATGAAATGATGCCATTTGCAGCAACGTGGATAGAACAGGAGGGTATTATGGATAGAACAGGAGGGTAAAGTGAAATAAGTCAGTCAGAGAAAGACAGATATCATATGTTTTCACTCATATGTAGATCTTGAGAAACTTAACAGAAGACCATGGGTGAAGGGAATGGAGAAAAAAAAAAGTTACAAACAGAGAGGGAGGTAGGCAAACCATAAGAGACTCTTAAATACAGAGAGCAGGGCGCCTGGATGGCTCAGTCAGTTAAATGTCCGACTTCAGCTCAGCTCATCACCTCACAGTTCGTTGGTTCAAACACCACATCATGCTCTGTGCTGATAGCTCGGAGCCTGGATCCCGCTTCCCATTTTATGTCTCCCTCTCTCTCTGCCCCTCCCCTGCTTGCACTCTGTCTCTTTCTCCCTCAAAATAAATAAACATTAAAAAAATTAAAAATAAATAAATAAATAAATAAATAAATAAATAAATAAATAAAGAGAACAAACTGAGGGTGGATGGGAGGATGGGGAGGAGGGAAAAATGGGTGATGTGCACTGAGGAGGGCACTTGTTTGGATGAGCACTGGTGTTGTATGTAAGCGATGAGCCACAGGAATCTACCCCAAGAACCAAGAACAACTTTACACACTGTATGTTAGCCAATTTGACAATAAATTATATTAATAAATATAAATAAATAAATAAATAAATAAATAAATAAATAAATAGTGCTTCTTATCTTTTTTTTTCCTAATAAGCATAATAAACTTTTAAATGGAGAGGTCATATTAATACCTATCAATATACAGTAGCTTTCAAAAGGCTAAAAAATGACACTATCGACTCTATTTCTATTTTCCTTTAAACTGAGTTATGTCTTTACTTTTTTAATGTAAAAAAATGCTTATCTTCATCTACCGCAAGTCTTCCAGCTAAAAGTTTTTAATGTAAAGTGGTTTTATCATTTTGATAAAAAACACTGTGTAAAGAGAAAGAGTGTATTAATGACTGAATAAAACATACTATTCCATTGGTATTCCTTTTATATTTAATATGTGCCTTTAGCACAAAAGAATTAGGAAATTACCTGTTCACTGCCACAAATGATATCATAAAGGCACAATAAATTTTCAAGTGTCTACACATTATAAATGTAAGTTACTATGTATCTGACAAAAGCGATTTGTATAAAAGTATTTCTAAAACTATCTGACATCTATTCAAAAAGGATTTTTTGCACTTAAATTAGGATGACCATAGAAATTTACTAACCTTTCACGACACAGTGACTTAAAAAATTTCACTATTTGACTCTTTTGTAATTCTAAGAGCAAACAGCTCTCTAACATTTTCAGGATCATTAAATTAAAAATGATAAGGAAAGAAAATCATTAACTAATTTATATTTCTCTTCTAATGGGAATAGAATTAGTAATTACTTTTGCTGCTGAAAGCCCTGTAGTCAGTCACTTGTGACGAAATCACATGTCTATTGTTCAAGGTGGGGGGCCTACTGACCTTAAATTACAAACTCACAGATGTATTTGTAGACCAGTATTAACACAAGAGACATAACATCTTTACATAACCAACCAACCTATTATTCTCAGATTTCTTTTTCCTATGCAGCATTTACTATTTTTACTTTTTTTTTTTACATTTACTTCAACCATATTTGGTCTAGTACATTACATACTGTACCCCTCAATATTTACTACATTATTTCGTGAATCAATTTGGACATTTGAAAAGAGATGAGAAGCAAGAGAAAGCTTACATATTCAAGATTTATTAAAAAATCATGAGATTCATGGAAGTTCTAATCATCAGCCATTAAAGCTGAAAGTTTCATCTGTCATAGGGCAATTTGTAAGCACACAGGAAATTAATTCCTTCTGCATTTCATTTGTTATCTTTGTTAAAATGACTATAGAATCTATGGTTTGAAAATTTTTAAGCTACCTTCATTTCATCCACTGATTTCTTTAATGGCATTAGTGATCTATTCTCTTAAGGTCATATGTCTTTTATTTCAGTTATAAAGTCATGCATTTTTTTATTATTTTTTTAATGTTTTATTTATTTTTGAGACAGAGAGACAGAGAATGAGTGGGGGAGGGCAGAGAGAGAGGGAGATGCAGAATCTGAAGCAGATCCAGGCTCTGAGCTGTCAGCACAGAGCCCAACGTGGGGGCTTGAACTCATGAACCGTGAGACCATGACCTGAACTGAAATCAGACGCTCAACCAACTGAGCCTCCCAGGTGACTCTTAAAGTCATATATTTTTAACATGTTTATTTATTTATTTTGAGAGAGAGGGGAAGAGAGGGTCAGAGAGAGAGGAAGAGAGAGTATCCAAAGCAGGCTCTATGCTGTCAGCACAGTGCCCATAGTGGTGCTTGATCCTATGAACCATGAGATCATGACCTGAGCTGAAATCAAGAGTTAAACACTTAACCAACTGAGTCACCCCTGTGCCATAAAATCATATTTTAAATTCAGATAATGCACCCATTGGTAACATTTTATATGACATTGATTGTATTTATCCTGTTAAAAGTTGAAATGAAGACCAAGTTAGCAGACTGTTATCTTTAAATAGAAAGGACTAACCACAATGCAGTTTATAGAATTTTTTAAATGATATACTTTGCCAAACAGACCTGCAAATTGCACACTATTGTTTTTTTATAGTATTTAAATTTGATTAAAAATTGTATTTCCATTGACATGAGTTATTATAGTTTATTTGTTGTAGAATAAATTTTTAAGAAAGGCTCAAGACCAGAACCCTAGTTTATCTCCAGGATTCCTTAATAGAAAAGGTAATATCCCTGTAACTAGAGTTTTCCAAAAATGATCATTTATTTTCCTTAATTACAGATTGCTATATCCCTAAAGATAGTAACATGATACAATGCAAGTGGCTGTTGTCAAGTCTAATATTTTGTTTTTCTTGACAACCAATCAAGTGCTATTTCATTGGTGAAAAATTACTCCCTAGTATTAGGTCCACAGAAATGTAAATTTAACCAAACTTATTAACTTATATTGTCTACCTCAAGTAAGCTTCTTGAGAACTCCTGTTACAGCCAGAGCATAACATTAACATTACTCTTTCATCAGCAGACAAGGTGCCCTATGCCTGTTCTTACAGAAGGAGGTTCTCTGCCCACACTAATCCAAGGCCTGAGCTTTCCATCATGGGATGTACTCCAAATATAAATGCCCAAGGACGTCCTGAACTGTAAACTGATTCCTAAACACAGGGCACATTTAAGAAGGAGAACTTCAAAAAAGTTAGTGGCTCTCACATTCTCAATTAGAAATTCTCCTCAGATTAGCTGGGATTTCAGAATACATCAACACAGAGAAAGCAGTTGTTCCCACATCTTAAAATAGAACAGATTGAACATTTAACCTTTCTGCTGCCCAGTCAGGGTCTAATTACTATTTTATGTTTAAACACACACACACACACACACACACACACACACACACACACACACACATGCACACTTTCCACTTTGCATTTCTCCTAATGTAATAAAACATAGATGGAAGTAAAACCAACTTCATTGCTCTTTGAAAGTCCGAAATGAGAGAAAAAGGTATTTGCAGAAATTCAAAGGAATAATGTCAACTAGTCAAACTCAAATTTTCTATGAAAACACCAGTTTTTCAAAGTAACTCTATTTTAAGTGATTACCCTTTAGGAATGGATTTGGTGACTCTTTAGATTATTCATGATGAGGGATAATTATATTTTCTAATCCTGGTGTTATATTTAGCAACTTACTAAGGCTTTATAGAGGACATGAACTCTTAGAGCACTTAGAATGACTGTGTCTCCCCAAGATTTGTCACATGCCCACTGTTTATAAGTAACCCTGTTTATTTACTAGATACTGCCAATGCCTCCTCCTAGCAATATAAATACCCATTACTGAAGTTTAATCTGCAGGATTGCCTGAAATGTAGTGACATTTTCTATTTTCCTAAGAAATATTTACAGGCCTATTACTTCTTCCATTTCAAAGCTACATATTAGAATTCAAGAATATCTTTCAAGCCAGTATCTCAAATCTGAACTGGAATGACTAAACAATATCCAGTCTTTATGTTTAATGAGATCATATTTACCCCTTCCACTGTCAATGGGGTGAGGAAACCGTTGGTTATGAAAAATCAATTAAGCAGCTTAGTTTGGTTTTACAAATATTATATACTCACCTACTTATTTTGAAATAAATTTGGATTTCTTTAATATCTTTCTTTCATTTGGGCAGGCAAATGGGTAGAAATGAACAATAAAATAGGCTGCTCTATAGGGTGGAAGTGCCATATTCTTAATGCCTAAAACCTCGAGTACGTGCCGTAGCTTTTTCTTTGCTGGTCCTGTGACCTTGAGAGATTCACTTAGCTATTCTTAAACTCATTTTCTTCACCTTTAATTGTTTCTGCTCTCTTTTTATAGAGATCACATTCTGTAAATGGGCATTTTTCTGTGATAGAGAAGAGATCGTCTGGTAAGTAGATAGATCAGCTCCTGTCTGGAAGCATGACAGGTGCATGGTGTTACGCCGTGTGCGGGCGCTGATCCTGGCAAGAAGAGTGAGCGGCCTGCTGTGGTAGCTCATGGAGGGAACGTGAAGGAGTGCTCCAAATATCCTTCGGCAAGCATTACCCACCTGGGGGAGATTCTCGTCCAATGACTGCCGAATGATAACTGTCATAACTGTGCTTTTCACCATGGCCTTCTCAGCACTTGCACTATGTTTACCCATTTCAAGATGCCATCTGGGGTGTTTTCCCACATCATCACCTCAGAGGACGAAGGTATCACACATAATGGGAGTATTTATTACTATGAACACATCTGGCGTTTTTGGAATTGTCAAAGAAAACCGACAGCTCCTGTAGCCTAATAACTTTTTTCTACATTTTATTGCCCTTGATATTAAAACTCTACTTGAGATGGGCACGTGTAAAGATGAATACAGGATGCCATAGCTGTGAGCATCATTTGTAAAGGCCAAGAAAAGAGAAAATGTGGCTTTTACATAAACATGATAGTCAGAGGTACTTAATTTATACATACATATTTTTTTCTCTTCACAGAAATGCAACCCTTTGGAAATGGGTGTATAGGTACTAATATTGTGTAGCTCTTTTAGCAATTATGTACTGATGGGTGCCTGGATGGCTCAATCGGTTGAGCAGCAGACTTCAGCTCAGATCATGATCTCGTAGTTCATGGGTTCAAACCCCTCATGGGGACAGCTGAGTCTGGAGCCTGCTTGGGATTCTGTGTCTCCATCTCTCTCTGGCCCTCCCCCACTCGCAGTCTGTTTCTCTCACTCTCAAAAAATAAAATAAAACATTAAAAAACTATATTAAAAAAAGAAATTATGTACTGGGACACCTGGGTGGCTCAGTCAGTTAAGCGTCTGACTCTTGATTTCCGCTCAGGTCATTATCTCACGGTTTGTGAGATCAAGCCCTTCAAAGGACTCTGCAATTACAGTGCAGAGCCTGCTTGCGATTCTCTCTCTCTCTCTCTCTCTCTCTCTCTCTCTCTGCCCCTCCCTCTGCACTCTCTCTTTCTCAAAATAAATAAACATTTAAAAAAAAAAAGAAATTGTATACCATCTCAGTTTTTTTTGTTATAATTATTGTTAGGTTTTAGAATTTACAAAATGGTATTTTTAATTAGAAAGCTTCACCATCTTCCAAATTCATATACATGCAATTCCCTCACTCCTCTTCAGTATTGTTTTGCTTAGTTGTAGGCTTAGTTTAAATTTCTGATGTCTTTGTTGGACAATATATGCTTCTTTGAGGGCAGAAATTGGAATGTGTTTATCCATGTGCCCCAAAGTGATTTTCCCCTTATCTTGCAAAAGCAGTCAATAAATGTTTATTAAATTATAAATTAATAGAATTTGTTTCTAATGAAAAGGTCTGACAGCATTTTAAGAGATTTTGGCGTTTTTCTAACATTAAACATTTCAGCAAATAACAAACATTTCTACAATCTACGATTAGCTCTGGTGAGAGATTTTGTCCCTATTTTATACCAGATAACACTGCACAAGGTATTTATTGACATCTAAATACTGACATATAATAAAGTGCTTATAAAAGTAATTTAAATATAATATAAATATATAAAGTATAAAAGTAATTTAAATATTACTTTTATAAGTATAAGTAATTATACTTATAAAATTTAAATATAATATAAATATATAAAGTATATAATATAAATATAATAAATATATTTTAGTTTAAACTAAAATATCTGTTCTATATATGCTTAAAAGGAAAAAAAGGCTATTAAATCAATTTTCTAGAGTTTGATTTCTTTCGTCCATGCTTCTCTCTGCAAATATTTTTGAATACCTGTTGCAAACAAGTGTTGAGAAGCAGATTTACTACATTGATTATTAAAGTCTCAAAATTGAGTAATTTTCCCTTTATGTATTACCAGACTATTGTGGACTTTAAAAAAATATACAGATTACAGAATTAGATATTTTAATCAACAATAATATAAACAGCTAGAAATAAGAGCAACAAAGAGAAACAACTCTATTTAAAACCAATTCAGAGTCTAAGTGCTTTTAAACTATATTTAAAACCAATTACTTTTTGATTATTTAAAATATAACTTAACTAAAAAAAACTTTATTTTTTTAGGAAAATAAAAGACTTTACTCAATGAAACTAATGATCTCTGTCACCTCAATCCATATACCATATTTTATTCAAATATATTAAAAAATTATTTTGTTGAAGTGTCTTCCAGAATGTTTCATATATAACCCTGCTACTACATTTCTTCTCTCCTCTTTCACTGTTACTACAGTAACTTATAAGTCTCTTTTCCTCCAAATCCCCTGTAATTTCCCCTGACTTCGTTCTGATCAGTCAGATTCTTGAGTGTGAGATAAATGTTCTCACCCACAGTTCCAAAAGCATTATTTGAATAGGTTCCCAATAATTACTCATTATGTAATTAATTTAAAAAATAAAGGGGTTCTTGAGTGGCTCAGTGGGTAAAGCATTGGACTCTTGACTTCGGTTCAGGTCATGATCTCACAGTTCCTGAGTCTAAGCCCCCACTGGGCTCTTTGCTGACAGTGCAGAGCCTGCCTGGGATTCCATCTCCCTCTCTCTCTCTCTGCCCCTCCCACACTTGATCTCTATTTCTCTCTCAAAATAAATTAAAAAAATAAACTTTAAAAAAATCAAATAAAGTAACCAAAAAAATTTTACAATGATTAATGAAACATCATATTGAGTAAAGATACATCTTAATGTCTCACATTAGTTGGCCAAATTTGACCAGCTTGAATTGATCTATTGAAAGCGATGTTGGGGACCAAACAAAGCAGAATCTAAGCAAAATGTAAAATTCCAGTTCCAGATAAACAAGTTGCAACAGAAATCTCACTTTGGAAGAAAGGCCAATTAACTGGTGTCAGATACATGAAATATCAAATTCTGTGTCTTCCATTCATGTGTGGAAATGCAGTTGTTCTTTTAAATATTTTCATGTACTTGAATAAATATTTAAGTTTCATACATAGCTCCTACTGAAATGGATACTCAATAAATATGTAGGTGACTGACTTTTTTTCAAAAACAAAACAACAACCAAACAAAATCTCAACACAGAACCACAATATTTTATCTGTTTGTGGCACTAATTTAGTTTTTCTCCTAAATAATATATTGATCAGGAAAAAAAAGTTTGTGTTAAATTCTGTATTTTGGGGGTGCCTGAGTGGCTCAGTCAATTGAGCATCCAACTCTTGATCTCAGCTCAGGTGTTGATCTCAGAGTTGTAAGTTCAAGCCCAACGTTGGGCTTTGCACTGGGTGTGGAGCCTGCTTAAAAAAAAAACAAACAAAAAAAACAAACAAAAACTATCTTTTGTTCTGCAACACTGATTACATAAATTAAAAAAAAAAAGACAGAAAATAGCACCTTTACTTAAAGCTTACCTTAGTTGTATGAATGAACAGATTTAACAAGAAACAACTGCCAGTATCTCCTAGAGATTTGTTCTTACACATGTTTTTATTATATCAAATTATTTTACATTCCTAAAACTCAAAGCTAGTTGGAGAATAAAATGACAACACATCAAATTATTAGCTAAATATAGTCTATAGGAAGAATATTCTAAAAAGAAGATGGGCTGTTTAAAGATAAAGAACATTAGGGTCAGCCATTAATGTCAAAGGCAAGTAAATACCATTCCAAGTATCCCAGATAATACACACTAATAGTGGGTTTTAGCTGGATTCAGGCTGATGCAGGTGCATGTTCAGCAGCTGCAGAGGCAACACACATACACACATATTCACACATAGACATGCACACGGAGCATAATATAAACTAACTCTCTTGAAATGCAGAAAATGGAAAACTGTAAACACAGAAAACTCAAAGAGTAATGAGCTCATATAAATGCTTGAACACTAACCCTCCATTTCCCTGTGATTGTTTTAACTCCTAACAGTCCAAGATTTTAAATCATACAATAGATACATACTTAGGCTGAAATTCTAAGAGAAAATTATTTCTTCAAAATACTTACTGGCTGTTGGATCTTAAACATCTTTCCTAATTTTTCATTGCCTCAGCTTTCTCATCCTATAATAATTGAATTTATCACAAATGCTTTCTATTTGATTGCATACAGACATAATATATGCATATAAAATAGTACAGTGCTTGACTCATAACGCTAAATAAATTTTAATTATTACTTTACCAATATTATCCCACAGTTGATTAACGGTTTCAGTGAAGAAGTAAAACACAAAATTAAGATTTACTTTATTATCACAAATCTTACTTGAATTCATAAAAGCATACTTTTCAACTAATTTTCTAGTTGATCACTACATTTATTTTACTAGTTTTAAATGAAACTAAACAATATAGTTGTTAATTTCACTGTAGAATCTGTAAAAGAAAAGTAGTTCCCAAATCTACTTTTTCTATGTCAGACTAAAAGACTTGGTTCACTGACCAACAGAAAACAATCACACTGTCTCACAAATGCAGAATTAGCATTTATGGAAACACAGGTACTATTTTAAGTTACACAGGAATGGTGTGAGGCAAGTTCTTTGTTTTTGTTTTTGTCTTATTACCAAAAGTAAACAGAAGGATCTTCATAGATGTTATAAGAATCACCAACTCAAGCAAATACCTTACCTTAGTTGAGAAAATATTCATATTATATTAAGTTTTTAAAAAGTTATATTATTATAAAGTTTCTTAATATATTAGTTTATTACAAACTTAGTAACTTTAAACAACATATATTTATTATCTACAATTCTGGTGGTGACAAGTCTGAAACGGGTCTCACTGGGCTAAAATCAAGATGTCAGCAAATCTAAATTCCTTTTGGAGGATGTGGAAAAGAATGTTTATTTGCTTTTTTCAGCTTCTAGAAGTTGCCTGCTTTCCTCGGCTCATGGCCTTTTCATCCATCTTCAAAGCCAGCACAAGGACCAAATCCTTTTTACTCTGCCATAACCTAGATTCTCTCACTGTGTCCCCTCTTACACTTTTAAGAACGCTGTGATTACTTTGGGCTCTCCCAGATAATTCAGGATTATCTTATTATCTTAAGGTCAACTGATTAGCAAACTTAATTCCATCCACACCTTTAATTTTCCTCTGCAGTGTGACCTATCACAAGCTCCAGGGATTCAGATGTGGACATCTTTGAAGGGCCATTATTCTGACTCCGACCTACCTCTCAGCTGATGATTTTGGAGCAACTACTACACTTTACACTTGGAGCACTTTAATATTTTAATGTGTTATAAATACGTACTCACATGCATATATATTTTGTGAAAAGTAGTAAAACAGGAAATATAGAAGGCCTCTCTGAAGAATTAACATTTGAAAAGTGACTTGAAGGAAGTGAAAAATGGAAACAGAATAGGCGAACGATTCTAAGCAAAGAGAACAGTAACTTCAGAGGCCATGAAGAGGAAAGGTGTTTGGTGTTCTTGAGGAATAGCTAAGAGGACAGGATAGTCTGGCTGGAATGGAGGGAGGGGGAGGATTGGGGGTTGAAGTTTGAGGAGAAAACAGGTGGAACATGAAGATCCTTGTGAGTTATTTAACTAAGAGTGAGTTATATCCGAGCACAAGAGTCTCACAATTGGAAAAGCAGCATTACAGCTGCTCTGTGTGCCCGGCAAGGCTGGAAGCAGGAAGACCGGTTTGAAGACTCACCTAATAATCCAGTTGAGAAGTAATAGTGGCTGGGATCATGGTGGAAGCAGAGGAGGGAAAGAAACATATAGGATGAATATTTTATAGAAGGAAGGGGTTGGCCACATTTCCTGGTGGAAAGAATTTAAATTCAGAAAAAGCAAAAAAAAGGAAAGAATCCTAGACAACCCCAACATTTTTATTGTGAGCAACTGGAAGAACATACACTTCATATTTACAAAAACGGGACAAACTATAGGGGAAGCATGTCTAGAAGGAAAAATCAAGCCCTTAAGCTGATAGACACACCTAGGGGATATCTTCTGTCAGACAGTACTGATAATCTGTCAATATTCATTCTTTTCTCCTTAATAACAGATCTCCTGAGTTTTAGTCGGGCATATTTCCCAGTCTCTCTTGAAGCTTGATTTGGCTATGTGACTTAGTAATGGACATTGGAGTACAAGAGAAAACTATGGCAGCTCCAGATCGTGCCCTCAAAAGAATTATGTGCTCCTCTGTTTCTCTGTTCTTGTCACTTGTTGCTAAGAGTTGTCCTACCAACCCAAACCATCTCCATCAGAGAGATTAACTGATACATTGCTTATGTTGATATATTTTGGGGTCTCTTTTTTACAGCAGCTTAGCTAATGCTTAACTAAATATAGCATCTAAGCAAAAATATCAACCAGGCAGCTGACTATTGTACTATATAAGTCTGTGTTCAGGGGAGATTTCAAGGATGGAGACATACAAATGGGAGTCTAGCATCTAGATGGTATTTGAAGTCAGGGGACTAGATGAAGTACTGATGTCTAGCGTTTTCTTCAGACAAACATCAATTTTCTCCACATTCATGTGTTTACTCCATGATGACAAAACAGGCACTGAATAGCATGGCTTTTGCCTTGATTTTTTTCCTTTGATTGTCACTCCTCAGACTCATAATACAAACTACTGGAAGACATACATAGCCATCAAACCCAGAGTGTGAAACTGATCTTTCACGTTGGAAGAAGAGCAAGCACCTTATTTGACCATTATTTTACCATACAGAGACCAGACTCATTTTTATGTTCTTCTTGGATATTTATGATTACAGTCCTAGTGATAAATCCCATGACCTTCTTTCTATCACAAGTTACCTATTGAAGAATCTAAAAGGCAGGAATTTTCGTTTGATCAGATAATGCCTATTTTTAAAATTAACTCTGAGTGACTCAGGCAAAGTTTCATCTTTCTAGAAGCCATCAAACCCCACAACTATCCCTGGTAATCCTCATCATTCCAAATTACACATGGATATAATTAAATTGGTTAGGATAGGATTTGAATTTTAGAATGTAGGCTAAAAATTATTCTTCTTGGAAGAATTGAATCCTTTTTTTTTTCATGCATAAGTGATTTCTTTATTATTTGCATTTGGCCATTTACGAACCCTTCAAATGTTGCACAAAATCATATTTCTAGGGTAATTCCTAATAAAATGTTATTTTTTTTCAATATATGAAATTTATTGTCAAATTGGTTTCCATACAACACCCAGTGCTCATCCCAAAAGGTGCCCTCCTCAATACCCATCACCCACCCTCCCCTCCCTCCCACCCCCCATCAACTCTCAGTTTGTTCTCAGTTTTTAACAGTCTCTTATGCTTTGGCTCTCTCCCACTCTAACCTCTTTTTTTTTTTTCCTTCCCCTCCTCCATGGGTTTCTGTTAAGTTTCTCAGGATCCACATAAGAGTGAAAACATATGGTATCTGTCTTTCTCTGTATGGCTTATTTCACTTAGCATCACACTCTCCAGTTCCATCCATGTTGCTACAAAGGGCCATATTTTGTTCTTTCTCATTGCCATGTAGTACTCCATTGTGTATATAAACCACAATTTCTTTATCCATTCATCAGTTGATGGACATTTAGGCTCTTTCCATAATTTGGCTATTGATGAGAGTGCTGCTATAAACATTGGGGTACAAGTGCCCCTATGCATCAGTACTCCTGTATCCCTTGGGTAAATTCCTAGCAGGGCTATTGCTGGGTCATAGGGTAGGTCTATTTTTAATTTTCTGAGGAACCTCCACACTGCTTTCCAGAGGGGCTGCACCAATTGGCATTCCCACCAACAGTGCAAGAGGGTTCTCGTTTCTCCACATCCTCTCCAGCATCTATAGTATCCTGATTTGTTCATTTTGGCCACTCTGACTGGCGTGAGGTGATATCTGAGTGTGGTTTTGATTTGTATTTCCCTGAAGAGGAGTGACATTGAGCCTCTTTTCATGTGCCTGTTGGCCATCCGGATGTCTTCTTTAGAGAAGTGTCCATTCATGTTTTCTGCCCATTTCTTCACTGGGTTATTTGTTTTTCGGGTGTGGAGTTTGGTGAGCTCTTTATAGATTTTGGATACTAGCCCTTTGTCTGATATGTCATTTGCGAATATCTTTTCCCATTCCGTTGGTTGCCTTTTAGTTTTGTTGGTTGTTTCCTTTGCTGTGCAGAAGCTTTTTATCTTCATGAGATCCCAATAGTTCATTTTTGCTTTTAATTCCCTTGCCTTTGGGGATGTGTTGAGTAAGGGATTGCTATGGCTGAGGTCAGAGAGGTCTTTTCCTGCTTTCTCCTCTAGGGTTTTGATGGTTTCCTGTCTCACATTCAGGTCCTTTATCCATTTTGAGTTTATTTTTGTGAATGGTGTGAGAAAGTGGTCTAGTTTCATCCTTCTGCATGTTGCTGTCCAGTTCTCCCAGCACCATTTGTTAAAGAGACTGTCTTTTTTCCATTGGATGTTCTTTCCTGCTTTGTCAAAGATGAGTTGGCCATACGTTTGTGGGTCTAGTTCTGGGGTTTCTATTCTATTCCATTGGTCTATGTGTCTGTTTTTGTGCCAATACCATGCTGTCTTGATGATTACAGCTTTGTAGTAGAGGCTGAAGTCTGGGATTGTGATGCCTCCTGCTTTGGTCTTCTTCTTCAAAATTACTTTGGCTATTTGGGGCCTTTTGTGGTTCCATATGAATTTTAGAATTGCTTGTTCTAGTTTCAAGAAGAATGCTGGTGCAATTTTGATTGGGATTGCATTGAATGTGTAGATAGCTTTGGGTAGTATTGACATTTTGACAATATTTATTCTTCCAATCCATGAGCAGGGAATTTCTTTCCATTTCTTTATATCTTCTTCAATTACCTTCATAAGCTTTCTATAGTTGTCAGCATACAGATCTTTTACATCTTTGGTTAGATTTATTCCTAGGTATTTTATGCTTCTTGGTGCAATTGTGAATGGGATCAGTTTCTTTATTTGTCTTTCTGTTGCTTCATTGTTAGTGTATAAGAATGCAACTGATTTCTGTACATTGATTTTGTTTCCTGCAACTTCGCTGAATTCATGTATCAGTTCTAGCAGACTTTTGGTGGAGTCTATCGGATTTTCCATGTATAATATCATGTCATCTGCAAAAAGCGAAAGCTTGACTTCATCTTTGCCAATTTGGATGCCTTTGATTTCCTTTTGTTGTCTGATTGCTGATGCTAGAACTTCCAACACTATGTTAAACAACAGCGGTGAGAGTGGGCATCCCTGTTGTGTTCCTGATCTCAGGGAAAAAGTTCTCAGTTTTTCCCCATTGAGGATGATGTTAGCTGTGGGCTTTTCATAAATGGCTTTTATGATCTTTAAGTATGTTCCTTCTATCCCGACTTTCTCAAGGGTTTTTATTAAGAAAGGGTGCTGGATTTTGTCAAAGGCCTTTTCTGCATCGATTGACAGGATCATATGGTTCTTATCTTTTCTTGTATTAATGTGATGTATCGCGTTGATTGATTTGTGAATGTTGAAGCAGCCCTGAATCCCAGGAATGAATCCCACTTGATCATGGTGAATAATTCTTTTTATATGCTGTTGAATTCGATTTGCTAGTATCTTATTGAGAATTTTTGCATCCATATTCATCAGGGATATTGGCCTGTAGTTCTCTTTTTTTACTGGGTCTCTGTCTGGTTTAGGAATCAAAGTAATACTGGCTTCATAGAATGAGTCTGGAAGTTTTCCTTCCCTTTCTATTTCTTGGAATAGCTTGAGAAGGATAGGTATTATCTCTGCTTTAAACGTCTGGTAGAACTCCCCTGGGAAGCCATCTGGTCCTGGACTCTTATTTGTTGGGAGATTATTGATAACCGATTCAATTTCTTCGCTGGTTATGGGTCTGTTCAAGCTTTCTCTTTCCTTCTGATTGAGTTTTGGAAGAGTGTGGGTGTTTAGGAATTTGTCCATTTCTTCCAGGTTGTCCAATTTGTTGGCATATAATTTTTCATAGTATTCCCTGATAATTGCTTGTATCTCTGAGGGATTGGTTGTAATAATGCCATTTTCATTCATGATTTTATCTATTTGGGTCATCTCCCTTTTCTTTTTGAGAAGCCTGGCTAGAGGTTTGTCAATTTTGTTTATTTTTTCAAAAAACCAACTCTTGGTTTCGTTGATCTGCTCTACTGTGTTTTTTAGATTCTATATTGTTTATTTCTGCTCTGATCTTTATTATTTCTCCTCTTCTGCTGGGTTTAGGCTGCCTTTGCTGTTCTGCTTCTAGTTCCTTTAGGTGTGCTATTAGATTTTGTATTTGGGATTTTTCTTGTTTCTTGAGATAGGCCTGGATTGCGATGTATTTTCCTCTCAGGACTGCCTTCACTGCAGCCCAAAGCGTTTGGATTGTTGTATTTTCATTTTCGTTTGTTTCCATATATTTTTTAATTTCTTCTCTAATTGCCTGGTTGACCCACTCATTCTTTAGTAGGGTGTTCTTTAACCTCCATGCTTTTGGAGGTTTTCCAGACTTTTTCCTGTGGTTGATTTCAAGCTTCATAGCATTGTGGTCTGAAAGTATGCATGGTATAATTTCAAGGAATTGAATCCTTTTGCAAAATGTTATACAGCATGTTTTACCTTGAAAATCTGTTTACTTTGTATACATCACCCACTGAAATTTCTTTTTTTAAATAATTTTTTAACATTTATTTATTATTGAGAAAACAGAGAGAGACAGAGCATGGGCATGGGAGTAGCACAGAGAAGTGAAGACACAGAATCCAAGCTCTGAGCTGTCAGCACAGAGCCCAATGGGGGCCTCGAACTCACAGACAGCAAGATCATGACCTGAGCCAAAGTTGGATGCTTAACTGACTGAGCCATCCAGGCACCCCGCCACTTAAATTTCATAATGTAACTTTATAGCCTAAGTCCATGCATTGTCTCTTCTCTCTCTACTGAAGCATGGGGTGGGGGGAGGCATATTTAGGTATCTCCTTCACATACACGCCATATCACTTTATATAGTTAGCACCAGAGAGGGAAGGGATTAAGGTTTCACAACTGAAAGCCAGGGTCTGAGCTCTGAAAGTCTCAGTAGACCAGAAAGGGTAAAGACAGCTTGGGTATTGATGACTGCAGGCATAAACATTTCAGGATATCACAGTTACAGGACACTTTTGTCTTTGAATTTATGTTAGGTAATTACCTAAATTTTCCTGACATTAATGTATCTTTTGAAAACCCTGTATCTTGGGACTACAAATAGAGTATACTATTGATTCTTGTTTCTGCTCTAGTAAGGGACACTGGAATTAAAAACTATTAAACAGATTTTCTCCTTATTATTATACTCATGATTTCAAATCTATTGAGGGATTTTGTCTCACAAAGTCTTACTTAATAAAGCCCTTCAATAATCCACTATGGGGAAAGAATCTATACCATTAAATAAAATCACAGACATAGCTTATTGTGTATCAATGTGTGTATACCAAATGTATATGAATACGTTTTATTGGGTCATGAATCTGAACACCAACTGAATAAGGTTGTTCCAAGATTCGCCCAGCATTTTATGAAACCTATTATTCTTATCTGACATTACTGCAGTATAACAGACCTAGTGACATTTGATTACATTCTGTTTTATTATTGCTATGTAGCAAATTGTTCTCACCAATAAGTGATAAAAATACAGAGGCGACTGTAGTACAAACATGAAGACATCTATTCCCTTTTTTGTGTAGTAAGAGTGTCCAGAAGTGTGTGAACAGCATAGGCCTAGCCTCTTTATTAGCTCATCTTGAAATAATAGTATCAAAAATAGAAAATTCATATATTTTACAAGGTAAATTAAAAAACATGTGGAAGCTACAAAATAGGGAAAAAATGCATGGTTTAACTAATTTATCTGTAACTTAAAGATGGACCCCAAATGTAAAATATTAACTAAAACTGTAAGTTTATATCCTACGTAAATTATTAGAATATTGTAAGCCAATAAGCAATTTACCCTCTATACCAATATTCATATATGCTTACTTTGTTATGGTAGTATGCAATGAATTTTTAGAGAAGGAATATTCTCTGCAATGAATACCCACAAACCATTTGAAAATCATATATTTTTCCACTTCTCTTTTTGACAAATATCTCCTGGCAGTGAGGGAGGTGCAACAGTGTAGATTTGACTTATGTGTTCTACTCCTTTAATATTTTTATTTTCCCACCATTGTCATAAGATTATGATGATATATATCCATACATCTCTGGGTGTGTGTGTGTCCATTATTTTTTCAATTTAAATACTAGGTGTGAGGGGAAGATAACTAAGATAAACTAGTAAGAAAGTCTTAATTTAACTCTCAATATATTTTCTTTTTTTTTATTTTTTTAACATTTATTTATTTTTGAAACAGAGAGAGACAGAGCATGAACAAAGGAGGGTCAGAGAGAGAGGGAGACACAGAATCTGAAACAGGCTCCAGGCTCTGAGCTGTCAGCAGAGAGCCCAAGACAGGGCTCAAACTCATGGACCACAAGATTGTTACCTGAGCCAAAGTCGGATGCTTAACCGACTGAGCCACCCAGGTGTCCCACAGTTAATATATTTTCTAAAGTTTGTATAACCCTTACATAGTTATTACAAATAAACTATGTAATTTTAAATGGCCAAATCTTGTAGATGGTTGGCTTGCAATTTGATTCTGCTTTTTCATAGAGTTATAGCAGTTTGCCCTCATGTCACAAAACTTTATATTCAGATTTTCGAATTCTGTTTAAACCCATTTCCCATTATCTAATGGGAGCAACATTGGACCTATGTAACTAAAGTGTTTAAAATTATTTCTTAAGGGAAAAATAGGCCTATATATCACAACTCTTTCTTCTCAAAGAACTTTTACTAAAAACAATGTGACTATATTCTTTTTTTTTTCTTCATACTTGACAAAACAAAGTAGTGCCAACCAAATTGAACCATTTCTTGGTAATAACCACCATCCCTGTTTAGGAACATCACAGCTTGCAGCATCAATGTTTATAAGAACAAAATACAGTTATTTTGTTACAGATTTCCAACTATCTGTTTTCCCTAGAAAATGACTCCATAATTTATGTGAGTAAGGAATATTTGCAGCTTGCTGTCTATTTTTCAGAAACATTCTAAAATGGGTATAAGCTAAAAATGAATGTCACTTTGGAGAACTCCATAGACTGTTTTCTAAAGTGAATTTAATTTCTCTGATGAAAGGATGAAATTCTTCATTTGGCCAAACTTCACAATTTAGACTGTCAGTATTTTATTAAATATTCTTTAATGTCAACATCTGTTTAAGTGACTTGAATAAGGCAATGTAAATTCAAAAGAATAACTAATGTGGAAGAGAAAGTGGCCCTAAATGGTTAAAATAAAAACAAAAAGGAAAGAAACTAGGAAAACTCTTTGAGATATTGCTTCTTCTTCTTCTGACTCTCTCAGCTGTGCAACCACAAAATTAAGATACAATGTGATCTCATGAGGATGTTGTGAGGAATAAATAAGGGAATCTATGTAAAATATTAAACACAGAATGTGGACTATTGGGGATAATCAACGCATGCTTTCAAAATATACATATATTTAAAAGCAATAAAATATTTGCTGGTATAACAGAAGTTAAACCACACTCAGAACCACTCATTACCCACTCCAGTTAGCTATTCAGTACAGAATTTGTCATATATGGGGATTTTTTTTCTTATTTGTAAAATGAGGAAATTAAATGCAATCATCTTTAAATCCTTATAAGCATATAAATTAGGAAATAAATCAAACCAAAAATTTTCTTTGAGATGAGGTTAGCATATAAAATTAGAAAGTTTTAAATGAGAAAAGAGTAGCTCAAATAAAAGAATAGAAGAGAAATAATTTAACACCCAAAGGAAAATTAGAATCAAATAATACATGGAGAAAATAAGGAAAAGCAGTGCAATACTCAAGGCCAAGAGATATAATCTGATAGTAAAAGGATACAAAAGGCCTTGGCATAATAAGAAACAACAATCACATAAACAGAGTCTGTGTAGGCCAAGTTGAAAGATCAATAATGAAAATAAATATTCAAAGGAGGGAAAAATGAATAATACGTTTGCCAGGAAGCCAAGACATACAAGAAAAGTGTGAAATTACACATTGGGAGGAGGAGTTACTTTATGTGACCTAAGTTTTCCACATGCCAATAGAAAGAGCATAACTTTGCCCTACATTCATATTATGCATTATAAGTCTTAACATACTGCTTCTTGTATAACAATCAGACTTTTTAGAGGCCCTTGGTTAGGCCATCTGTTTTTTAATTTTTATTTAAAGTCTCCCTTTTAGGGGCTCCTGGGTGGCTCAGTTGTAAGCATCTGACTTTAGCTCAGGTCATGATCCCATGGTTAGCGAGTTTGAGCCCCAGGTTGGACCCTGGGTTGACAGCTCAGAGCCTGGAACCTGCTTTAGATTCTGTGCCTTCTCTCTCTCTGCCACTTCCCCCTCGTGCTCTGTCTGTCTCTCAAAAATAAATAAACATTAAAAAGCAAATTTAAGTTTCTCTTTTAAGGATTTTGATAATTCATTATTTTTCAAATAGCTACAACACAGCAATAATGTTCAGAGATACAGACAAATGAGACACATACCTGTCTTTGAGGAGGTGTTAAGTAAGTAGGCAGATATGAAAAATTGTTAAAGGTAAAATGATAAAGATGCATGTATAGACATAAACGTTTATAAAAATGGAAACATATGCTTAAGATTGCACATAAATATACATACTATATGTATCTCACATAAAATAATCCCAATAAAATAATAATTTGAAACATAAACTTAGTTTCCTAAAGTTTACATGTTTCACCATTTTAAATATTTTTCTTACAATTTTATTGGTTGATAATATCGCCACATCTATTTTATGGATGGGGTAACAGAACAGAGGAGTGTCTTTTTTGGTCTATAGAACATATTAGTATGTGCATTTTATTTAAAATTCCAATCATGTTTCCTTGAATATCTTCCATCTTTATATTAAAGACTTCCAAGAGTTTTGGAAAGGTTAGCAGGGAGTAAAGACAAAGATTTCAGAGCAGAAGACAACATAATATTGGCTTCTTTTCTGATACAAATATATCTGTTCAAATATGTCATTCTTAATTTATTTCATCTCTTTAGACTTAGTACTAAATAAGAATAGTCCTCTCATATAAATATTTGATGTTCTTTTTTTATTTTTTTTCCCAACATTAGCATCAAGCCATAACTCTATGGCTTTTAGTACTTAGTTGAAGGTGGCACTGCCCAGTATTCCTTGGTGGCTAGTGATTTATTTTTGCAACACAGATTACACCATTTTCTCACAGCAATCATTTACTTTCTACAATAATGATTTAATTAAAACGCCACAACATTTTATCCTGTATTAGATTATTTTTTTAATTCCATTTAACCAACCTTTCATCAGAGACATTACCATATACTAAACATTTTTTTTTAATTTTTTAATGTTTACTTATTTTTGAGAGTGAGAGAGAGAAAGACAGAGAGAGAGAGAAAGAGAAAGAGCACAAGTCGGGGAGGGGCAGAGAGAGAGGAAAACACAGAATCTGAAGCAGGCTTCCTCTGAGCTGTCAGCACAGAGCCTGAAGCAGGGCTCAAACTCACGGACCTCGAGATCATGACCTGAGCCAAAGTTGGATGTTTAACTGACTGAGCCATCCAGGCACCCCTAAATATTTTGTTTTTAAATAGTACATAGCAGCCAAACTGACAGAGACCAAAGTATGTATGGAAATTCAACACTCTTGTAATTTTCGGAACAACTTCTATCCATGAAATTAATAGCCACTGAAATTTATAATTTAATTTAGTTGTATATATGTAAAATGCTATAAACTGATCAGTGGTTCTAATTTACCTAGCTTAAGTAATAACTATGAAAATGATAACAGTAACAGTAACATTAAAAATCAATGTGCTGAGGCGCCTGTGTGGCTCAGTTGAGAGTCTGACTCTTGATTTCAGATCAGGTCACGATCTCACAGTTTGTGAGTTGGAGCCCCTTGTTGGGTTCTGCACTGTTAGCATGGAGCCTGCTTAGAATTCTCTCTCTCTCTCTCTCTCTCTCTCTCTCTCTCTCTCTCTCCCCCTACCTCACTCAGCTCTCTTCTCTCTCTCTCAAAACAAAGAAGTAAACATTTTTAAAAAATCAACCTGCTAACATGTCTTTGAAACCTTCTTAGTTTCAAGATCTGTACTAATTATTTTTAAAATACTAACATTAATTCTTCAATGCTTTGAAGGATTTTTTTACAAAGAACTTGAACAAACTATACACAAGGCATTTAATAGTAAACTAAATTTATGTTGTATTATTTGCTTCTATGATTTCATTTATTAAACTACTGACGTATAATCAAATTTAATTATCATTTTACATAATCTATGCTAAATTAAAATATCTAAGGTGCTATTGCCATTGGATGAAGTTATTTTTAAATAGGTTAATGTGAATATTTCATATTAATGTATGGGTCTTATATAAGCAGAAGAAAAACAAATGGAAAAACGTGTTAGAATATGTTATATAACATTATTATAAGGAACCTGAAAAATAAAAACAAAGGCATTTTCATCCTACAAAGTGGTTAAAAATTTTAGGGTCTGATCTAAATTAAATATCCACAAAAATAGAGAAATGAATGGCATAAAAAGCCTTGGAATAGTATGAAACAAAAAAATATGTAAATGTGGAAATATATTATCTCATCTATCCCTTGTATGTATGTGAATCTGTTTAGCCATTTTGCAGTGCAGTTTGAAAATATCTATTAGAATTTAAGATGCCTATGTATCAATTTCAACAGGGATTCTAAAGAAATATCTACACATGTGCATGCATAAGGAGGTGTGCTGAAGAATGTTTAAGGAAAAACACTGGAAATATTCTGTTGAGAATTTTTATTTTCATTTAAATTTTTTTTAATTTTTTAATGTATAACTTTATTTTTGAGATAGAGAAAGACAGAGCATGAGCGGGGGAGGGGCAGAGAGAAGGGAGACACAGAATCAGAAGCAGGTTCCAGGCTCTGAGCTATCAGCACAGAGCTGGATGCGGGGCTCGAACTCACAAACCACGACCTGACCCAAAGTCAGATGCTCAACTGACGGTGCCATCTAGGTACCCTGATGAAAATATTGATTATGTCTTCACACATGGTACATCAATTCAACAAAATATAGATTGCGAAAAGGAACCAGGTAGGTCTGTATGTGTTAACATTTAAGGATTACCAAGACCTGCTTACGAAAACAAAAAAGAAAACGTATAGAAAGAGATTTACCAAGTTGGTAAATTGCGGGGCGGGGAAGGTGGATCAATCTCAGGATTGAGTGAGACGCTGTCAAGGCTGGCATGAGGATCCTAAATCCAAGACCCTCTGCAAACCTCCCAGTGGAGATAGAATGGGATTTAAAGGGTGCCTGGGGGACTCAGTCAGTTAAGCATCTGACTTTGACTCAGGTCATGATCTCCTGGTTTGTGGGTTTGAGCCTTGAGTCTGGCTCTGTGTTGACAGCTCAGAGCCAGGAGCCTGCTTTGGATTCTGTGTCTCCCTCTCTCTGCCCCTTCCCTGCTTGTCATCTCTCTCTCTCTCTCTCTCTCTCTCTCTCTCTCTCTCTCTCTCAAAAAATAAACATTAAAAAATTTTAGAGTAAGATTTAAGAAGAAAAAAACCAAGGTGCAATGTCCTCAAAAGGTTTGGAATTGAGTGGTTTACTTCCTTACGTTAGCTCTAGATTTTATAGATTTTTCTGAATGTAGTTCTTATCCTTTTCCCCTTCCCATGGAGGGTTATTTTATTCCCTAGATCTTCCCACAGTTCCACCTTTCCCAATCCCGAATCAACAAGTAGAAGAGCTCCAGCTGGGTTTGTGAGTGATCACATTTGAGATTCAACTTCTCATATGGCAATTTCCATAGTAATTAACACATTTGTCAACAATAGAAAGTAATAAATCCTCCCTCAAGATTTCCAAGCTCCTACCAACAGAGAAAAAAATGTTAAATTGGGGAGCAAATGGCTAACATGATTACCTAGGTCAGCTGACTTTTTACCTAAAAGCATCTCCCTATGTGAAAGAAAGGAAATAGTGGGGGGAAAAAAAGCTCTCTTATTTCCATTTTCCTTTGTAATTCAGCTTCTATCCCAATCTTCTATTGTGCAACCCCAAGACATGGAATACAAGGATGAAAAATTAATTACTTACAAAAAAACTGTATTCAGACACTCTTATTATAGAAAGCTAAGTGTATACTCATTCTGGAACCAGACCACTTGGGTTTGAAATCTAAATCAACCACTTAAACAGTGTGGGGTATGCTATTTAAACTCTTGAGGTGCTCATCTGTAAAATGTAACAGCTTGAAATGTCCTAATATTTTTTATCACTTTTAAGTGAAATAAAATTTATAATATGCTTGGCCCTATGCCTGACTATTTTTGTTTACCAAATAAGCTTTAAAAGTAGACTTTCAAAATCACTTGCATTTTAAGTGGATGGGCTACTTTAGAAGGCTTCATAAACTTCATATAATATTCAATATGATAATACCCCCCAAATTATAGAGCCACATGATATCATATAGGGAGAAACACAAAAACAAGTCAGCAAAACAGAGGTTTATGCCATCGGATGGCATAATAGTCACTTAAATAAAAATTAAACACAGGGGATCCTGAGTGACTCAGTTGGTTAAGCATGCAACTCTTGATTTTGACTCGGGTCATGATCTCACAGTTTCGTGAGTTTGAGCCCCATGTCGGGCTCTGTGCTCACCCTGCAGAGCCTGCTTGTGATTTTCTCTCTCTCTCTCTCTCTCTCTCTCTCTCTCTCTCTCTCTCTCTCTCACCCCTTCCCTGCTCACACTCTCAAAATAAGTAAACTTAAAACACTATTTAAAAAATTAAAAGCAATAAAAGAATGGGTGAAGGAAATAGAGAATAACTAATGTATAGGAACATGCAGAGCTCTTATTTAATCCCATCAGTTCTCACAGTACAAGTCCACTGGGACTCCCAAAATGGAACAGTTTAAAATTGTCATTGGCCACAGGAAGGATTAGTATCTTTTAATCTTTTTAAGCCACAGCATTTAGTGTTCAGATTTTATCTGGCATAATATAAAAGTGATCAGTGCTCAGACTTCTCAGAGGTGTGAAGTTGTTTATGGTTCCATTTCTATGTGTGGTCTGTGATAAACAGATCTCAGAGAATAGCTGGAATAGGGCTGAGGCAGGCAATTCAATATGTAGACATACTTTCATACACTGCAAAGAAAAATTTCATGACTTCTGCCAAGACCATTGATCACAATCCTGGAAAAAAATATCTATTCTGCAAAATCTTCCTATAAAATACATAATATTATAAACAATAACTAGTCTTTTTGAATTGTGCAGAGAACTATTCCATTTTACTTAAGGACCTACCTGTCTCCGTGGGTATGTGCATGTGTGTGCATGTGTGTGTGCGTGAGTGTGTGTGTGTGTGTGTGTGTGTAATAAATCATAACTTTGATTTAAGCTTGGTTCTAAATCCACTGTGGTTAAAAGACAAAAATCTGGCAAAAATTACTATTGTTTTAAAAATGCAGTTGATGTAAGCATGGACATAAAAATGTCATTTGATTTAATTTACAGACAATTGTATAATAAAGAATGTAGTCAAATATGTCCAACCCTAAAACAGTCCTTCAGGCTTATTGCAAATTAGAGAGCATAATGAAGTTCTTACTAAACTCTTACATTATTCTGTAGCTTTCACCTTTAATAGATATGCAAGTCAAGTTTATTGAATATTTTCATTTTCATTCGTAAAATTGAACCAATGTGTATCATCCTTTTTCCTATGCTAAATGATAGATCTTGTGGGTCTCAATAAGAGTATCTACTCATGCAATGAAATTTCGAAAGGTGGTAAATTTCATATTGAGCTGTTTATTACCCCCAATATATAGTTAATTATTTTTTGAAATCAAAGAATTTAAAAACCTACAGCTCAGGGTGCCTGGCCAGCTCAGTAGGTAAAGCATGTGACTCTTGATCTAAAGGTTGTGAGTTCAAGCCCCACATGGGGCATTGAACATACTTGAAAACAAAACAAAACTACAACTGCAATATGAATGTATTAACATGGCACATTTCAACCTTGACTAAAATACTGCAAGATGAGGTTGTCAATATACTACACAAAACCAATCTGTACATGGTAAGTACTTTTAAATCACTTAGAAAACAAAAAGCCAGTAGCTGGTATTAGTAAGCTGTTGACATTTTGGGGAAAGTCATGACTTCTTTTACAGTGTTCTGGCTATAATTTTGAACTGACTTAAACCTATGAGCTTTTATATGCTTGCAAAATTGTCTTTTCCTTTGTATTTTCAGGGTGACATGTTTATCACCTCATGCACAGATCCTTTTGAACATGATTATGATATAACACATAGAGCTTCTGGAAATATATATTTTGTGTTTATTCTCAATATTGAAGTATTTTTTACCTGGCACATTACAATATACCCAAACATATATTTTTAAGTACAAATGAATAAGGCATTCAATATAAATATGCTTTTAAGATAATCAGAATTGGCGTGCCTGCGTGGCTCAGTCAGTTAAACGTCTGACTCTTGATTTTGGTTCAGGTCATAATCTCATGAACTGTAAGAATGAGCCCCACACTGAGTTTTCCCTGACAGCATGCAGCCTACTTGGGATTCCCTCTCTCCCTCTCTCTCTGCCCCTCTCCCAGTGTCTTTCTCTTTCTCTCTCTTTCTGTCTCTCTCCCTCAACATAAATAATTTTTTTTAAAAGGTAGTCACTTTTTTTTTTTGCCTGTGTGAGAAATAATAAAACCTTGGTGCCAAACTTTCCTTTTAATCATCTGGTGTCTTTTCTCATATTCAATTTCCTGATAAATACTATTATTTCTCACAGACATTACTAAAATCAGTTCCTTTCCTTCCATAAAAGTCAAATCTTTAGATTGAACTTCAGCTGCACCACAAATTTCTTTTACTCAGAACCTTCTTTTTTCCCTCTCATTCTTGTATTAACCATCATAATATATATCTAGGAAAGTAAACTCTTTTGCTGGCCAGTGTCACCCTATCATTCCATAAGTACAGCTTGGAGTGCCAGCCTGATACTGTGGATTAGGTACCTGAAGAATATGAACTGAGAATTGGGATAGGATGAGCCTTGTTTTTGAGATGGAAAGCAAAAGAAAGGATCAAAACTGAAAACAACACTAAACAGACTGTCCAACTCATACATACGTCTAAAATCAAGTAAAAAAGACCATCCATCTTTTCATCTACCTATCCAGTTAGCAAATTTGCATTACATCTGTGAATGAGAGAGAAAAGGTCCCTGTTCTCTTCAAGCAAATATTCTAAAGGGAACAAACAACCAATAAACAAGTTACAATAAAATAAATATGATTCTTTAATTTAAAAAGAATATGGGGCGCCTGGGTGGCTCAGTCGGTTGAGCGTCCCACTTTGCTCAGGTCACGATCTCATGGTCCGTGAGTTCGAGCCCCGCATCGGGCTCTGTGCTGACAGCTCAGAGCCTGGAGCCTGCTTCAGATTCTGTGTCTCCCTCTCTCTCTGGCCCTCCCCCCATTCATGCTCTGTCTCTCTCTGTCTCAAAAATAAATAAATGTTAAAAAAAATTAAAAAAAAAGAATAAATCCATAAATAAACTAAAAAAAATCAGATAAAGATAAGGGCTACAAATGAAATCACACAATTTTATAGAGAGTGACCGGTTCAGGGTAAGGGAAAGAGTATTGGGTTACTTTCCATAGGATTGTCAGGGAAGGTCCCCCTGGGGTCATCATTTTGTACTGAAAATCCAATGATAAGAAGGAACTTGGAATACACTTATCTTGATGAACACTGAGTAATGTATAGAATTGCTAAATCATTCTATCAGATACCCAAAACTAATGTAACACTGTATGTTAATTACTCTTCAATTAAAATAATAATAGCAATAATAAAAGTAGGAACTAGTCATGGAAAGAGTTGGACAAAGGAAGAACAATCATTTACTATCTGCTACCTTATTCATCTATTTTAAGGTGCATATTTTTCATATATAAATATCTCTTAAATTGGGGTGCCTGTTAGAATTATTATTAGACAGATGATAGTCATGACTTTGTAGCAACTCTCTGCACATGTGTGAGCTTCCTTGTTATTTCTGATGCTATGATGGCATAACTTTGATGCCATGGTTTTTAAACGAACACACTAGTTAAGGACCATTTGAGAAAGAAATAGGAGTTAAAAGGGATTCATTGTATAAAAACCTTGCACTAACACCATCTGGCAAAATCAAGAAATCATTAGCATAAACATTGTAGAATTATTGTCAACAGTGTGGAAGAATATTCCAAGTACTAGATTTTGGTGCTTAACCAATTATCCGATGGTACAATGAAAACCCACAGTTGAAAAGTGACTATGGGTTAGATTATCTCAATGTAAATAAAGTCTTAGGATACCTGAACCAATTTATTTTGCTAGTTTTAACTTTTTTATGTATGCAAAAGAATTACATGATAAAAATTATGTCTAAACTTCTATTAAAAAGATCTTTGAATATATGACAAAAGTGTCAAGTGATATGAAAGACCTATATTATAGTCTGTCAGAATTTTTTTTCCTATTTAATGGTACATAAAATAACAGTTCATCTTAAAATTGATGGTGTCTTAAATACTGACATTATTGCCTTTTCCAAAGCTCTGCTATATACTAGTGAGTAAGGCAGACATGATCCCAACATTTATGGGGGTTTCAACCCAGTAGAGAATAAAAATAATACAACTGAGTAAATTTAATAAATCGGTAATTACAAGTTGCAATAATTACTATGAAAACAACAATAAAAATGATTACACACAGTGCACATAAGTGCGTAAATGAAAAATAGGGTGGGTTAGTGAACTTAATTTAGGTTGTGGGGGAGTACAGATTGTCAGAGAAAGCTTGTCAGAGGCTATAAATTAAAATTAGGCTTGAAGGAAGAGTCAGTCATGGGAAGGGATGTAGAAAAGTATTTCAAGGAAGGGAAAAAGCATATACAAAGTAAAATGTTTGGTGTATTATAAGAATGGAAAAGCCTGAAAGGCTTATTTGTGGAGAAAAGAAGGGAGAATTGGCATGGAAAGGTTAGGATTTGGTGAAATGCATGGGAGGCAAAACATGCAGGACATTGTAGATAGGATTCAGAAATTTTTATTTTACTCCAAGTGCAAATGGAAGGTATTGAGGGATTCTGACTGGGAGAGTGACATCATCAGAATTATGTTTTAAAAAGATAACTCTGGGGGCGCCTGGGTGGCGCAGTCGGTTAAGCGTCCCACTTCAGCCAGGTCACGATCTCGCGGTCCGTGAGTTCGAGCCCCGCGTCGGGCTCTGGGCTGATGGCTCAGAGCCTGGAGCCTGTTTCCATCTCTGTGTCTCCTCTCTCTCTGCCCCTCGCCCGTTCATACTCTGTCTCTCTCTGTCCCAAAAATAAATAAACGTTGAAAAAAATAAAAAGATAACTCTGGATACCCTCAAAATACTGGCTTATAGGTAGGCAAGGGAAACTAGAAGACCAGATAGAAAGCTCCTATAATTGTACAAGTGAGAGCAAATTATGGTTGAGGCATGGATAGTGGCAGTGGAAATTAAGACAAATGAATGGATTCTAGTTACAGTTTTTGACAGTCATAGGACTTACCAATGGATTAGATGGAGACTGAAGATAAATGAGGATGACTTTGAGGTTTCTAATTTAAGCATTCAAGTATATGATGATACCAATTTCTGAAATGGTAAAACCAGTGGATAAACTGATTGGGAGTTGAGAAATGAGGTTCAGGAGTTTAGCTTTAAAGATGTTAATCCAGAATATTATGTTGGTCATCCTATGCAAATTCTATACGTATATTTGTATTTATGAGTCTGAAGTTCAGAAGTAAATTCTGATATAAAACTAAATATTTATTTAGTATTAATAAAATATTTATTTTTGAGAGACAGAGAGAGAATGAGACAAAGTGTGAACAGGAAAGGGGCAGAGAGAGAGGGAGATACAGAATCTGAAGCAGTCTCCGGGCTCTGAACTGTCAGCACAGAGCCTGACATGGGGTTTAAATCCACAAACTGAGAGATCATGACCTGAGCTGAAGTTGGACGCCTAACCAACTGAGTCACCCAGGCACCCCAACACTATTTTTTTTTGCAAATAAGTAAGTACATGTCTGTAGATCGAATAGAGGAGAATGGGCCTGTCAAAGAGACTGAACACAAATATCTGAGAGGATATCAATCCATCAGAGGATGCATAACATGTTAACAGGTGATGGGAGATGACAGTCCCATTGGATTTTACAACATGGAAAAAAATAATTTGGCATACTTGAAAAAAATAATTTGGTCGAATAGTGTGAAAATAGAATGGGAGAAAATGGTAACAGATAACTCTGAGTAAGTCTGGTTGTAAGACAGTGGACAGCCACAGGGAAATCCAAAGTAAAGAGTTATAAACTACAAACATTAGGCAAGGCTTAGGGCAATAGGCCTTATTAAGATGGGAGGGGAGAGTACACCTTGTACTGTCTTACTGAGCAGCAGAAAATGAACATGCTCAAGCGAATCTAAGAGGTGGTGTGTAGAGACATGCCATCTCCTGAATGTCCAGAAGCAAATCTGGCTTCTTAAAGTTACTCATAACCTAGGTTTAAACTGAGTATTGTTCCAAAAAGAGCAGCTTTATCAAGTTTGCCATTCTCATGGAAACCCCATATTAGGTTCCTTTGTCTGGGCTCTTATTAATAGATTTTTGGAAAAGTTTGCTCAAATTAGTTCTCTACAGTCCAGTGGTAACTCTGGGTATCTTGAGGCTGCTGGTAAGGAGGCCATAACATATACCAGACCTTGAAGAATGACACACTTGCAATCAGATAGTTTTCCAGGGATTCGTGTGATAACAGGGAATGCCGTAAATTTTCACTTAGAAAAGGTTATATTACATTCATTTGTTATCCAGTAAAATTTAGATATTAAAAAATAGAAAGCATATACAAAATTAGTTATTATTTGAATATTATATATAGCATGCATTTCATCAAGACTGATAGATACATACTAACTCAGTAAAATGAATATAGTAATTTGCTATAGATTATGTTTAGACAGGTGAAACAAAGGTAATACACCTCATGGTATACAGAGAGAAATAAAAAAAATAAATAAAATAAAAACACTGGACAAAGTGTGGGATATGAGCAGGAGTAAGTTGGTAGTATCTCTTTGGTCATGGTCACATGACTACGAGTCACATATTTCTAGTAAGAAAAAATGACATAACTGACATCAGTTCTTTCAATGTAAAGGAAGTGAAACAAAAGTGATCTTAACAGAGGGGCGCCTGGGTGGCTCAGTCGGTTCAGTGTCCAACTTCGGCTCAGGTCATCATCTCGCAGTTGGTGGGTTTGAGCCCTGCGTTGGGCTCTGTGCTGGCAGCTCAGAGCCTGGAGCCTGCTTCAGATTCTGTGTCTCCACCTCTCTCTGCCCCTCCCATGCTAATGCTCTGTCTCACTCTGTCTCTCAATGATAAATAAACATTAATTTTTTTTTTAAGTGATCTTAACAGAGACAGAAAAAGGGCCAGGACTGAGTCCTCATCTTTATTCCCATCCATCCGTTTCCTTCTCCAAGCTACCATTATTTCTAAATCTTTGGATGAAAAGTGTTTTTTTTTCTCTTTTCATGGCATTAGTGGTGTGTTTGAGATTGAGAGGGTGGTTAAAAATTGATAAGTAATAACTGCTTAATGACAGAACAATAAATATTGTGGAACATTTCTTTTGCATCATATAATCAATAAGAGTCTTCAAGTCAAAGGTAATAATAAAGCTTTGAAATTCAAGTGCAGTTGGAAATCATTTGCACAGAGAGAAGACACTGTCTACTATCAGCCATCTAGTTGGTAGAAAAATACTTCTTTATAAAATCTTTCTTGCTAAACAGGCACTAATATTAGTGAGATTTTACCGAGAGATAAACCCTGGAAAGGGTGACCTGGTATTTTTGTCAAAGATGTAAACACTGCTAACCTTTTCTTGCCCCTATTATTTTTGAAAGATGGAATGAAAACACACTGGAACCAAAATACGACTGCTTTTTAAAATTATGTAAATAAATATGCAGTGATATTTAGTATTTTCTGAGATTATGGTGCTTTTTTGTTTTGTCTTAGCAATATGTATACTCTTTCACAATAAATAGAGAAAAGTGAAATAGGAAGGCATTTCCATTTCATCCATTTTTTTTTCTTTTGTACTATTGATTCCAGAATGCAACAAACTTACTTTTTAATTGGAGGAACTCATCTTGTAATATTCTGCATTTAACCTTAAACTCTACTCCTTGCCTCAATTAAGTAGAACCAGATAAAACTGAAATGCAGTGCTAAGGAATTTCAAGCTTCACAGCCAGCTGAAGGCAAAGGCCAAAGAAAACTGTGATCTATTGTGGAGGGAGAGACAAAGAATTGCTGAAGGGAGGTAGTTAAGTCAGTCGACTATGACGAAGAATGTCTGAAGGCCACATAAGTGCCAGCCTTGACAAGGCTGATATCACAGCTGTGTAGTCAGCAGGACACATACACACACACACACACACACACACACACACACACACACACACACACAACTTATTTTTTCTCTACATCTCCTTATATATTAGCTATCTTTTCAATTCTATGTTGTTGGCCATAAGCTGGTAGACATTACCAGAAAATATAATGTCAGGCATAACTAAGTACCTCTAAAATAAGAACCAACTTCACACAGGGCACATAAATATTTACAGTGGAAAATACTACAATTTGAATTTAGACTCTCTGAAATATAGACTAAGAAATCATTTTTGCTTCTGTGAATACCAAATTACTTTCTATGTAGTAAGTTCTCATTCCTTTTCCTATCATGATCTTAAATAATACATCACTGCATTATTATAAATAATGTATTATAAATATTATAAATAATATTTATATTATATTTATATTTTATTATAAATATATATTTATAATATTTATATTATTATAAATAATACATCATTGCATTATTATTTTTAATTTAATGCACTGATTAGCAATCCTCTTGCCATAGCTATTTTCTTTTTCTTGAAAAAGTTGGAGCATATATTGGGTGAAGCTGTTTGTTGTGCAAAATTCATTAAAATGTAATGTTGATTTGAGCTTGTGGATAGAGAACACTTCAGTTTGGTGACCAAAGCCAATAAAACATGCTTGACTAGAACTACTGTTAGTTTGTAGGCTTATTTTCCTTTATCATGTAAGGTTTAGAAACTTCAAAATTATTGGCAAAATTGTTAAATTGAAAAAAAAATAACATGTGCATGTTGTAACAGAATATTTGGCATTTCAAAGTACCTAATTATGTCTCCTGCATATGCTCTCTTCAAAAGCAAATGATTTTCTGTAATGTTGTAAGTGAAGAATCAATAGAAATGGATTATACTCTTTTTTAGATGGCAAAGGAACAATGTGAAGCTGACCAATTCATCTAAGTCTTTTTGGCCACATTTTACAAGCTTTCAGCAAATATTTACTGGGACCTATTTCATCCCAAGGGATTTTCCAAGTGGTCCAGCTTATCTGTGGCAGAGTGGAGAAAGCAAATGATTGCACTCCAAAGGTGCCATTTATGAGACATTAATGTGAGTCGGGCAATGCTAGGTCTTGGGCCTTGGAGGCAGAAGGTCTGAAATTCTAATTTCAGTTATGCTAAGTGACAAGCAAACCTAATCTATAAATACGTTCACTGAGAAAAATCAAATGAAAGGGAATATATAGTAGACACTCAAGAAACATTGGTTCCCTCTACAGATCCTACTTTAAGCCTCTAAAATTTGGTGATATTGAAGTTAGAGCCAAGCTGGAAGTTGACCCATGACTGTTTAACTACATATTATATTACCTTGATAATACTGACTAGTGTCAAATTTAACATGCTTTTGAATGAAGTCCCACAGTAGTGTTGATAAAGCTGTACTCACACTGCCCTACCCAGTGCCCCATATAAACAAATGCTACAAATGTAGAACATTCATTATGCAATCTATTGCAATGGACAATGGTTTTTAGCCATTTTATATACTTACTTATTTTATATTTATACTTATTTTATATGTATTTTGTAGTAGAACTTAAAGAATGTGTCAAGTAGGAAAAAAATGTTCTCTAATGTAGTGGTGTATCTAATGCATTTGATACTCTGAGCAAACACCTTTCTCTGTGTGACAAAATTATTTTCATCAATAATCATGTGGCAGTCATTATTTTCTTGATTTGTTCTTTGGTTTAAAATAATTGGTAGAAAATGAAGAATAAATTTAAATTTGTAAGATATTATTTAAGATCAATTAAACAAGTTTTACGTGTGACCTGGAATTTGTCAGTTACCAAATAAATTATTATATCTTGTAGTTTGCACTGTTTTATTATTTTATACATTTAACCACAAAGGACCCCAAGTAATCACATAGAATAATAGACTTGAAATAACTCAAGCTTCATCTTTATAATCATGCAGCAGTGCTTTCATTGTTAATTTTGAAACTACAGTAGTATATGTACTACCATAACCACAGAGGGATTAAACACAGGGATATGTAATAGCACACAGGCTGGTCACATGAACTGTACCCAGAAAACTTTTAAATCATTGTGAACAAATTTACTCTTTATTGTTTTTAATGTTTATTTATTTTTGAGACAGAGAGAGACAGAGCATGAACGGGGTAGGGGCAGAGTGAGAGGGAGACACAGAATTGGAAGCAGGCTCCAGGCTCTGAGCCATCAGCCCAGTGCCTGGCACGGGGCTCGAACTCATGGACCGTGAGATCGTGAACTCAGCTGAAGTCGGATGCCCAACTGACTGAGCCACCCAGGCGCCCCCAAATTTACTCTTTAACATGTTCAATCAAGTCTCTGTGTAAAAGGGGTCAGTTGTAGAACCAGGTCTCCAAATTATTTCCATAGAAACAATATTTACTAAAAGATAAATAAGTTGTGTCAGTTTAAAGTATTTTTAAAACTCAACAGTTACCATAGCAGTTTTTAGAATTTTGACCAATAAACAATATTTTTCACTAAAGTGTATTTTATAACTAACATGGTTTAAAATTCATAGTCTATAATAATAATTAAAAAGACTGGCTTTGGGGGGCATCTGGGTAGCTCAGTTGGTTAAGCATCCAACTTTGGCTCAGGTCATGATCTCTCTGTGCTGACAGCTCAGAGCCTGGAGCCTGCTTTGGATTCTGTGTCTCCCTCTCTCTTTGTCCCTCTCCTGCTCACACTCTGTCTCTCTCTCTCTCCCTCAAAAATAAAGAAAACATAAAGAAAATTTTTAAAAAAGACTGGCTTTTGTTTTATATTCTCCAACAATGTACCCCCTTATGTATGCTCTCACAAATCTACCCTTGGTACACCACTGCTCCAGTGTCAGAATTTTAGCAGAGTTAAGGTTTCTTATTTCCTACACAGCCACAGAATTAGTTAGGGTAACATTAGTTGCTGTGCTAAGAAAATTCAAAATACATAATGGCCCAAACATATAATATGAGTTATAAATTGCTTATGTGAATCTAAGAAGTATTTACATACTCCTTTTGGAAGGGGTATGTAAGGGTATGGTGGGCAAGGGTTTGCCATAACAGACAGGGACCTCTACTCCACATATTTTCAGGGATCAAGGCAGATGGTCACTCTGTAGCCTTGAACCTATGATTTTCAAGGAGTCATTTCCATTGGGGGGTTGGGGAGGACAGGGGGATCACACTCTAAATCCTTTTATAGACTAGGTTTAAAAGTGGTCCATGATATTTTCATTTCCATTTAGTTGACTTAAACTTAGTTATATAACCAAACTTAAGGGAAAAGGAGACTGGGAAATTTGTTCTAATTGTCTCCTCAGAGTGGGGTAAAAAAAAGAAAAAGATATTGGTGAGCAACTAATTGTCTCCACCATACCTACTTTAAACCTTTTATCTGACTTAACAAGAATTTACCCCAGTCCTAATATTTCCTTAAGACTCAGCATAGCATCTTCACCATTTACTCTAGGACCACCCTTCCATATGCTCCCATGCCACTTGCCCTAATTCAAATACATTATAAGTAGGACATAAGATGTTGAATTCTGGCTACCATGAATGGAATTCTATAGAAGTTAACTCCTTTCACCTCAGTAACTAATTTAATTCAATCTTCTTTCATAAAGGTCCTCTTCCTAATGACCCACACATGCTGCCCAAAGACTCAGTAAACGCAGACATATGATTATATGACAGCTGTTACAAGTCTCTCCATCTCTACTCAACCCATTCAACCCCTAAAAATGAGTGAGGAAAAAAAATCACTTTGTGTTTATCCCATCCCTATCTATACTTCCTTATTTTAGAACATTTACTACACACTCAATCCAGTTTCTTGCCGAGGTAATTTACACTCTTATTTTGCTCCATGAGAGGCCCCTTCTATCGTCATACAACCCAGTTACCCCTTCTTTCACCAGCAAACCAGAAGTTTCCTAACCTGCTCCCTAGTCACTGCTTACTCATTTCCCTTGCCAGAGCTGTTCTGTCTTAGGTGATACTGAGTCAATATGGTATTAATCTACACCACCGAGTACTAATACCAAAGACCTTGCAAACACTGAATATTACTTTTAATGTAATGAGCAATATTTCCTAAGCCATGCACGAGAAAGCCAAACTACTTTCTTGATGAAAACATGGACTTGAAGGTAAATAGGGTATGAAATTTTAATAGAGGTGATATTTGGTTTAATTATAGGAATGTAGATGACTGCAAGTAGGACTTGACTAAACTATATCTCTTAACACACGTGCTGCAATTATTGATAGGTTCAGGTTGTAGAAGACAGAATGGTTAAGGGCAGAATGAAAACAATGACTTATTGGTTAAAGCATATTGTGCCAGGATTTAAAAGTAAATGCCGAAGATATTTGTTTTTAATAACTTAAAATAAATGACTTAATATGAAAGCTTAAATATAATATGAATATAATCTGTCTATTTTACACACAAAAAATATGTGTTTAGCCTCATTTCATTAATTAGAAGTAATAGGTACCACACTTTTTCAGAATGTAAAGGTATAATACTACGACCAAAGCAAGGAAAGGACATTTGTGTTTACTCCTGGCTTCTGAAATAATGAGAATGTTTCATCTCCTGGACGATTTCTGTAAATAATGGGATTCTAAAGTAAACAGAGACAATCACCAGGCTCTACATCAACAAAATGACTTCAAGCAGAAAAGTATGACAGCCATATAAACTTTAGATTCTGGGAAGCACTAATGTAAAGTGAGCAAAATAAAATATTAGATGAAGTCTAAAACAATCAAGTTTTACACAATGACTATAACTGTGTGCCCTTTGAAAAGGCATTCTTCTACTCTGGGCCTTACTATACTGGTTGGTTGGTTTTCTTTATTTGTAAATTAGGGAGTTGGTCCCTTCCATCTCTAGCATAGGATACTTTCAGAATGTAAATACTACTCAATCAGCATAACTGTTAGCAAAATAACAGTATTATTTTATTTTGCAATCTTCAGTATTTACACAGTAAATACTCTAATAGTACACAGTATTTTAGCATATATAATGCCCATAATAATGTTAGTATTTACTATGTAATCTCTTCTATTAAATAGATCAATCTTCTTTTATAATGCATACAGTAGTACATCAGTGACATTCATTTAACACATAATTCTAAGGTACTCAGACAGAGAAGAGAAAATTTAAGTATTTTCTATCTTTCTGGAATTCTGAAACAGGTCTGCTCCGAAACAACACCATTTAACATGGGTCGCACGCTTAGAATATTCACACAACCCCATAGTGGCAAAAATGATTCACTAAGGACACAGGCAGGGCACTGATGATTTGTTAAATTTCACTGAGGCCTCTGTGTGAGTGAAAAAAGTCCTGTTAAATTTCATGCCCTGAACTTCATCTGTATGTAGAGTTCTAATTTTGAATTTTTCCTGAGAATAATAATTATAACCTTTTATCAAGAGTGGGTTTGTTCTCAGCAGAGCCCCTCCCCCCCCTCCCCCCCCCCCCACGCCGCAGCCTCCATGACCCACCCCAGGGAACAATGCTAGCATTGTCATGAGGATGAGCCAGCAATGTGAAAACAGAGGTCTGCACCTGTTTGTTCACTGTTATCAAATGCCAGCCTAGGGGCTACCCTGGTAAGAGACTTCTGACTTCGAAGCCAGAAGCCACAGAGCAACAAACTCTTCGGAAAAAATCTTTTGTGTGCAAACAGAGGTTTAGCAGCATGCTTTCTTCCTGGGAGGAAAGAGAGCACCTCTCTTACCATCAACTTTCAAGATGCATTTATCCTTTGCAAGCTCAGTATTATGAATAATGATACATTAAGCTTTCCATGGTCATCCAGCTTTAAAATAAAGGACTTATGACAAGAAAATGATATTAGTATGATAACAAACCTATTTTTGTCTTGCAAAGTAATTACACAAATCACTTCTAGAAATGTTGAATTTTGTCATTTTAAAAATAAATCTTAGCTTTATATGGTGTGTTGAAAAAGACATTTAGCAGAACATGACCTCCTAATCTATAGCTCTCAAAACAATGTTTTAGGATGTTCTAGGATGATCTGAAGCCTGGTTTCAACCTTTGATGATTTAGATGAAGTGTGCAAGGGACAGAGTGTTTTTCATTGTTCCCCTTTGTTAGAAGATAAGTATAAATCTTATATTTTTTAAATTTTTTTAACGTTTACTTATTTTTGAGAGAGAGACAGAGTGCCGGGGGAGGAGCAGAGAGAGAGGGAGATACAGAATCTAAAGCAGGCTCCAGGCTCTGAGCTGTCAGCACAAGAGCCTGATGCGGGCTCGAACTCACCGACTGCGAGATCATGACGTGAGCTGAAGTAGGACACTCAACCAGCTGGGCCACCCAGGCGCCCCTAAATCTTCTAATGGTTTTAAATAAATAAGTACATAAACCAATAAGTAAAAAAGAAAGCTTAGGTGAATATAATAGGCATTCACTTCAGTGCTATCTGACTTTACTCCGTCCTTAGTTAACAGTTTGTGATCTCAAATTCTGGGTATGTGATTTCACAAATCCTGACCATAGACTGTGGCAGCTATCTCTGTAGATACACAAACAGAAGTTGGGTATTTATCTTTGGTGAGAGAGGAAGAGAGAAAGCAAAAGAGGAGTCTCAGAGAGCGAAAGAGTTGTGTGTGTTTGTGAGAGAAAGAGATAGGAGAGAGAGGGGGAGAATACGACCGCATAGTTCATTTGTAATATACTCTTTTACTCTTTCTCTTGCCAGGATGTTTCAAAAGAAAGCCATGTGTTTTAAAAACATAAAAAAAAGAAAAAAAATTTAAAAAATTAAAAAAGAAAGAAAACCGAAAGGGCTCTTGCAAGACAGACCCTAGAGCACTTTGAAAACATCAAATAAAACCCCTCCAGCATGTTCTCCCCATGTGATGCCTTTGTACATTCATTTCAGCCTGTGGGCACATTTCCCAACACACAAAAGGTTTCAGTGCCATGTTGATAGATATAAACACATATGGATTACTCATTTGCCATTCCATGTATTGAATTGCATACTGTTTTCTATAAAATTAATTTTATATGAAGATGAATTCTTAGAAGCCAAATATTATTTCAGATCATGATTAGAAAAGCAGGGTTATAGCTCTTTGATTATCTTGTGCCTTGGATATGTGCCACTGATACACAATGTGTACAGTTATTCATCATAGTTAGAAACTATATATATACACACACATTAATATATGTATGTATCTGTGTATGTGTGCATATATGTATATAAACAAATTCACATATCTATATATTTATATGGAGAGAGATATTATCTATATACACACACATACACACATAGCCTCTTTTTCTATTATTTATTTATGAACCTATTTTTCTATGTCTCTCTTTGGTCTTTTAATTTGTCTTTTGCTTTGTTCTGGGCATGTGTCAGTGTTTATTTTTCTTTTTAAAACTTTGAAATGGATAGGACCTGTTCACCTGTATGGATTTATTATTGCAATCATTTTACAGAAAACTGATTCAGTAATCTAACACAAAGAGTAATGTTTTACATACTACAACTTTTCAGTTGCAGAATTGATTAGAAGCAAAAATACAGAAATAGTTATTAAATATGCTTTCACTCCAATCAAAAAAGAGAGCCATGGTCATTATTTGCTTTATGTTAAAAAGCCTTGGTCTTGCATGTAGAAATAAAACCTATGTTGAAAGTTGTACAGCAGTTCTATGCAATCAGGGTTCTAAGCTGTCGATTACTCTATCTTATTTATGGCGTAAAATAATACATACAAACATATGAAATAAGTCTACAAACATATGTAAAATACCACCAAGATGCCTTCCCTAAGCCTTTATCTTTGAAGTAAGGATTCTAATTTTAGAACGCAACCCCAAGCTTCATGTGGCTACTGAGTCTGGAAACCAAGCTGATTCTCTGCAGGTGTCTCACATCTCTTCTGTTTTCACAGCACATGGTTGACTTCTTTTTCACAAACTGACAGAGAGACCCAGCCATGCTAGAGCAATTGAGCTACCAAAAACACTATTAGCACTAACCTGCCCTTTCGTTAGAAGTTCAAGTTCTCAAGCAAACAATAAGTAGGTGTTTTAATTATTTTTAAAAGCCCCCAGACAATACCCTTTAAATAGATCTTAGCTATTTTGGGGCGCCTGGGTGGCGCAGTCGGTTAAGCGTCCGACTTCAGCCAGGTCACGATCTCGCGGTCCGTGAGTTCAAGCCCCGCGTCGGGCTCTGGGCTGATGGCTCGGAGCCTGGAGCCTGTTTCCGATTCTGTGTCTCCCTCTCTCTCTGCCCCTCCCCCGTTCATGCTCTGTCTCTCTCTGTCCCAAAAATAAATAAAAAACGTTGAAAAAAAATTAAAAAAAATAGATCTTAGCTATTTAAAATAAGTCATCAAAATATCCTTACTGCAAATTCAGCATGTGAGAAGTGAAAAATATACTTTGTATTGTTTCTGCTTATTTAGAACTAAGTATGAAATATCTAGGCATTCAAATCCCAGGCTTTCTTGTGTAATGGGGATTTAAAAGGAAGCAATGATTAATGAGTTTTAGATACAGTATAAAAGTAATTTCTGGGGAAACACATTCTTAGCTGAATTGGTAGCTCTCCCCAGCAGGGACATTTGAATACTTCGAGAGGAACTAAGAAATTAAGAAATGAACAAAAACGAATAGGATTTGCTTGGCACCACTGGGACACCTTGGCTTAAACTCTGTATTTAAAACCAACTAAATTGGTTTTGTTGCTCAGCTAATGTTTTGTTTTTTTTTTTCCTCCCTAAAAGTCATCCAAAGGTGTTTTGTTTTGTTTTCCTGAGGTTTCACTGTCTTAGCAAGGAAGCAAAACAATTTATTAAACCAATAATAGGTCTACCTTTAATGACACATAGCTAAATGTAAATGTATGTGGATATCATTGCTATAGCATGTTGTTATCCCTGTGCTAGGAAATGAATATACAGTGAACAATTAAACCCTAACAGAGATCCCTACATAACCACATGGAGTTGCATTTTTAATTAAACGCTTGAGCCTCAGTTCCCAAGTGTCCAGAAATTAAAACTGCAGTATCATTCTCTACTGATTTGGAAGGGTTAATATCATGTCTTCATTTGTGCGAAAAACGGAAGTGGACCACTTAGAAAAAGTGACTCACACTTTCCCTTAGAATTTTCCAGGAAGATAGGCAGCAGGTCAGTATTATAACTGATAAAAGAAAAGAAGAAGGAGAAGGAGAAGGAGAAGGAGAAGGAGAAGGAGAAGGAGAAGAAGAAGAAGAAGAAGAAGAAGAAGAAGAAGAAGAAGAAGAAAATCTTACTTCATTTCAAAATTGATAACTCACTGCAAGAGGTCTTAGGTGATTTAAGTAAGGTAAAGTGGGATGAGAATATGAATCTTTTGGTTGCTAGTGAGATTAGGCTTTACTAAATAAAATCAAATTCATCTGTCAACAACGAAGTGATAAAGAACACAGCTTATATAGATGTGGCAAAGATAAACTAAAAATCTTAATACTTTTTTAAAAATTTTTTAACATTTTATTTATTTTTGAGAGAGACAGAGACAGAGTGCGAGTGGGGGAGGGGCAGAGAGAGAGGAAGTCACGGATCTGAAGCAGGATCCAGGCTCTGGGCTGTCAGCACAGAGACCCATGTGGAGCTCAAACTCATGAACTGTGAGATCATGACCTGAGCCAAAGTCAGACGCGTTTAACTGACGGAGCCACCCAGGCACCCCAAAACTTCATACTTTTAAATACTATAGGGGGAAATGGGAAGGGTACTAACATCTCTTTTTTGATCATCTCTATTGTAGGTTGCTTTGCATGCATTTTTTTCCCATTCAATTCTCATTTTCAGATGAGGAAACTGATGGACAACACTTAGATGTTTTGACATTTCCCTTATCATATGTAGTGCTAGTATGAAATTTTAAAGGTATCAGGTTTCAAAGCTCAGATTCTTTCTACTTTTTCATGCTGTTGGGACAAGAAGAAAGTATGTTCAAAATGTTTTCATATTCTAGGACATACCTTCTCATCTAGAACACACAGACTAGATTTGAATTGTGATAATAAATCCACATTCTTAAGCAAAAGTTATACCTCTGAATCAAGTATCTTTCAATCATTTTATTTCTGAGCTCGATTTTTGTTACTTTGCCCTCCCCAAAACTATTTCTGACTTTATGCTGAAATGTAGAGTATGTCTTGGATACAAGAAAAGGCACTTAATTCTCTGTGATTGTCTTACATTTTCTCATCGGTGAAATGCTAATCAGAGAACTATAAATGCAACAGAGTTGGCTCTTAACTTACACAAACATTATAGACATGTATGGATTTTCAACTGTTTGCCCTTTGTATCTCACTGATTTTAATGCATTTTTTTTTCCAAAGGACTTTTCTACAGGACAAACTAGGTGGCTTAAGTAGTCATTTGCAATTATAATTAGATATATTTTTCAGAAAGAAAACCATTTTGGAGCCTGCCATTTTGTATTTATCTATACATGTGAAATTTAGAAACACACTATAGTTTTGGAACTTTTCTTTCTATTAATTTGAGGATTACATATTATTGTTTATTTCTTCTTTAAAAATCTAGGATTTTGTGATTCAGAACGAAAATGTTTTATGTCTTCTCTGGTATCGAAAATCTCTTAGCCATATTTTTATGGATTTAAATGTAAATGAACTGAAAATTTACATTAAGTCTTTCCCTGATTAAATTTAAATCAGACATCAAAACTGACATGAGTTGGCTCAACAAATACTATTAAGTTTCAAGTATTTTTCAATACTTTACATTTAATAATCAACCAATTCTAATGTAAGAAGCCACTGTGCATAGTCATACATATTAAATACATAAAACAATTGAATAACTACTTAAATTATGCAGGTGATCTTCAATGAAATCACAAAGGAGTTGATAACCTATATTGTGACCTCTGATGTATTTATTTTACAAAGATGATATTTAGATTTTCTTAATTTTAAGAGGCACTTGAACCAAGACACTAATTCTTGATTCACCTCTTTTCCCTGAGCACCACAGGCCTGAATTTGAAGCATGATACAATTTTAATTGCAAAGATTTATCATTATGACATGTAATTTCTAACTACATGAAATGACAATGTAATGCATAGGTGTGAAATTCAGCCACACATTCACTATGTGAAACGTGACAGCAATAACATAGGCTGCTTCCCTGCTTCATTTCATTTTTCTACCTATGCTATAAAAGATATATCTATAGATATGCCAAGTCCTGCTTCATTATCTTTTCCATATTTTCCTTTCAAAATGTACTAAACCATTTTCTTTAAACAACACTATAAAGTTCATGTCACATTTCATAGCTTTTTGTAGATAATTGGTGAATTTGGATTACAATTGAGTTACACATGAACTCCAAAATTTATTGTTTCATTTTCTTCCCGTTAATAAACGCAAATGCATATGTAAGCACATAGAGATTGCCATATATATATATGTATATGTATATATATATACACATATACGTATATGTGTATATATATACACATATACGTATATGTGTATATATATATACACATATACGTATATGTGTATATATATACACATATACGTATATGTATATATATACATATATGTATATGTATATATATACATATACGTATATGTATATATGTGTATATATATACATATATATGTATATATACATATATGTATATATATATGTATATATATACATATATATATTTAAATCTTTTAAATTGCTATCTCCCTCTAGTACCTTGAATAAAGTCATACTTTTGGAATAATATGATAGAAAGATCACTAGACTAAGACAAGGACAAAAACGCTTATCTTGACACAACACACAACTTCTAGAGCTAAATCAAAACAAAGTAAAGCATACCCCAAATACAGTTATTTTTCTGCTATTTTTAATTCTAGTATTAATAAAGGAAAGGTCATGAAGTCAATTCCCAATTAGGGCATTTAATTTAATTCTGCTACTACACTCTCTCATTTTAGTTTCTCATATCTATAGGAGTAAACACAAATAGCCTAACAAGATATTTTTCAATATTATAATAATTCAACCTACTTATGCAACATGAATCTCTTCTATAATCATTTAATTTTTTAGGTAAAGTATCTATACTAAATAAAGCCTCATTAAGAAAAAAAAAGGTAAGACTACATTGAAGAAGTGATACCTGGATCATATGAGTCATTTTTAGATTCTCAGCTAATTAACACATAGCAGAAGATGAAAAAGTTCAGCTTCATGTGATCTTCCACCTTTTCATAATCTCTATAACATGGTGATACAAGGAAAATTTGGAATTCTACTACCTGGTTTCAACTCTGAACTCCATAAATCACTGTGTACTCTGTGGCATATTACCCATTATTTTAAAACTGCAGTTCTCTATTTTCAAAATGGAAATAACCACAATGACCTATTAATTGGTAATTTGTAAATAATTGTCTTCTACATAATAAATTCATATTAATTATGGATATTATTATTATTAATAGCACATATATCTTGGGCTCTACTAAGCCATATGTATTTTTTTTTAGTTTGTGTTCTAGATTTATTATGCTAAAAGGGACAGGTAAAGTCTTCAAAACAAAAGGCACACAGACTAAAAGAATTCTGATAATACATGTAGTTAAAAGCTGGAATTTATAATAGGATTTTTCATGGGACAGCACCAGATATATAATATATACAATATAAAATAACCCCTCCAAATATTAAAGTAGAGTGTTTACAGAATTAGGGAACATTAAAACTAAAATATATTCTCTGTCAACAGTTGCCAGAATATGCCCATTAAATGCCATTAAAAATATAGTTAAAATTTGAAATCCCTTTATTTCATAGTAGATTGAAAGTCAAAAATGCTTTTTCTGATATCAGCTTTGTACAACATTACTGATACACAAAACCAAACCTCTATTTTGCATCTCAGAGCAAATGAAATTGAGTAATTTGAATGGTCTTAGAAGAAAGGAAAATGTTATGGTCCACCATTTCTCTTCACTTTCCTCTGTAAATATTCCTCAAAATTGTCATGGTTGTTATGATTCAATAACCAAAACAATTTGACTTTGCCTATAAGAAAATTATAGTTAAAAATAGAAAATATATTTCCCAAAATGGGTAACAAATATAAGGGTAAGGGGAGAAAAAATATTATGAGAGCTATAATGAGAATAGCATTGTATTGTACTTCCAGGTAGACTAGTAAAAAAGCTACAAGTGAAAACCCTCTTTAACTTCTGATATCCTATAACCATCCTAAGTTCCAGTTGATGTGTATTACTAAGAGAACAAAGTTTAAGGAAAATTCCTAGAATAAGCATTTTATTTTTTGCCGTTGAACTATATTCTCATCTTTTTTGCCAATGGAGTCAATAAATCAAGTAACTCACAAAAGCAACAGAAAAAAAACATAATTCAAATTTCCAGGTTAGTAACATTTATTAGATCAAAAGGTGTTGAGCCATGGAAATTTATATTTATCTATTCCCGGATAGATACAGATAAATGGAAAATTCCATTCATCATTTATGAAATGTTGGCCATTTCTATTATAACTTGTTTGATATACTTTCACAGTAAACAGTTTTACCATCAGAAGAGCAGCTATGTTGCTATAATTGCAGGAAATGAAGAGGTTTGTTATACCTCTATCTCTTTACATATTATTGTATATTATCAATTCTATTTTTTTAATGTTTATTTATTTTGAGAGAAGAAGGCACAGAGTGAAGGGGAGAGACAGAATCCCAAGCAGGCTCCATGCTGTCAGCGTGAAGCCTGACCCAGGGCTCAATCCCATGAACCATAAGATCATGACCTGAGCCAAAACCAAGAGTCAGATGCTTAACCAACTGAGCCACCCAGGAGCTCCTGTATATTATCAATTCTACAATGCATTTTTCATATTTAATATCTCTAAATCCTGATTCATCATAAAATCTTTTACATTTAAGTTGAGCTTTCACTTTTTCTCTTGTTAGTGTGGCCTGCAAACAATGACCAATAAATATTTCTTATAATTGATGGTGACTTAGATTTGATGAAATATGGCAGACCTCTATTTGATAAAATATTTTATAGAAGAATTTTTGTGACTTATTTGTTATTAAATAAATACTATGTTATGAATATAAACTTTCAATATGGAATAGAGACTCCTAAATATATGGGCATTGTTTATGCCAAAAAGATCCTCAACAGAATTTTCAATATAGTTTCTCTGCTAAAAAATTATTTTAATCTCCTAATTCTTATTTCTTTCAATAAAGTCATTTAAGAAATTGACATTGGGACCTACTTATAACTAGATAATTAAACTGTGGAAACTGAAGATGAGAGTAAAAATCTCATGTTTTGAAAGTCACATTTCTGACAAACAGAAAATCTTTTATAATAACTAGAGCTTAACGCACATTAAGAAACAGCTCATGCTATCCAGAACCCAGCTTACTCAAATATAAAATCTGGTCAGGTCCCAAATCATAAATGACACATTTTGTATCTCACAATTTGATTATATAAGCCTAACATGCTTTCAATGATTGTAAAAATAGGCCATGTCTATTAATCTTACCAAAAGCATACTTCTCAAATAATAATAAATATCACTTATTGCAGGAACTGCACTTAATGCTATTTTTATAATTTATAATTTAACTTTCACAACCATCTTACAAACAGAGGGCTCTCATTATACTCATTTAAAGATGCGGAAACTGAGGTTTAGAAAGCTGAATAAGAGGATTTGAAGGGAAGGGGTCTCAATTCAGAGCCTATGCTTTGATTCTCCACGATTCTGCTTGTAAATATCCTTTCCTACTGCACTGGGTTCAGTAAAAGACGCTGTCCCTTTAGTGCTACACTGTTTAATATCATCACCACTAGCCACATGTGGCTATTTAAATTAAAATGAATTAAAAGTAAATAAAAGGAGAAATTCATTTCTTCCATTGTACTAGCCACATTCAAGTTCTTAGTAGCCAGACATACGTGGCTACTGGCTACTCAGTTGTGCAGACATATTGATTGTTTCCATCATCACAGAGAGTTCTATAGGACAAGTGATGTTTTTCAAGGTAAGACAGATTAAAATGGAGGCTCTTGACCCCATGGAAATGCTTGCCTATAAATAATATAAGAATTGGGGAAAATGCTCCCCCAATGTTTTCACATTGCAGTTGGTAGGTAAATATTTGTCAGAAATATAATATTTACTGAGAGAAGACAGGTATGTAGAGATAATTTAGAATAACTCCTATCTCAGCACAATGTCTTGAATTTACAAGTGGAGAAAAACAAAGCTAACAAATACTTGAATTGACGTAATTTTCCAAAAGAATCCTTAACTTTTTACCAGTAAAATTGAGTCTATTAATAAATGTGAGTTATGACTAAATATATAATAACCTTGATTTTTAAAAAGCCATAGTTGAGGGTGCCTGGGTGACTCAGTCAGTTGAGTGCCCGACTCTTGGTTTCAGCTCAGGTCATGATATTGCAGTTTGTGAGTTTGAGCCATGTGTCAGGCTCCACACATCAGTGCAGGTCCTGCTTGGGATTCTCTCTCTCCCTCTCTCTCTGCCCCTCCCCTGATTTTGCTCGCTCTCTCTCTCTCTCTCTCTCTTAAAATAAGTAAACAAAAAATCTTTTTAATTAAAAAACTTTTAAAAAATAAAAATCGAGGCACCTGGGTGGCTCAGTCAGTTAAGCATCTGACTTGGGCTCAGGTCATGATCTCGTGGTTCATGGGTTCAAGCCCCATGTTGGGCTCTGTGCTGACAGCTCAGAGACTGGAGCCTGCTTCAGATTCTGTGTCTCCCTCTCTCTGCCCCTCTTCCACTCACGCTCTGTCTCTCTCTCAAAAATAATAAAACTTAAAAAAAATAAAAAATAAAAATTCATAGTTGAATGGCAGTAGCTATAAAATTAGTTAATAGATCTGATATTTGTAAATCAAATCCAGTATATACAATAGTGTCATTTTGTGTGTTTGTTTGTTTTATTGTCAACTTACCACCATTTTTCACACATACATTCATGATGTATTCCAATATTATACAAGTAAAGTCAGAAAGTTCTTTCTAAAATACAATCTTAAGGCCTCCTGTTTAAATTTTGAATTATGTATGCTTTGGGCCAATTTAATATTTCACTGAGTATAGTCTAACCTGGAGAAACTATCCTAAACATTTCTTAGGAATGACACAATGTAAGGAGATGGAAAATAAATCTAAAGTCTAGAACAAGGAGCCTTTATTAGCCACAAGACTTTAGGTCTAGTTTCTCAGATGTAAAATTACAATGAAGATACTTCCCAGATCAGCATGAAGAAGCTGTGTGTGAATCAATTTCTCCATATTATATTTTATATACCCATGTCTATCTATCACTATAGACAGATGATAGATAGACAATAATTTACCAATTCTTCACAGATGAGTGTCTGCAGTACCAACAAAGATAATGTCCTGGGATGAGGGTAAGGAGGCAAATATTCTAATGTCTTTACTGCTTTCCTTGGAGTGAAATCATGGACATATAGTGATCACTAGCCAATTTCCCTTATTGCATTTGGGACCCTGAGGAGCAAAGATTCTCCTCTATATTATAAATGTTATAAGCAAACAAGCACATTTTCCCAACTAATGAACTTTAATAAAGGAGTTTTTCGACTTCATATGTTTGTTTGTTTGTTTCCCTAGAATATGTATGCTTTCTCTCTTAGGAAAGGAAATTTTCAGTTTTTCATGTATCTTAGGGACAACAAAGAATGATGACTGAGGTTTAAAGTCTCAAGGAGAGAATTTTCCTGAAAGACTCCCATAATGTTAGGTTTCTTCCAATATTTTTCCTACAAATGCTATAGGGATTAAAAAGAATGTAAGTCAGAGAATAGGACCACTTCAGGCTCCCTGAACGGGACATTAATCGACGAGGTTGCTTATGACCTGAGCAGATTATCTTGATACTCATGACTGAAAACATGTGAGTTAGAGGAGAAGGAATGGTTCCATTCCCTGGAAATCCCACCATCTCATGCCTATTTCTCTAGTACGAATATTCTCTCTGGTGAGTGGTACCACAGGAGAAGAATTCGCGTTTTACTTTCATTCAGTTCCACAAATTCACTCATCAGTTATCTGAAGCCAAGAATGGGTCCTAGAAATTTGCTGGAATGGCCCCTCTAACTTGTCTCATATTTAAAACATTTACTTTCAAATATGTTTCTGTTTTGCCTATACACTGAAATATATCATTATAGTTTCCCTTCTTCCAGTTAATGCACATTGTCTGACATGACAGGCAAGCAGTCTTCTTTAAAAGTATGAAAGATTAGAGTATCATTTTTAGAAATTGCAGACCTGATCTAAAAATTGATGCCTTCATAAGAATGTGCCACTCCTCACTGATACCATCTGTCTCCCAAGATTTTCACTATAGGTTAGTTTTGATCAAATTATTTTCCAAGTAATTTACCTTTAGGCCAGTAGTACTCTTGGAATTGTTTTTGTCTTCAGATATTCACTATATGCTGAGTAGTTCTTCTTATGTAAATATTAGCAGTACCTTTGTCAAACACTGTATTTAACAATAACCCCTGAACTAGGCTGGTTGAACTCATTCAAACATTACTAAGACCTTTCACAGAACAGTTGAAGAATGCTTAGCAACTCTAATGTCAGAAAACGAACTCAGAATGGATATGTCTCTTGTCTAGGTCAAGGCAAATGTCAGGGCCAATGAAGGGTGAAACGTGATGATGGAGATTTGAAATGAAGAGCTGGGGTAACAGGTGCTTGGCGTGAGCACTGAAAGACAGGAGAGAAGTGCTATGAAGTACCGAAGACAGGGATCATACTGAGAGTAGACAAAGAAAAGCCTCAGGCTTCTCCCCTGCCAGAAAAATAGATCTTATACATAAAGTAGCTTCAAAGTGGTATCTGAAGAGACATTGAAATTTGGAGCATCTTTTTGTCTAAACAGTTTGCTTTTCAAAGCCCCATTGAAGCAAGAGAAACCTATCTGAATATGCAGAAACTGGTACATTTGTTTTGTCAGTGTGTTGACACAAAGAAAAGCTAAAAACAAAACAATGCAGAGAAAGAAAACGAAGGTTTTCTAAGCCTCCTCTATGTGAAAGGTACTGTGTTTGACAAGCTCTCAGTTTTAATTCTTTAATGTCTATAAAAACATTGTGAGGTAGAATTTTCTTCTCAATTTTAAAGATGAAGAATCTAGGCCTCAGAGAGACACTCAGTTTGTAAGTTCTGATCTAACATTTGAACAGGTCTTTTTTAAATTGCACTCCCATTTGAGATACATGGAGCCAATTGCAGACGGCCTGTCCATTTCAAAGTCAGGTTATTTATTTGACCACCACTGAATAATGCTGAAAGGGTTTAAGAGACGTAAATGTTGTTACATCAGATGTATCTCCTGAACTAAGCATTTCATTTTGTTTTCACTCTACCAGAACTCAGTAAACTTAATATGTCTTTCCATTATTATTGTGGGCTCCCTAAAAAAAAAAACAAAAAAAAAAAAAACAAAAAAAAAACTTAAGCATTTTACTTTTTGTTTAAGATGTTTGTTGACATATCAAATAATAATCTAATCAAGATGATGCAGTACACACGTAACCAAACAATTAGAATAGCAATAAAATAGTAAAGGTACTAATACATAAATGTGTTGGTCTGAAAATATATAGAGTACTTGGCTAATATTTGGGAAACATAAATTGTATGTTGATATCCCCTCAAGTTTCATCTACTCAAAATAGATATTATCATAATTCATAAAATGAGAATTCAAATATTCAAGGTGAAATTTGATGAGAAAAATGCACTTTTTTATGTATTAAATTTGTACCCGGGTTATCATTGCATAAATAGAATATGAACAGTAGTATAGATATGAACATAGCTATTTCTCAAAAACTCCTTCATATCTACAATAGCACATAGAGATAAAAAATTGTATAATATTATCCAGATGAAGTAATTTTATAAAATTCTAGAAAGGAGAATATAATAGCATTTTTATGCCCCATATAATAAAATAATCTTTAAATTCTGGCCAGACAGGTAACTAAATAAGTAGAAGCTCATAGAATTAAAGTTGTAAATATATTTTATGTTTGAATATATTAGATAGTTTGAATTCAGAATAAGAATATTTGGTTAAGAAGGATATGATAAAAAAAATCAGCAGAACATCATTGTGGGAATGATTAATAAAATCCACACAGCCATATATATGCAAGTGACCTTAACAAAGGAAATAATGAAATCTCTCCAGTTTTGTGCTCCTCTGATTCAGTACTGTCGTTCCCAATGGCCTCAAGATGATCACATGCCTGAAGGACACATTGACAGAAATATGGTCTCGCTCCTGATCAGAAATGATGACCCAGCATAATAGGGCACCTAGAGACTGCCAAGACAGTTCGTCATTCCCTTTTAGATTGTGTGGCATATCCTGAGCTTAGAGAATCTGACTCTTCTCCACTCTCCTGGACCTAACTGATAACGGATCAGGGAAATGTGAGCAGTAGCAGTCAAACAAATTTTCTTCTTTATCCAGAAAATATGTTTAAGTGTGTTTCTTGTCTTTGGGTACAACCAAAATGAAAGTATCTAAGTAAGATCTATAGTGTTGTTTATAGTCCAAAGAATAGCTTTTGGCGAACATCAAGCTAATTAATAACAATGTGTAAGGTCAAAGTTAATTTATGTGTGTGTTAAGTGGCATCCAACCATTAACCCTTATATATGACAGTCCTCATGTTAACTGAATATCCATTTTACACAAAGATAGTTTGAAGGAGACAATTGTAATAAATAATAAAGGTGTATTATTCCAAGGGCAACACTGCAAAAAGATTTCAGGAGAAACAAAAATTATACACACACACACACACACACGTGTATATATGTATACATATATGTATATATACATACATGTATATATACATACATATATACATGCATATATGTGTATATGTACATACATGTATATATACATACATACATATATACATACATACGTATATATACATATATACATATACAAAAGCTTTGAAATTTTAACTTCAAAATTCTTTGTCACATTGCATACTTCCTATTCCCACAACTAGTATTTGTTATTTATCTTGTTGAAAGTGCTTAAAAATAAAATTTTGCTTAAAAAGAAAATTCACCATGATTATTATTGTCCCTGTAATAGTTTACCATTATGCAAAGTTGACAAATGGCAATACAGAAGAAAATTTATTCCCAGCATCTTCCTCTCTCTGAGCTCTTTCATACCCATGTTTCCATCCAGGTTCCTACTATGTTCTTTCCATTCTCACCACAACCAAAGGAGTATTTTCCATCATTAAAGCACAAACTTATCTGTTCTCTGTCCCATTCTCTAGGGGATGATAAGTAAATGAAAATTATTTAGAAAGTAAATGTAAAGAGGTTAACTAGACATTATTATACTACCATCTCTTGGTAACATACATTTAATTAGAACAGTGTTTCTCAAACTTTTGTGGTTATTAGAATCATTGAAAAGATCCTTAAAACACATATTGATGGGCTCCATCACAAGACTTTCTGATGCATTAGGTCTCAGGTAAGGCCCAAAAATTTGCATATGTAATTGTACCCAGGTGATGCTGAGGAGCAGTTGGTGCTTTAAGAACTGAGTTAAAATTTTAGAGGCACATGGGTGGCTCAGTCAGTTAAGCATCCAACTTCAGCTCAAACCATGATTTCAAGGATCATGAGTTTGACCCCTGCATCAGGCTCTGTGCTGACAGCTCAGAACCTGAAGCCTACTTTGGATTCTGTGTCTCCTCTCTTTGCCCCTCCCCCGCTCACCTACTGTTTTCCTTCTCAAAAATAAACAGTTTAAACAAACAAACAAAAAAGACTGGGATAAAATTTTAATTCAGTAGGGTAATTAAATAATGAGATATCTGACTACTCAGCATGTTCTCTATTTACCTTCATATTACAAGATAAGCCTAAAATTAAGGCCAGCCCTCTAGCCCTACACTTAATATAACACTTAAATTGTTTTTAATTTTTATCAGCTTGCTTTGTATAGCATATAAACAAATAAGATAAAACAAATACCTTTCCAAAACACAAAACAATCTTATCTGAAGTCAACTGCAATGTTTGCTAGTTACCTAGAACACTTAGCTCTTTAAGATACTGCTAAAGAGCACATTTCTTCCCCAATTCCTGTTTATATGAACAGTTAGGTGTCTTCAATCTTTCCTCATATATTCTTACACAAACAGAATCATGCTTACTGAGTGACTTCTGATTTTCAAAATTGGAGTTACACTATTGACCCAATTACATAGAGTAAGATCAGTGACTCTAGACTGGTGTTCGAATGTAATTCTCAGCCACCTAATAAATATATAATATGCCTGGAAAATTTCCAAATTGTCTAAATTTTCCATTGTTTATTATATTGAACTTTTCTTCATATTCAAAAAGAAATGAATAATAACTCTTGAACAAATACATTATTTTTTTTTCCTAAACAATCAACTCATTCTCTTAGCCACTTATTATTTACTCATTTCTACTAATGCACGCACCAAAAGTATTATAAGACTTTCTGGCAGAATAGGGAATAATGTTCTTGAAATAACAGTGTTGTGTTTTGGTATGACATAAACTAACTGTCATAATCATAAGCAATCACAGTGTGAGCTCACTTAATAAATAAAGTATGTTTAAGTGTGGCATAATTTTGATTGAATAACTTAAAACATATTTTAGTAGTACTAATGTTAAATTAATAATAAGTAGGAGAGCTCCTTATTTCTTTTTAAGTTTATTTATTTTGAGAGACTGAGTGAGCATGAACAGGGGCGGGGCAGAGAGGGAGGGAGAGAGAGAATCCCAAGCCGGCTCTGTACTGTCAGCACAGAGTCCCAGAACTCTGGGCTTGAACTCAGAAACTGTGAGATCATGACTTGAGCTGAAACCAAGAGTCGGGCACTTAACCAACTGAGCTAACCAGGCATCCCAAGGAGAAAGCTCTTTAAAGACTGATTTTCTGTATGCAAAGATTGTTCAAATAGAACATATTATAGAATAACATAATTCATGTATTATAAAATGTTTAAAATATTTTCATTTTTTTCTTTAATGTAAATAGAGGAAAAATCATTTAATAAACTATAATTCTTCCTATGAAAGTTTTAACCAGATTATTTTTAGATTCCTACTTTAATCATTCATTTTTTCTCTATCCATTGCATTTCTAAAATTCTTCCTATCATTATTTCCATGCAAGTAGCAATTTAGCCAAAAACTCTGTTCTTCAGTAAAAAAACTATATTTGAAAGGAAAGAATAAAAAAGTAAAATGTTAATGAAGGATTCTATAAATTCTGAATAATTTGCATTTACCATTATGTCATCAATTCTATAGCAATCATGATCAAAATAAGTTATATAATCAGTCTTCCTTTCTTCATCCAAAATATCCAAATTTAGTTCACATGTTTGGCCAACTATGAAGCTATTTCTAACTTAAAATTATATATTTATAACCACTGTCAATGAACAAAACAAATAATTTTAGTAACCTGAAAATATCAATCTTATTTTTATTTAGTATTTGAAGGCAATTTTAATTTAAATATCTTAATATCAAGAAACATTACCACTGAGTGGCCTCAAAAACACATAAAATCATTACATATTTTGATGAAAATATATATGATATTAGTTTAGGTTAAATTCATAGTTTAAACTCCTTTATCCCACTATGAAATGATAGTTACTAATTAGCACTACTTGTTTATAGGCACGAATAGCAAAATTCATGATTAGAAACCTTGTTCCAAACCTCCTACCATAGCCTTTGTGAACTATGAATGACATGGACTGAAAAGATATCTGCAGGATTGTGAGGACCAGGTTACAAAATAAATTCCTACAGAGTGTTTTTTCTGTTTTGTTTTGTTTGTTTTTTGGAGCAGGATGGTAATTTTAGGCTGTTAACAATTACCTTTTTCCCGTCTTGGGCTGGGGGTAAATCACTGATGAAATTGAAGCATTCTAAGAAACAATTTCTAATGGCATTTAGTGAGTTACTGAATAAGATAAGTCAAAATTAAATTAATAAATTAGCTATGTTTTCCAAAAATAAGGGATTGTGCAAAAAAACTAGATGAGTGGAGGTAGATATAAAGGCTGTATATTTACTGAGCTCCAACGAGAGTGAGGGTTATGGTGTTATTTATTACAGAGATTTGATGATATGGTCCACTGTTCACCTGAGACCACCAAACATAGCATTCTTAAACCTGCTTCCTATCTTAGTTTTCAGTCACTGAGCATTTCCTTAGTATGTACTTCTGTTCAGCTGAGATACAGTATTATGGTATCCTTCAGACTGCACTTACAATACCTGTAAATAAAAGCAAGGGCATCACAAGGCATTATTTCCCATAAAATGAGTAAGTAGTAGATATTTAAGTCCTTTATAGTGTTCCTGAATACAACACATACTACAGTAACCATACACACATATGTGCATGCCTATTGCATTATATTGATAATGAAAGCATATTTGAAATTTTGTATATTTTCCTTACCTGTCAAGTTCTTTAGCCCAAGTTCTTGAAGTCCAAAGTTCCCATCTTTTCTGTAGTTTAAAAATACTGCCAAGGCATATCGATCCTCATAAAGTTTTGTTCCACGGATAATGCGTAAATTCTCCAGAGGCAGGTAGCGAAACTGATTAAGTGCCACTAACACGTAGCCTGTAACTTCTCGAATAGACTGAAAAGACACAAACAATTCCTTTTGTTAAAAAATTAGAGATTATTTGTCAGTATGTTTATGTTGTCATTTAGATTAAAATAAGTTATTCAATTCTACTTTTTAGCTTTTAATTTAATACACTAATTTTCACATTATATCGTAAATAATTACTTGGATAATATAAGATCACAGATAGCAGAGGGTTAGAAAAGTCCGAAGTGTGTTTACAGTAAAATAATGGATATTTTTTTTTTAATTTTTTTTCAACATTTATTTTTGGGACAGAGAGAGACAGAGCATGAACGGGGGAGGGTCAGAGAGAGAGGGAGACACAGAATCGGAAACAGGCTCCAGGCTCTGAGCCATCAGCCCATAGCCTGACGCAGGGCTCGAACCCACGGACCGCGAGATCGTGACCTGGCTGAAGTCGGACGCTTAACCGACTGCGCCACCCAGGCGCCCCAAAAATAATGGATATTTTTGATGAAACATTCTTCCTACCTAGAATTTGAATATAATTTAAGGAATAAATATCTCATTCTTTGAAAGACTAAGGTTCGGTAAGAATGCCTAGCCATCAACCTAACTTTTTATAAAAAAAAAAAAAAAAAAAGCAAATGAATGAGCTTATCACAAATAAAACAAAGCTGCATTAGTTTGTAGCTTAATGCTATAGTTATTAAAGTTAACATATACATCTCTGGGAAACCCATATATGAAAAATACGTTTTAAAGACTGATAATGATCTCTAATTTAATTACAACTACAATTTTTATTTTTACTGTCTATTGTTTAATATAATATAAGCTAATGACTGGAAGGATTGTAACACCTTTTTAAAGCAAAAAAAGTCACAAAAAACAGCCCTCAGGCTTCATCTAAAGTTACAGTTTTTCAGTAAAATAAACAAGATCATGACAGTTATGAACATATGCAATAAGATTTAAAAAAATAAATATACAAAAGTGGTAAAATGTTTGAAGATGTTATTTTAAAAAATAACTTTATTTCTTTTGAGAGAGAGAGAGCAATCAAGGGAGAGGCAGAGGGAGAGAGAGAGAATCCCAAACAGGCTCTGAGCTGTCATGACATAGCCCAACGTGGAGTTCGAACTCATGAACCATGAGATCATGACCCGAGATGAAACCAAGAGCTGGATGCTTGACCAACTGAGCCACCTAGGTGCTCCTGTTTGATGTTATTTTAATATCAATTTCATGTCAGTTTAGACCTCTTATCTTATCTATCCTCTCTCATTCCCTTGGTGACTTTATCTACTTTCAAGTTGGATGATCTCCAAACTTTTGCCTCTAACCTGTCTGCTAAACTCCAGACTCAAATCTAACTGCATACCCCACATCTTCACCTGAATGCCTCATAGACTTCCTAGATACACCTATCCAAATCTGAACACCCCTCTTCCTTGTCCCCATCCTCCAGCAGTCTTTCTCATTTCAGTCAATCCATCCTTCCTATTATTTAGGCCAAAGTCTTGGGATCATTCTTGACTCCCCTCTCACACACCAAATGCAATCTATCCTATTTGTTGTACCGTTAAAATGATCAGAGGTTCAACCACTTCTTATGTCAGCCACTGTTTTCATCTGAGCCATGATTGTTCCTTATCAAGATTACTGCAATAGGTCTCTATTTTTTATCCCTTATCATGCATTCTCAATTAAGGCTGGACCTGATCATTTTTTTAACGTTTATTTATTATTGAGAGACAGAGAGACACAGAGCCTGAGCTGGGGAAGGGTAAAGATAGGGGAGACACAGAATCTGAAGTAGGCTCCAAGCTCTGAGCTGTCAGCACAGAGCCTGACACGGGGCTCGAACTCATAAACTGTGAGATCATGACCTGAGCTGAAGTTGGTCGCCTAACCAACTGAGCCACCCAGGCACCCCTGACCTGATCATTTTTTAAACACAAATCAAATCATGATACTTCAATTCTTAAAATCCTGAACCATCTTCCAAGTCACTCAAAGTAACAGACAAAACTCTTTCAATGATGAGTCAAAATCTATCTTTTCTTCACAGTGTAGCAACAACTAGACATATCTGGTTATCAAACAATTGCAGTGTAGCTGGTATTAATTGAGAAGTGTGGTAAGTATAAAATGTACTCTTGGTTTCAAAGATTACAGGTTGAAATGATAACATTTTAGATAAATTGAGTTATATAAAATGCATTATTAAAGTTCATTTTAACCTTCCTTTTTATGTTTTTATTATGGCTACACAAAAATTTAAAATTATACCTTTATGGCTATCATTATAGTTCTGATGCACAGTGCAGCACTATGTGATCTGGTCATCATTTCTTTTCATAACTTCTTTTTTTTTTTTTAACTCTCTACCTTGCTCACACCATTCCAGTTTTGCTGGTCTCCATGTTCTTATAACATGCCAAGTGTGGTCCTACTTCAAGGTGCTCACTATAATCTTAAAGGCCTGAGTTTCTCTCCCTTTTGTTATCTTCTTGGTTAATTTCCTCAATGCCTTCAAGTTTTTGGTTTTTTTTTTTCCCTCTCAAATTTCACCTTCTCAACTGAAGCCAATGCTGACTGACCTACTTAACATGACAACTCTCCCACCTTTTCCTGCTCTAATTTTTATTGTCTCTACAGTACTTTTCATGTTCTAATGTACTATATAGTGCATACACTTACTACATTTAGTAATTTATAATCTATCTCTCCCTTTCTCAGAATATAAGCTCTGCAAGGGCAAGCACTTCGATTTGTTCACTCATGTCTCATGCGACCACAGTACAGACACATAGAGAGAAACCAATAAATATTTGCTTAGGACTCTGGCTCTTCTCTGGCCATACCCCACACCCTGCCCCCAACAGGCAAAGTCTACAGAGAAGTACCCATGTGGACCTGCGCTCTTTTTTTTCTAGAGAAGACATGCTCCAGATTCTTGTGATCCCAGAAGTTCATCCCCAAATTGCCCTAAGCCCACATCAAGAGCCTATGATATCATCTTTCCAGTTCTGTCTCCCAGTCAGCAGACTGTGAGAGCAATGTGTATATATCTAGCAAGGATGGGTGGGCCAGGTGTAGATGTTTGAGGAAAGAATGCATGGATGCTGGATGTGTGAGTTAAGTGTCCTTTCACTGTGTTCAAAGCCTCCTGTGATACTGGACAGAACTAGTTAAAGGAGGAGTGGCTGAAGGATGGAGTCTATCTCTCCCTATGCCATCATACTCCTGAGGAGTCCAAAAATTCTAACATTTCACCTGTCCATCCAAGTTATTATAAAGATATTTCTGTCAAAGTGGGAGGATGGGTCATATTTTAATAAAAATTACTTGATTTATGATAAATAGTAACAATACAAAATGTGTAGGCCTTCATTTATACTCTCACCTCAGGTCCCACCATTGTTAGGAATGAACCTGCTACCACTGATTACCTAGAAAAGTAGACTCATAATGAAGCAAAGGTAGAGATGAAAGGGCAAGGAACCCATGAAACTATTCATGTCTGGCACTGGATTGGGAACCCTAAGTCACTCTTGCTCTCACATCCCAGTACATTGAGCATTTTGGTTTAAAGAGATGAATGCTTGGGGAATAGAAAAAAAAAAGAGATGAAAAGTAAACAGTTGCATGCATTGTGTGCATACTACTTTTGTTTGAAGTTGCACTTGCCTGGAACAGTTTAGACCTAGAGCCTTACAAACACTCCTTCAATCACTGTTCCAACGGTTGAACTCTTATCCCTTTGTGTTCTTAGAAGAGAGATCAAAAACATTTTCTAATACCATTTGGTCCAAACAGTAAAATTGTTTCATTCATTATAAAAATACTTTATCCTTTAACTTGTATGTAATAATGATTAAGTGGTCTAAGTCACAATGATAGCACAAAGATAAACACTGGGGATGGAGGATGTAATGTCAATCTTTTGTCTAGAACATGTCATAGCATCGATCATTCTTCCTAACACACTCACCATTAGCTCCAACTTCCTTGGAAATTGACTCTAGACTTAGTACAATGGTAAGAAATGTGGGCTGAACTGCCAAGCAAAGCTGGGCTCAAAACACTTCACACTTACTTGCCTTCAAACTTACTAAGTTGTTATTTTGCTAAAATTGTTTACCCTCACTGAGCCTCAGTTTCTTCATCTTGAAATAAAAGATAGCAATGCCTCAATTACAAAGATTTTATAAGGATTAAGACAATATAAGAAAGTGTCTGGCAAATAGTGTTCAACAGATGCTATCTATTACTAATATTATTATCTCTGATAATAGCCAAAACTATCTGTAGACAATCTTATATGAAAATAAAAATTATTATAGCATTATTGCATAAGAACCATTGCTTTTAATCTATTTGTTATATAGCCTTTATATCGTGTTTATATCTTGCCTCTTCAATCTGTAATGTATTCCTAAATTACAGAACTGGTTCCTTAAGCTGTTTGTGTGTATGTTATATTATCACCTTTAATACAGACTCTGGCACTGAACAACATTCAATAATGGCTGTTGAATGAAATGGAACTGAAAAGTAGAAAACAATGCTTAAGGTCTTTTTATATATTGTTTTCCATTGAAAATGATTTTACTAACTTTCTGCTAATAAAAAAAACAATGTTTGAACAATATAATCATGACTTTTGCCCAAGGACCACAGTGGTAAGTAGAAATCATCAGAATGCCCCAGCAAAAAGAAAATCCTGACTCTGGTTCTGGTTCAGTACATTTAGTTCCAGGAAACTGCCTATTTTGTCAACCGAAGAGTGAGTACCCACCTAAATACATATCTCTCTCCTTGTGGTGGAAGTTTCTGCTGCCTAAAACTGATTGATTTCCATTGTCAATGTATGCTTCTACAGCTGCTTTGTTCAAGAAGTGAATATAACTGAAGATCATTAAAGCCTTAAATGCTTCAAAACTCTTCCAACCCAAGGGAGAATTTGTTCTGCTTAGGGCATTGGATGATGGAAACCACAAGAATGAAGAAGAAAAAGAAAAAAAAAAAATTGACCAGCTTCCCATATTATCCTATTAACAATAAACCAAGGAAAAATACCCAGTTTGTTTTAAAGAACATAAATGTATTACTGTTTCTCCCATAAGATATTTGAAGAAAAAAATGTGAAATCTGAAATAATAAAGTTCCCAGGATTTTCAATGGGTGTCATTCAATCAAAAATTAGAAGAGATAGGGCAGCTTCACTGTACTTTCCATTTACCCCCGTTCATTCAAGAAAAAAATAACTCTTTATTATGTTTCAATCTCTATTTCATTTCACAATTCCTATAACAACTGTTATTTTTTTTATTTGACACAGTTTCCTTTTTCTTTTATTTTAGTGGGTTTTAATTTAATCCTTAGAGAGAATAGTGAATAGCTTCTTAAATGTTCCTTCATCTATGTTAAGATTTAAGTGGTTGCAGAATACCTGAATGATTCTTTATGACTCCTGAAATTTTTTTTAAGTTTATTAACTTATTTTGAGAGAAAGAGAGACAGAGAGAGAGAGAGAGAAAGAGAGAGAGAGAGAGAGAGAGAGAAAACGAACATGCAAGCAGGGAGGGGCAGAGAGACAGAGGGAGAGAGAGAATCCCAAGCAGGCTCACATTGTCAGTGCAGAGCCAGATGCGGGGCTTGAACCCATGAACCACCAGATCATGACCTGCACCAAAATCAAGAGCAACTGAGCCACCCAGGTGCCCCATCATTCCTCAATATTTAGTCAATGTTTAGGAACAGTGCTATTCACATTAAAAGCATTAATATATCCTTGCCTATGTGTGTCACATTCTGTTTCTTAGATTTTTTTCCTACTCAAGTTATGCATCAAATCCATGTTAGCTATTTTTCTTTAATATAAGCATCCCTTTGAAAATAAACTTACTTATTTTTGTTAAGACCTTCTGTAGGAATTCAAAACAACTCTGAATTCTTATCTTCTTCTCCAGTGTCTTATGTACTTACACCCAATTAGATATAATACTAACAACTTCCATCAGTCAAGACATCCACAAATAAAATAGTGATTACTTATGATCAGTGGACTTGAAATTAAATCTATAATATCACAGAGAAGAGTGGGGAACAAAGAACTATGGGAAGAGGAGGAGGAAAGACCCCTCATCTGGTAATGACTGAAGAATTTATGTGTTCTCTGACAGTGACAAATGTAGTAGCAAATTGTAACCTCTCTATCACTAAGGCTTTCCATTAAGTTTCCCTAGGCAATTAATTTATGTCCCTGCCCCTTACAACAAGACTGGGAATTCTAAGGTAGGGAACATTCTTAACTATGACACAATATTAAAAAAATTACTGAAAAATAATTAACAAGCACATAGCAAACATGACATATTCCTGCTGCATGTAGAGATAAAGATCGACTCACCATATACTTCAGTCACATGTGAAATCTCCAAATGCATTGTCATATTTGGCTGTGGAGTCTTGTTTTCAGTTTTCCCCATTGCCTTAAAACTTCAATCATTATGCTACTCTGGCATGCAGGGACTCAAAGTCTGATTCAATTAGATCCGGTAAAAAAGAATAATGTGAAATGTCATGTACCTGACTGTGGTAGAGTTGAATCCATGCTCATTTGACACAGCATGAAATAATACTTGAGAGGCCAGGAATCTGATCCAATTCTTCCCAGCAAAGCTGCTAACCCTCAGGCACTGCTAGGCAGACTTTTGGGTCCTAGTGCTATTACAATCCTTAACTTTGTAAGACTCTACCGGCCATTCATTCATCACTGGCCCCTTAAGCAGTTCACAACCCTAGCAGTGAATACCTTAATCCTACTGAAAAGAGGACAACTTAACTCACCTCTCCCAAAGTTATCATCTTTTACTTTGTCCTTTATATCTGTCTTAGCTGGCCATAAAGTTTTTAATAGGCCCTTTTCCCAAATAGTCCTTTATCTCCTGACCTCATCCCTGTATCGTAGACTTGTTACATTAGAACTGGTTTCCACAAATTAAGTAGGGAGCTTTTGTAGATTCATTTACATAATCATATACAAATCTCAATTTTAAGTGTCTCTATATAAAAAAAAACACCTGTACTATTAAAATTTCCTTATCTATAATTTAAAAAATATATATGTACAGGAACCAGGGTGACTCAGTTTGTTAAGCATCTGACTTTGGCTCAGGTCATGATCTCATGGTTCGTAGGTTTGAGCCCCACACTGACAGTGTGGAGCCTGCTTGGGACTCTCTCTCTCTCACTCTTCCTTTACCCCTCCCCTGCTCACACTTTCTATAAATAAATAAATAAATAAATAAATAAATAAATAAATAAATAAATGAATAATTTTCTTTCTATGTATTTATACAGATAGGTTTACATTTTTAAACCTGAATTCCAAATTACCTTTTTAACACTCTTTAAAACTATTTAAAATATACTATTGAATTCATGTTTTTCCCATCAGACATACACATTAAGCTTCAGTGATTTAGGGAATTGAATTTTTAACTGAAATTAAATACACTGCATAAATGCAAACTAGTAAGAATATCTGGAGACCTTTGAATTAAACTTTGATTAATTATAGATACAACTTAAATCAAAAAGAAAGTATTAGTTGACAGCATTTTCACACAACTGAGGCTACACATGAACTAAAAGCATTGTAACTTTTATATACATTGTATGTGTGATGAGTATTCTCCTCCATAGAAAATCAAACCTCTTAAGGCAATGTACTCCATCAATTAAATTTGGGTGCTGCTCTCTGACAGGTATTAATTTGACTTTTGTCTCCATTACTTACTGACCTTGCACAAGTTATTTAACTTTAATTTATCTTCTGAAAAATGGGACAAATACCTCCTAAGTGCTTAAAAGTTGAAGATCTACAAAAAACAATCAATTTCATCATATTATTATTGTTAATGTAATTATGCAAATATTTACAAATATGTTATAGAGTTTAGGAATCGTAAATAATATGCAAAAACATACATTTGATATTAAAATCTATTAATTAAACCATTGGTGCTATATAGTGCATACAAGTGTGGATGCAAGTCAGATTGCCCATCTGGGCTGATTATGATCCCTCAAAATCCATATGTTGAAATCCTAATTCCCAGTATCTCAGAATGTGACTACATTTGGAGTAGGGTCCTTAGAAAGTTAATTAAATTAAAATGAAGTCATTGGGATGACCTTAATACAATATAACCAGTGTCCTTAAAAGAAAAGGAAATTAGGCAGACGTACAGACAGAGAAGACAGTGTGAAGAGACATAAGAACAGTGAGGTACAAGTCAATGAGAAAAGCCTCAGAAGAAAACAACCCTGCTTACATCTTGATCTCAGATTTAAAGATTCTAGGATTATGAAAAAATAAATTTCTGCATAAACCACCCAATCTGTGGTACTTTATTATGGCAACCCTAGCAAACTAATAAACTACCTAGGTTCCTAATCTAGCATTTAGTAGTGTTCTATTGGGTAAATTATTTATTCTTTAATTCCTCAGGTTTTTAATCTGTAAAATAGGGATATTAGGATCTCAAATTCCGAAGACCATTCTGAGAAGTAAATCCCTGTAGGTTACTTAAGAAAAAGTCTGGCTTATAACAGGCTCTCCGTATTAGTTATTACTGATTTTCTGAATCCAGAATCTTTCCTCTTCTTCAATACACTCTCTCTTCTGCATGGCAGAAGAAACCATGTTTCTCTATGTCTAAAGGAATAACTATGTATCACCAAAGTTTAGATGAGAAAACTGCCTGATACCATTTCAATCTACAATTGAGAGTGACAGTTTTATGTCTGAGATCTGTTATAAGATTTTTCCCCTCTCGAAATTTAAAGGAGGAAAATGGGCTTTCATGAAATGATGTATAACAACAGCTGTCTCTTTTGAAAAGCATATGGGAAATGGCCTTTGATGATTCTGAAGTTAGAGGTGACTGCTTTTGTGACTAGTCTGTTGTTATTTTTAAATGAAAAGGGTGAGCAATTTCAGAAATAGGAAAGCCAAAGTATCAAGCTTGGATTTGACAAGACTGCCAAGATACGTTTTAATATGTCTAAATATTTGGCAGTAAAAACAGAAATCAAAAGGCTTAATTAATTTATAAAGAATAAATATTTGCTTGAGTCATCTCATCCAGTGACAACAATGTCTTATGTTACTTACGTGTTTTTTTAATATTCAATTCAGACAAATATAGCAGGTATTCTAGGGACATCGGTGAGTATAATCAGGACTATAGACAATAACGTAAACTGCGATCAGGGGTCTGGAGGCTAGAAATCAAAATGTTTTCACATTTAAGTGTCCTTATTCAAGCCACAACTTTCTAAGTGGCTATTTACTATTTGTAATAATTATATTAATTTATTTACACAGTGTTTTCTGTATGTGAGACACTTGTCTCACATTATTTCCTGGTAACACCCAACTCTTGCAGGTAAGTACTATCATACAGATAAAGAAAATAATTTACATAACTTGCCTAAAATCACATAGACAAGCAAGGGAAGAACTATCTTTTCTTAAGGAAAAATAATATATATCTTATTCCAGAGTTCAAAATCCCAATCATTTTGAGATATTTCTTTCAAAAATTGGTGACAATTACTCCCTAGTGAAAGTAATAGCCACTTGCAACATGGTCTAAAGTTGGAACTTGAGAATAACCTACTCTTTTTTATGACAAAAATATTATCTAAGCCCGAACACCTCTCAAAAGTAACTGTAGCATGATCCTGATTTTCTAAATGCAAAACATTAAAATGTACAAAAAAAACCTAAAAGTTTAAAATAGCATTCTAATAGGTATCAAGAAACTAAGGTCCTTTCAAAAGGGTATTTAAATCAAATGAGATTCTGAACATGAAAAAACAATGAAAATATGACAAAATAATCCTAATGGAAAGTGACTGAGTACCATTATTGGCCCCACCAGGAGTGGAGGTGGAAAAACCAAATTCTTTGAATTTGGAGAGCTGCTCTATAGTTATATGACCTATGTCATAGTACTTGGCTTAACCTGTATTTCTTTTCTTCTTCTTTTTTTTAATCTTTATTTATTTTTGAGAGAGAGAGAGAGAGAGAGAGAGAGAGAGAGAGAGAGAGAGAGAGAGAGAGAGTGAAAGCGGTGGGAGGAAAAGACAGAGAAGGAGACACAGAATCCGATGCAGGTTCCAGGTTCCGAGCTGTCAGCACAGAGCCTGACAAGGGGCTCGAAGTCACCAACTGCAAGTTCATGACCTGAGCTGAAGTCTGATGCTAAACCGACTGAGCCACCCAGTTGCCTCAGTTTAACCTCTGTTTCTTAATCAAGTTTTTGAAAAAGAAAATTAAAAGGCTGTTACTTCTTAATTTCATTTCATTTCATTTTTTGAGAGGGAGTGCGCATGAGTGTGCACACATGTGGGAAAGGGACAGAGGGAAAGGGAGAGGCAAAATCTTAAGCAGGTTCCACACCCAGCACAGGCCTAATGGCAGCCTTGATCTCACAACTGGAAGATCATGACCTGAGCTAAAATCAAGAGTTGGATGGTCAACCAACTGAGCCACCCAGGCACCTCCAAAAACTTTTAGCTCTGTTTAATTTGGAAACTAAACAAATTAATATCTAAAATGCACTTGGCACATAGTAGGTGTTTAATAAATATTTACTTGTCTTCTTTTCCTAAAGAAAAGTCGTTAAATTCCTGTGCTATCAGCCTCGTCCACTCAACCATCCATCCATCCATCCATCCATCCATCCATCCATCCATCAGTCCATTCATTCATTCATCTATCCAATTACTTATTCTACAAGTGCTTATTGTCCATGTGGCATCTGAGAAATGCTATTCTAAGTACTGGAGACACAGTGGTGCACAATACAGATATAGTCCCATTCTCATAGTGGTTCCTTCCTTCATTACTTCCAATCTTGATCTAATGACAAGACTGGCTCTAAAGAGGAAAAAAAAAAAAGTTCAGCCAAGAATTATATACAGTGACTTGAACACTAATCTGTATCTTCATTTCTTTAATGAAATTGTTTATTTTAGAACTGCATGAATTAAAAACATCTTCATCTTGTATAAAATTATCCCATATCCTATCATACATTGCTTCCTTCATCATCAAACATTTCCCATCCTTTCCCCCTTTACTGGGATTTTACAGTAAAGACATTACTAAAGTGTCCTCTAAGCATATATATTACTTACAAGGAACAAAGTATATTGACTTACAAATGATTAAGTCCTATTATATATATTTAAATCTATTAATTTATAATATTAAATGTAATTAATTAGTCATCTTGGACAAGAATACAGAACCAATTAATTTTCCTAAAAACCAGTAAATAAAATAATCAAGCATTTAGCCTTTTTTTTAATATTAACTGTAACACTGGGTAACCAAGTAACAGATTAAAGTATGTTTGTTAAGTATTCCAACTAGTAAATAAGAAAAAAAGTTCAAATTAGAGCATTGATTGATATTGGTTTATTAATTATAATAAAGGACTATACAAATGTAAGATGTTAACCATAGAGGAAACTGAGCATGGCTATATGGGAACTCTCTGTACTTTCTGCACAATTTCCCTGTGAACCCAAAACTTTTCTTAAAAATGATATTGCTTTAAAAATTAGAGTAGTATCATTTTGAAATTCCTCGTGAACTAATTGATTTAAGTATTCAGCATCAATTGCTGGTCACTGAAAATGGCAATACAATAATAGAGCAAATTGAGAGGGGATAATTCTCCATGGCATTTCTGCATGGCTTGTATCAGCTTTTGTTCCGGACTATTTTTTCAAGGATGTGTGGATAGCAAACAGCACTGGGACATAATGATAGTTTCTCTCTCATGGCAAAAGGCAAATTTGCCAACAGCTCCCTTTAGAAGATTGTGGTTTCCTAAGCTCAGACTTCTTCAAGTCTACACAGATCCATTTTGTGTACAGCATGCACCTGTGCCCATTTCCCAGTCACTCCCATAGGAACTGGTCCAGGGGCAAGGGGAAACAATGTAAACATGAAGCTCATGCTGATGGCTGCACCATGGAACCTCATTTCTTTTGCCAACACAAGAGGCAGGCTAACTTGTTAGCTTGGAAATAGACTAAAATCTCAGACCCTTGACTGGTCTTGACAACAACCAGTCATCGTATGCCTCTAGCTGAACAAACATGCCACCACCTATGGTTTCAGCAGAGGGATTAAACATTAATGGGATAAAATGTCTGGATCCAACTGCCAATTGGAAGGACATACAAAAAACAGAGACACCATGTTGAACTTTATCATGAGTAAGCAACCTACAACACTCAGGCTCTGGAACACTCTCCAGAAAAATATCCTTCCAGAAAAATATCCCTGGATCGGATAGAAAAATTCTAAGGGATGGAGGAGAAAGAACCTGTAATTAAGTCTTAAAAGAGACTTAAAAATCTGTATAAGGCCAAATCATAGTGTCCAGGGATGCCTACTTGGGTAATTATCAAACTATAAAGAAACACAAGAAAGCAAATTTCTATAAAAGAATGGTGGTTACTTTTGTAGAGAAAAGGGTTTGAGATTGAGGTGAAGCAGAGTTGAATCTCCTGGGTGGCTAGCAAAGTACTATTTCTTAAGGCAGACTGGAAGTTATGATTAGGTATGGTCTTAAAAACTCCTTAGCCTATGCATTTGTTTTGTGATACTTTCAGTATTTGTGTTATATTTGCAATATAAAGGTTAGAAAAAGAAATCATCAGGTAGAAAAAAAAAAACAGGGAAGCATATAAAAGTGTCCCTTTCCATTTCTGCATCTTATCATTTGACATCTAAAATTTAAGAGTCGAACAATTTCAGACTGCATGCTATTCCTTGCTATCAAATTCTCTCTAGTCCAATTCAAGAACTGAATATGTTAGTAAGGCATACTTGTGCAATCTAGGCATATAACATGTCTAATGGGAAAGTGCCTTGAGAAAGAAAGTCTGATGTGTTCACAGGTCTTAAAGTCCCGAATGGAAAAATCAAGTGAGGAGGCCAGAGGACTTAACTGAGAAAAAGTAATGTAGGATTTCAGATTTTCTCTTTCAGGAAATGGGGATTTAATGATGCTACATACAGGGAAATTAGGCTATGGTTTTTCTGTAGAATTCTCTGCTTAGTTACAGTGTAAAAATTTAGGAAATTCTTGCCAGGTAAGAGATGATGACAGCAGTAATACACAGCTGAGACTGAAGCCATCTTTCTGAGGTGGTATAACAAATATTTTAGTAACTTACCAGATATGGGGATGAAGGAAGAAAAGAAACAGGAAATGCCTGCAGTTTTTAGTTTGGGAGCCTTGGTAGGTGGGATTGTCATTAACTGGGGTAAATAACACATTTGAGGAGAAAATTATTCCTAATACTATAAGGACTTTTGGTTACTGGAAACTAAATTAACATGCTATTTTATGCACATTCTTTTAAATTATATTATTATCTGTATATCTGTTAAATCTGGATAGTAGGTAGACACATTTGTCTAATATGATTTCCCAAGTGTACAATAGGGTTTTTTATTCATTTCTTTTGAGAGAGAGAGAGAGAGAGAGAGAGAGAGAGAGAGAGAGAGAATCCCAAATAGGCTCTCTGCTGTCAGCACAGAGCCCAACACATGGCTCAGTTTCATGAACTGTGAAACCATATACACTGAGCTGAAATCAAGAGTCCAAGACTTAAGAGACTGAGCCACCCAGGTACCCCTTCAAAAATTAAATTATGTAGCCCCTGTGACTTCATATATATTTATGAGTGTCAGTTTAGATTATTATTTGCATAGATACAAAACAGTGGTTCTTAACTGGGGGTGTTTGCTACCCAGGGGGCATTTGGCATTATCTGGAGACATTTATAGTTGCCACACTTGGAGGGGGAAGGTCCTATTGGCGTCTTGTGAGTGGAGATCTGGAATTCAAGTAAACATCATACATGCACAAGGAAGCTCTTGCTTGCCTCCAACACAGAATTTTCAGGTCTAGAATGTCAATAATACTGAAATTGAGAAACCCTGGCATAGACTTGTTAAGCTGACATGACTATTAAATTTTATTGCTTATAGAGTTGCCTTGAGGGGTTTCTAGAAGTAGTGAAAGTGTCTGTTAACATGTTCCATAAAATATATATACATTATGAAGATTCAAATTAACATTCTTACATTAATATCCATTTTCTTGACCTAAATTTATCATTATATGTATCCTAAAGTATAAGCAGGTAGAAAAATAGATAGCTATACAGATGGGTAGAGATGGCTATATGAATGGTGACTAGATGCATAAATAAATACCTATTCACCTGGGTAAATTATACAAAAGTAAGTGTTCTCTTCCTCCTTCTTTTTTCACTTTGTAACCTAATGTTGCAGTAGCAAATCTTTTTACACTGATTTTTCTTTCATGGACTGTTAAAAAGCTTGTCTAATGCAAACTCATGGACATCAAGTCTAAGAGGTTACATTTATAAACAAATTTATAAACAAACAATGTCAGCCATTTCCTTAAGAGGCATAATTCTTTCTCTCTAAAAAGGTATTTTTCACTAGAAAAAAATACATTTTATATTCTCCAAGCTGTACCAGTAACCAAAGTAATTAAAATATAAAAATAACAATGTCTCTTTGATAATACCAAATGAAACAAAATGAAGAGTCTCCTCCTAAGTTCTTGCACATGCAATAGACAAATGCTTGAAATCTTCTCTTTAGTTTTTTCTCATTATGGCCTTTCCTTTAAACCAACCAACCAAGATACATGGTGGGTCTCTCTCCTAACTCAACTTCACGACCTTCCTCTTGGGGATGATTTATAAATCCACAGCACTGGATTACATTCCCAAGAATGGCTACTAAGTAGTTCCAGAGGCAGCAATATCTCCTAGAGAATGAATATGGGTACTGACTCAGTCTCATTCCAGCCCCTAAATTAATCATGTTCATCAACATCATCATAACAGTAGCATTTTATACGCACCTTATAGTTTACAAAGCCTTTCAACATAAATATCACACTTAACCTGTGATTGGCAAATTCTGAAATAATTTACTACATTTCCATAGAATTTTCCAGAATTATGTTAAATTATAAAATATGCTGAGGCTTTAAGTTCATAAACTGTAGGAATCTTAGAAAGGAACTGATATTAATAAAATTATGACATATGCCTGGGTGGCTCAGTTGGTTAAGTATCTGACCCTCGGTTTTGGCTCAGGTCATCATCAGTTTCATGAGTTTGAGCCCTTATGTTGGGCTCTGCACTGACAGTGGGGAGTCGGCTTGGGATTCTCTCTCCTTCTCTCTCTGCCCCTCCCCTGCTCATGCTGTCTCTGTCTCTCTCAAAATAAATAAACTTAAATAAAAACTATGATATAGATATTTGATTTAATATTCTTGAATTATACACCTGAAAAACATTTCATCCCCTTCCTAGATCTTGCTTTTTTAATCCTACATTAATTTCCTTATGCAGGACCCAATCCTAATATTTTTTTTAATCCAAGTTAGTTAACATGGCTGTAGCAAATGGCAAGATTTCATTCTTTTTGACTGTCATGTAATATTCCATTGTAAATATATACCACATCTTCTTTATCCATTCATCAGTTGATAGCCATAATTTGGCTATTATTGATAGTGCTGCTATAAACATTGGGGTGCATGTGCCCCTTCGAATCCCAATCCTAATATTCTGATGCAATCTCTACTAGCTGATATATGGCTATAAAACTTATAATTCTGGGGTACCTGGGTGGCTCATATAGTTAAGCGTATGAGTCTCGATTTCAGCTCAGGTAATGCTCTCATAATCATGAGATCGAGTCGCACTGGGTGTGGAGCCTGCTTTAAAGTTATAAAATAATTCATGCTAATATCGGTTTAATTGACACAGTTACCTCAAATCCCTTTTAAAAAGTGTTCACGAATGAAAAGATAGATAAAACCAATTCGGTCACGGGGATTAAGTTTTCTGCAGGAGGATGTTTTTCTGCTGCTCAAATTAACTTCTGCTGCTGTTATTCACACTATAGCTACTAGTATTACTCTTACTATCATTACAATCACTTTTACAACTGAGTACTTATATGAGCGCCTACTATACTCTGTGCTCAATGCTTTTACATAGAACATCAATTGTTATTTTCACAATCATACATTTTCTTTTAAAGACATACTAAAATGATTTGTTCAATTATACTACACTTCCTTCACATAGATGGTCACGTATATTGCACAAACACAAGGCCATTGCTGGTTACCTAATTTTCATGATTAAGTGCTCCTGCATGACTACAAAATATTTAATGACACTGCCATGCCATGAAATAGGGCCAGCATATGAAAACATCAAGGGTTGTGTTGAAAATATTCTTTACGTTTTCTGACATTAGACCAATATTCTCAGTATTTTACCCAAAAATCTTCCACATATATTAGGAGTGATATCTTATTTCAAAAGTAAAAAAGTGATAATTTAAACCATTGACAATAGTTTTAATAACTCAAAGATTTAAATAATATAATCTGTGTTTATTTATTTTGATAAAGATATAAAAAATGCCATCTTCAAAAAATATTTGTCTGAAATAATCACATTTGAATAAATCCTCTGTGTTGAAAGATATTTCCTGAAGTAACAACTCTACTTTTCTATTTTACTTCAGAGACTGGAGTACAAGTAAAACAACTAAAATCAACCAAACTGTTACATGCACAGGTTTTTTTTTTTTAAATAAGATAATTCAAAGTAGAAAATAAAGTTAATACCATTTTTAAAACAAATGAAAAAAACAGAATTTGAAAGTCAATCGAGGTAACATTGAAAAAAAATCCCTCCCACAGAATATATAATTTATTTACTTATTTTAAAATGTTTATTTATTTATTTTGGGGGAGAGAGAGAGAGAGAGAGAGAGAGAGAGAGGCAGAAGGGCAGAGAGAGGGAGTGATAAAGAATCCCAAGCAGGCTCCATACTGTCAGTGCAGAGCCTGGTGTAGAGTTTGAACTCACAAAATGTGAGATCATAACCTGAGCCAAAATCAAAAGTCAGACACTTAATTGAGTGAGCCCCCCAGGTATCCCAGAATATATCATATAATTTAAAAAGCTATTGGTTTCTATATATCTTTCCATAAACTTAGTAAACTTCTATTCATATATATATATATATATATATATATATATATATATATATATACAAAAAATAAAATAAAGTCATGTTTAAGGAAGAAATGCAAAATATCATTATATTTCAATAATTTCAAATTTTAAAAACCTTTCAGCATTAAATTGATTTAAAAACACTAAAATGAAAAAAACCATCAATTTTAGTGACACAGGCAAATTATATTTTTTTAAATATTAGAAAATATTCTATTTCACATAGGCACTTAAATTCTATCAGATTTTTATTTTTAAGTTTTTTAAGTATTTTTAAATATTATATTAAAATTTTTATATCTTTAAGTATATTTTTTTATTTTAAGTATATTATTTTAAGTATATTCTTTAAGTATATATTTTTATTTTTAAGTATTTTATCTTTTAAGTATTGTATTAAAATTTTGAAAATACTACTTAAAAAACTAATATCGTGCATTTCTCTAAGAGCCTTATAGACTTCAGAACACATTTCGCTCACTTTTATCTGAACTATCTCACATCATTATAGAAAAGACAGATTAAATGAATGTTCACAGAAATAAAATGAATTTTAGGATCATTAGTATCCAAGTTTTGTATAATTTTATTTACCTCACTATCTTGGTCATGAGCTTTAGGTAGCAGATTATATATATTTTTGTTTTTTGTTTTTATTGCTTTCAAACAGCTATCTCTTGTACAGTACCTAGCAATATACTTCATATATGACATGAAAATTTTTTTTTTAATTTTTTTAACGTTTATTTATTTTTGAGACAGAGAGAGACAGAGCATGAACGGGGGAGGGTCACAGAGAGAGGGAGACACAGAATCTGAAACAGGCTCCAGGCTCTGAGCTGTCAGCACAGAGCCCGATGCGTGGCTCGAACCCACGGACCGTGAGATCATGACCTGAGCCGAAGTTGGACGCTTAACCGACCGTGCCACCCAGGCGCCCCTGACATGAAAATTTTTCAATATTTATTACATTAGGCTAAATGGGCTGAGGATTCCATTTATAACCCTCAACTTCTGCCACAGGGTTCTAAGAGGACATATGCCTCAATATTTCCTCTGAATATATTTTACATCTATAGAGAGACAATTGTTCAAAATCTTAACTTTGAATTTGTTTAAAATAGACCATTCATTCATTCATTTCTTATTCCCTCTTTCAGTACATATTTAATGAGTGCTTGCTAAGTGCCAAGCCTAGGCTTTGTTCGGGGAATATCTAAATGAATAAAACCAAAAATCTGCTGTCTAAACTTGGCATGTAATAGGGAATTGCAATAAGAATGTTAAGTAGTTATACTTAAGGTAGAAAGTGTTATGTAAATGTGATAGACTGATAAAGAATTTGATCATTTTGAGAGGAGATATATCAGCAAATTATGACACAATGCAGAGAAAAACTCAAGTGTTTCTATCTTCCAATCTTTTAATTACCATTCATCAATTTGGTAGATAAAATGGAGAAATGCCAAAGAAATAGCAACATCTTGAAAATTTATAAGCAAAGGCCATGGATGATGGGATAATGGCCAAATCAGCTTTGTTAAGAAAGCAACAGAGAACACACTAGGAAAGGACCAAAAGTACATTTTGTTGCTAAATAGTGATACAAGAAATATATGAAGTGTGTTCCAAAGATCATAACTATACAATGCAGTACCATCCAGCATCAAAGTACAGTCAAGAGGAAGCCAAACTAGCATGATCTGAATTCAGTTACATTATTTTCTCATGAAATTGGAACATTTTATCTTAGTAATATATTCATTAGGTAAAATTATGAAGGCTATCATTATACATAGCACATATTATTTTATAATCCTTGGTTCAATAATATGCTAAAGTTACTCGATCATTTGGAATAGGAACATACTTTTTTTTTTCTTCCCCTGTAGTGATCCAAACTATGTAAAACAAGCTAGAGACTGATAAAATATCAAAGAATTTGTAGGCTGCATTTAGGCTACCTACATATTACATTAAATTACATTAATTACACATTTAAAATCCTATAATCTATGAGGGATATGCATATTTACTTGCACACTAAAGTAATATAATTTTTTTTAAAAATGTCAATCTGTTTTAAGTCATTTTCTTGTGCTTTCTCCTTCATACTGAATATTCTTTTTTTTTTTTTCCATCTCACAAACTTGTGATTCCAAACTCCTTTAGGCATCATTGGTTTTTCAGATGTACAGCACAAGCTTCAATGAAAACACCCTCAAGTTTTTACTGTGAATGGTTTGGGAGCACAGTTCATGAAAATAGTTTTTCTAGTGTTTGATAGTGAAGCAAATGAAGCATCGTTTCAGGAACTGCTTTGCCAGTTCCCTCAAATTTTACAATGACAAATATTAAGAACAGAAGCTTTAACACAGTCTTTAGTCAAGGCCAAAAAAGGTCATGATTCAGATGAGGACATTTTTTGTGAATTAGTGTGGAATATGAAATACACAAAGCAAAGACTGCCTCAGAATACTTTATCCTACCAGTTACCGATTGTTTTAACTAAACTAGCCTTTTTTAAAAATATTGTAGATATATTTTATTTATTGTTCTGATATACTTTTGTCAGCTGTCTATATGTATTGAACATTTTCAAATCATAAACTGAAATGACCATTTTATTGGATAAAGTGATAAAGCCACAGAAGGTTTATTTAAGTTTCCACATCACAATACCAATGAGAGCAAATAAAATTAGTGACTTCTGCTTAAGTTCTATATTTGCTTCTTAGTTTTTTCAGGATTTTTTTTGGGGGGGGAGATGGGGTGACACTGAACTATCACATAAGTAGTTGTCCAATGACCAAGTGACTGTTTCCTTTTTATTTTTCATCTCTCATCCCCTCATCTTGCTCTTTCTAATTCAAAAAGAAGTGATATTTCTACCTGGAGAGGGACCCATTCAAATTAAAGCCAAACTCAAATTAGTAGTACATACTTTCTGTTAAACAAAATACTTTAAAGTTTTCTTTTTGTTTTCTTTTTTCTTTTATTTTTTCTTTTCCTTTCCTTTTTCCCTTTGCTTTTCTTTCTCTTTCTTTCTTTCTTTCTTTCTTTCTTTCTTTCTTTCTTTCTTTCTTTCTTTCTTTTTTTCTTTCTTTCTTTCTTTCTTTCTTTCTTTCAGCACTTTAGATAACACAACTGAAGAAGCAGTATTGAAACAGATTTAGGACACAAAATTAATTCCCTCCCTCCACTCCCTCACAAAATTCTTAAATCCAGAGATGCAGAGAAGCTTCACATCACTTAGTATTTCAAAAGTATATGAAAGTATGCTTTTTTTAGCAAGACAGTGACAAAAATTAAGACAACTGCCAATGATTCTAATAACTCCAATAAAAAATTTAAAAAGCTATCCCATTATATGCAGATCTGGATGCCCACAGGAATCTGAGCAATATGTTAGAGAAATACAAATCCACTAGGTTTGAAGAAATAATTTCTCTTTACCTAGAAATGTTCAAGTTCTTTAATGAGAAGAGTCTGAAACTACTGCTTATCATTTATAGCTTACTGTATGCAAGAATATTTATACTAATTGTGTACTATGTATATTTTTTCTTCTATTAGATCTTTCCCAATACAATTCATGCTTTACTGTATTCACACAATTGAGGGTTATGGAAACCCTCTAGGAGTGATTGAAAATGGAAATCTGAATTAAATATAAGGCAATTATTTATCCTATTGCCCAGTGGCTGTAAGAGTGCTTTTACTGAGCATTGTTAAACTAAACTACTGCCTGAATAAGTTTCAGATCACACTTGCCTTTTTATTATCAGTGTCTACAACCAGACCAGACTCTTTATCTTTATAACACCAACATCCAAAATAGCTCATAGTGAGAACTCCATGAATATAGATGGAAAGGAAGGAAGGAGAAAGGGAAAGAAGTAGCGGGGAAGGAAGCGATGAAATAATTTAAAAAAGAGCATGGTGGAACAACCCTGAGATAATACTTAAAAACTCTTAATTGGGGGCGCCTGGGTACCTCAGTTGGTTAAGCGCCCGACTTCAGCTCAGATCATGATTTCACAGTCCATGAGATTGAGCCCCACATCAGGCTCTGTGTTGACAGCTCAGAGCCTGGAGCCTGCTTCAGATTCTGTGTCTCCCTCTCTCTCTGCCCATCCCCTGCTCACGTTCTGTCTCTCTTTCTCTCAAAAATAAATAAGCATTAAAAATTAAAAAAAAAAAAGAAAAAGAAAAATGATCTCCTAAATCAGTATGGAGATACCTCAAAAAATTAAAAAAATAAAAATACCACATGATCCTGTATTTCCACTACTGGGTATTTACCCTAAGAAAACAAAAACACTAATTCACAAAGATATAAAAACCCTTATATTGTAGAATTATTTACAATAGCCAAGATATGGTCACAACCCAAGTGTTCATTGAGAGATCAATGGATACAGAAGATGTGGAATATTACTCAGTGATAAATGAGATCTTGCCATTTGTGACAACATGGATGGAATTAGAGGGTCTCATGCTAGACAAAATAATTCAGAGAAAAACAAATACTATATTATTTCACTTATATGGGATTTCTATAAATAAATAAATAAATAAATAAACAAACAAACAAACAAACAAAAAGCAGAAACAGACCTATAAATACAGAGAACAAATTGGTGGTGACCAGAGAGGTGGGGATGGGGCATGGACAACATGGATAAAGGGAAGTGGGAGATACAGGTTTCCAGTTAAGGAATGAATAAGTGACTGGGAGGGAAGGTAAAGCATAGGGAATATAGTCAATAGTATTGAACAGCGTTATAGGGTGGCTGATGGTAGCTACACTTGGGGTGAGTATAGCATACTGTATAGACTTGTCCAATCACTATGTTGCACACCTGAAACTAATGTAATATCGTGTTTCAACTACACTTCAATTAAAAAAACAAAACAAAACAAAACAAAAAAAAAAAACAAAAAATAAAGAAGTCCCCTTCCAACTGGTCAATTATTCTTAATTAATACTTGTTTTAAATTTTACTCTGAAATCTTTTCTGTGCCTACCTGTGTGTGTTTAAGAATATTTTATTTAAGATTCATCTAGCATAAGAAAATATTCTTGATAAAACATACTCTAATAGTTCATTTAATTTTTACTATTTTGCATTCAGTTTTACAGAATAGACAAGTTATGTTTTTATCTTTTGTTGAAATTGAAGATAACTCATGAGAGGTTTATATATTCACATAATATCCCATTTGCATTAGCTATTCCATTGGAGTTTTAGACCAAAAGCTGAATCTATTAAAATAGATAAATCTCTAATAAAGTATAACTCTAAGCCAGAATTTCATCACTCATTCCCTGGGGGATGAGCAAAGATACCTGAGGCCAAATTTATTTAATTGTTCCATGATAAAGCCTTGTGTTTAATCACAGACTTCTTTAAAGAAATTCCCAACAGTTTTAATTAATTAGCTTCTTTCCTGTTCATTCATAGAATTGAAAATTTTTACATCCCTTATCTTAGCCAAAAAGCCATTATATATATATATTTATTGTTAAGCTGCAGGATATCTCAGAAACAGTTCCTACCACTAGGGATGGAAGGTGAATCCATTTCCTTAGTGGTTATTTGGAGTTGAGTGAACTAACCATTCATAGTTTCATTGCAAAAATTTTATCAGAAGGAAATTAAATCTGCTTCAGTGATATACATGCCGTGCATTTGCTCCTTTCTAGAATTATAAAGATATATCTATTTGGTATATATCTGGTGGGTGATACCAAATATCTTCTATATTTTAAAAATAAGTTGTAAAATAACATTTGTAGCCAGCAAGTCAACTCTAATATCTAAAGGGCTGAGCTAAAAAGATGTTAAGCTTCTGAACAAGTATCAAAAAATCAATTGTAATGAATCTATGGCTTACATATTTCAAGAAAAGAAAATAAATAGACTGACAGAGATTTAAAAAATACCAATTTATATTTGTGTGATCTCAAGCAAGTTACTTAATTCCACCGTAAGATAGAGACTTTTAAAAGTGCCTATATGTTCCAGAATGACTCTAAAGATTAAATGAGTGTCATTATAATTTTTAATGATGTCTTTATGTAAAGATGATTTAGGGTAATGTGATGACACTAAAATTTTAAAATCAAGAAATAAAAAGAGGAAATGCAGGAAAGGATATACCCTCTACAACAGTCAGCTGAGGTCAAAATGACCTCCGCAAAGGTTAGTAAAGTGGTAGCTGCCAGTGGCCATCCTGCCTGACACCAAGGAGACAATCTTTCTGAAGTGGATCAAGAAATTGAGCCTTCATACCATCATTTGTACCTCCAGGATAGAGCCAAGTGAAAGTCTTTCCCTTAAACTCCCAGTTACAAGAACAAAATAAGTCCCTTTTTGGCTTAAAAAAACGGGGTGAGAATATAAGAAAGAAAGAAGATCTCAAAGTAAACAGATGCATACATAGATAATAGTAATTTGTAACTTTCAGTCAAGCCAGTTGTTAGAATGATCTTCTGTTCATTTTATGTTTTTGGTAACTTTCCCTAATCTTGGTCCTGACTTCTCTGCGTGTCTTTTTTCCTTCTTCGTACTTTCTCTTCCAGGCATCACTTCATTAAGAGATTGCTTTAAAGTAACTTGAAAAGAACATCTAGTTTCTAGTTAGAAGTTGACAAGAGCAAAGACAGAAAAACACATTCATATTTTAAAAATTTAGGCTATTCCAACAGTCATCATTCAATCCCACAGTCTCTATTCCATCTTTCAAGCCCACGACTTCTAGCCTTCATAAATGTACCTGGCTGCCTCCTCCCAGATTGTAGATCATTATTTTCAACCATTTAATCCAACAATTCCAAATGCCTAAGCTTATTAGGCATTTGGGGAAATGACATTTAGTCTTTATGGCCCCTGGGTACTGGAAAACTCACTATAGTGTCCCTTCCAAGTCTTCCCTGCAGTCAGGCAAATACAGAACAACTGAATAGGAGTGAAAGGGATTCATGCCTCTTTTCCTACTTGGAATCTTATGTTCAATTTCCCCAGCCATCAGCAAAACACAGAAGACTCCAAAGTCCTTAAAGAAAGTGGAGCCAGAAAGTGGAAGAAACCTAAAATATAAATGATCATCTTCTGATAAGGAATGTCTGTTTTTAGACTTTACATGCATAAGAAAAAAGAATTTGGGCTAAACATTAAAATTTTAGTGTTGACCTGTTAAACACCTGTTTGTCTTAAGTACCATACTCATCAACTACTCCTCTGGTGACCCGAGGATACTTTAACATCTTAAACTGCTGAACATCAAGATCAACTCACCTCACAGAGGAGTCATTTCTCATCTCATGCAAACCTGGTCTAAAGTGATCGAATATTACAACATTTTAAGCATCAACTGGTTTGGAATTGTATTTTTTTCTCTAATTCAACGTTTTAATATTAGAAAATCACCTAACATTTATTCTTGGAATTATGCTACACATAGGGAAAACAAAATAAAAAATGAAACAATGATTTTAAGACCAGGCTTGATTTCTAGGTCCTGGAAAAACATGAGTGTTTCAGAATCCTAAGGTTTTCCATAACAATACCGATGCAAATGCTCATATTACCAACTTCCTGTTTTGTAACCACCACCACAGAAACACAATGGCCCAAAACACAAGCAAATAAACATACAAAATACCTTTCTGTAGTATATGAATATCTCCAAGGGATAAAAACAGGAGTTATGACTATACATAAAGTAGTTTTTGGAACTACTAGACTTACATTCAAGATAGGCTTTAGAAAACTTCATTGGAGGCATAAAATGGTTATCCAAAAAATGACAAGAAATTATCAGATTTGCTTTGGGTGAAATAAAAAGAAATACTGTAACAATTTTTATCAAGTTTACAGATTCATTTGTTTTGTTTGTTTGTTTGTTTTACCTACTTCAATACTTGACTTGTAATATAATTTCAAAAGCTTTTATTATTGCACCAAAAGCAAGATTCTTCATTTTTCTTTCCTGGGCTATTCTATACCTTGGTTCTATTTTTGACAGAATTATACTGCTGGTAATTCTGAAATTATTTAAAATTATGCCAATATAAAAGGAAAGTATTTTAAAAGGTGTTGTTGCTGTTGTTTTTGTTATTGTTGTTGTTTTACCATCTTCTTTGCCTTAGGTCACTTCCTCAGTCTTAGATAGCCAAAAGGGGAGAAGTAGAAGCCTATTATTGGAATGTTTAATTTCTCTTTTACTTTTAAATGGATGTCTCTTAACACAAGGATACATGCTCTGTAAAGGATCTGTTTCTCTGTTCATCCCCAATTCCAACTACCTACAACTATGCCTGACTCAATAATATTTATTAATGGTAATATCAGATGATACAGACATTTCTCCCACTGCAAATTCACCATATCATTACCTTTTATTTTCTATCCCAATCACAACTATCAAATCAATTCTGTTGGATGGTTTCTCTTAATATATGTGTCCAACAGTATTTCCAATCAGGCAAGGCCACAAGTACCACAATGTAGAAGAGTTGGCAGTGTGCTGGCGATGGGATTCTGCAATGTGACATTTAGTGTCAGCTTTTGTGAAGATTCCTGAAAACTAAAGGATTTTGTGGTCAATTTAAAACTTAAGTGAAGTCTCATAGGTTTACTAGACCTCTACAGGTCTGGGCAAGCATTCTACTCCTTGAATAAAAATAACGTCCTATTTACTTTTGCACTTATCAAAAGAATTAGTGGAACGTGAACTAGTAAAGTATACATTTCTGCAATAAAATGTGTGCCTTAAATTTAGTACTGACATTCTAACAAATTATTAATTATTATTGAGAAGTTCTTCAAAGTCTGACTTGCAGTGCATCGATACCAACCATTGAGTTGACTGAAGTGATGATAATGTAAAGCGGTGGAAAATTTTTCTCTGTACTTCATGCTCTGATTGAACCTTTTCTTCTCAAAATATGATAATCAGCACAACTTATACTACCACATGTATTCATTTATAGACCTAGTGAAGATACCAGCTTCAGTTCTAGAGGCTACTTGTTTGTTTGTTTGTGTATTTGTTTTAAATAATGTAAGTATATAAGGGACTGTGTCCAAGGTAAGAAAATTAAAAGAAAATTTAAAAAAATAAAAAAATAAGATTAACATCACAAACTTCCCTACTTAACCAACTCATATGCACAAATGACAAATCATATAAATCAGAACAATGTGAAAAAGCTATTTCTGTGTTCCAAGTAGTAAATTATTGTTACATTTTCGGTTTTGTTGACAGAGATGGAGTGGGATGACAGCATTTGATACTGAAAAAGAAATAATAAATTCCACATATTGTTTCTAATTCAAAAAAGAAGCTGCTAGTTTAAACGTTGTATTTGGGTATCCATATCAATAAAATGAAATGGCTTTTCTTTAACACATATCAAGTATTTCATACAGAAATATGGGTAAATAGAAAATATGCTAAGTCACAAAATGTACCTCTGCAATTAATCATTTTTTGATATTAGTTTATCTCAGTTTGAGTTTTCAATATTTAGAAGATCTAGTTATTGCAATATACTCTTCTTTTTCATTGTTTTTGCAAATTAACTTTGTCTACATTCAGCAAGAGAGTAATATACAAAGTCTTTGAAAGCATACATGCTTCCATATGGTAGTAGTTTAATAGTTTGATCTCTCTCTTTTGATGGTGAATGTGGTAGACAATTGCATATTGCAAAATGCTTGTTCTTTGGAGGCATGTAGATGTACGTATATGTTCGGAACTATATAGAAAATTCTGAGTATCAAAATGAATTATATTTCAATTCAGGTTCTCTTCAAAAAATGTGAGTAGAGTTTGCAGTAGCATAAACATAAATAATAGTTTGATTGACTCATGTAATATTCCTGAGGCCAATATTTTAATGACAAACCATTCAATTCAAAGTTGTTCCAGTGAGTACCTATGGTACAAAATCTTAGACTACTTGTTGGCTAAAACATAAACAAATAAAACTATGTCCGACTCTCAAGAAAGTTTATTTTCCAGTAAATGAGCTAAAACATGAACAACAATAAATGCAATAAATGCAGTGTGATAAGTTTTGTGGAAATCTAGACATACATTTTTTTTTTTGCAGTTAAGATTGACAGATAGTAGGGGTGCCTGGATGGCTCAGTTGGTTAAGCATCTGACTTCGGCTCAGATCATGATCTCACCGTCCATGAGTTTGAGTCCCACATCAGGCTCTGTGCCGACCACTCAGAGACTGGAGCCTGCTTCGGGCTCTAGTCTCTCTCTCTCTCTATCTCTCTCTGCCCCTTCCTCACTTGTGCTCTGTCTCTCTCTCTCTCAAAAATAAAATAAAAACATAAAAGAAAATTGAAAAAAAAGAGATTGACAAGAGTGGTATGAATAAAAGCTGAGGGGAAAAAAAGTAATAGTAAACTGGCAAAAAAAAATAATTTCCAGGTATATATCATACATTTTATCTTTTCTATTTTAGAATTTGTCTCGTCTTGATAGAATCTGGATGGATGGCCACTTTTAGGAGTTGCTCAATTCATTCCTTCATTAACAAATGCTAACTTATAATAGAACTATTTCTTCTAATACATTTTAAGTTCATGCTTTCCCATGTGCTTGTGGACTTATTTTAACTTGGCAAGCCTATCTAAGTTCCTCTTCTATGAATATATCAGCAGAAAAAAAACTTGAGTCATTAGCAGAGCCTGATAAAACAACAGCAGTTGTTCATCAACCACCCATTCCATGTTACTATATCAATTTATTTCCTTATAAATGAAAGCTTGGATATAAAATGTGTGGTTCATACCTTTTGTCTATTTCATCTATTTATTAAGTTTGCTGGCAATGAAGAAAGATTTTTTATGAATTTCCTATACAAATATATTGCTACATAAATAGAGCGAAATATGCAAAGTTCTCTCAACACCCGCTTCACAAAAAGTATTTCAATGAGATCCCTTCCCTTTTATTCTTCCTTGCTCCATTTACTAAATAGTGTTCAACTATCTAAAAATCACACACATCTTTCATAGTGAAAAGGCTTCTGAGTATGCCTCCCTAATGTGTCTGTATGTTGTTATTCACACATTTCACAGATGTACTACTTTATTAATAAGAAAATTCAAAAGAAACTTACAAACATTCATTTTCAGTTTAGTGTCATTTATGAAACATTAATTTGGTATGGCAAAACTTTAAACATTTCCAGAAAAAAAAATTCTATATTTGTCTTTATATTATAGATACTTTCTTGGAAATTTTCATTCAATTGTTGAAGGCCATGTACTATGACTAGCTCATGCTTTCAGACACACTATAAAGTAGTTCAAAGTTCATCATTAAATATGGTATGTGGAAATCCGTATTTCATATAGTCTTCATAATCATGTCAATTTCTTGCTACTCTCTTGTCAGATTTGATTAGGTCATCACTGGTGTTTAACCTTATAGTATAGCTGAAAAACAGCCAGGAGTAGAAGTGTTGTATCTGCTACTTCCCCTCACTGCCCCCATACTTGTACTTATATTATCATTTCTCTTCCACTAAAACTTCCCAAAATAACATTTTCTCCTGTGAAGTGTTAGTGTAGTGAAACTCAGTAATATTATCTGTAATACTTGGCAGTATGTTGAAAGCAAAGTAATAAGTGAGGAAGAGCACCATGGCCCGCCGCTCTGCATTATGGGATGCCTACTCTTCCTTCAGAGCACCGAGTGCTAAGTGCTTTGCACGGGACGTTTGACCAGCATGCAGACTAAGTAAGCACACCAGTGTCGACCACATGGAAGGAAAGCTTGCTTTAAAAATAATTATTTCAAATAAAATATATATATAAAGAACAAAATTCCAGCAGATGATCTTGTGGTGAGGAACCCTTTGGTAACCCATCCTACATTCAAACAGAGTGAATTTCCAAAATCCAATCCTATTTAAAACTCTTTAGTGGTTTGTCTTTGCCTACAGTTTTAATCCCAAAATCTCTTATATGATATTCAAGGCCACTTGGGATCTGCCTCTCCTCTACCTAAAATGCATGCTATGCTGAATGACACTGCACTATTTCATTTTTCCAAAAACACCGTTCCTCCGTGGTCTGTATGGAATGGCCTTCTTCACATCCTGGTGTGTTTGCAACACTCATGTCACTTCCAGTGATTTCTCCCCATGGACAATTTAATGACACACCCAAGCAGAACTAACCATTCTTTCCTGTGCCACGACTGCGCTATTTCTGAAGTTGACCACAGATCTTATAAATATTTGCATTAACTTCTGAAATCCACATGGAAGGTGCACATGAGTGTTCTCTTTCTCTCTCCCTCTCACTCTGTTTCCCCCTTGAATTCCTACTTTCTTACACAGTGAGTAGTTGCCTGGTAAATATTACTGCCTGTCTGGGTAAAAAATATGACAGCTCCTGTATCTCCTTGGTAAGAAATGCACCAAACTTTATAAATTTAGCTAGTCAGTTAGTATTTAGAAATAATGTATAAAGTAAAATATAATACATGATTACTATTGATAACATAATTAGAAGAAAAAAAGACTATTAGTTATTTTAAGAAATATATAAATTGTGAAAACAATGTTTAAAAAAGATGAAGAAATTAAAAAAAAACTTTAAAGAAAAATATATAAAATAGATATTTCTTATAAATACAAATTTATTATATAAACACATATTGAGTGCCTTCTATATGCCTAGTTAAGAGACATATAATAAAAGGAGAAAGTCCCTTCTTTTCTATAATTTTCAGACCAATGGGTCGTATAAACAGTGATCAGGCAGTTTTAACTAATTTTAACTAACAGATAGTGTTAACTGGATGTTACAAGATTTAAACTAATTTTAAGTAACAAATAGTGTTAACTGTTTGGATGCTATAAGAATATACCAAAGGAGACCTAAGTGAATAGAGTTTCATGGAAACTGCCATGAGAAAGCAGTCTTTTATACAAATGTCTACAGAAAAATGTTAAAAAGGGGGGTAAGGCAAAGGAAAAAAAGTTCCAAGAAAAGAAGAGATCAAATTTGAGAGCCCTGAGAATAGGGAGACGAACTGTTTGGAAAACAAACTCCAAGATGTCTGGAGGACAGAAAATCAGGATACTATCATATGAGAAGGATGGAGACAAAATAAAGTGCCTTGCAAGTCACTGTCAGTAAAAATTGTGAAGGACTTCGGACAAAAAGAATACTGACAGTCCCTTCAATAGAATGTAGGAGATTTAGAGGAACCTTCCAGGTTATGTGATTCTGTGCCTTAATATTTGGCTGGACTGTTTTGCCACATTGTAGAGACTCAAGTTATCTTATGGAAAGTTGATGGAGGTCGAAATGATTCCCGTCCATAAAAATGAAAATAAATTTGCCCAGTAAAGACACCATTGATTTCTGTCCTGCATGAAAAGATGATTCCCATATTATAGTTTGCTATAGGATTCAGTTTTGCGTCTATTAAAAGTTTTGTTTCAGCCTTCCTTATTGTCTGTCTATGTCTATCTCTGATTCTCCTTTGAAACAGATGTAACATCTTGCATTAAGTGAAATCTTTGATATATTTTGATTTTATATTTGGAAGCAAGTTGTTTACCATTTGCAAACCTTCTTTGTACCCTATAATGAAGTTTGAGTTTTATCTCAGGAATAAGAAGTAATTAAAAGATTCTGAACACAAACATAAAATGATCAGTTGTGTAAGGTAAAGAATGGGTTGGAGGCAGAGATAATTTTTGTGGAAAGAAAAGTTAGGAAACTCCAGTGGGCATCTAAATAAGATGGAATGGGTGAAGGGCAGAGGCAAGTAGGGTACAGAGAAAAGCCAGAATGGTGTGAGAGATGTTTAAGGAGGAACACGCTAGTATTGGCAGTAAAGGAAATTGAAGAGGGAAGGAAGTTAACTTCTGGAATAATAAATTGAGTGCATGGTAGTTCCATTTAGTGAGAGGAAAGCAGGCTTGTGTAAGAAGCATAATTTGATTTTCAGTTGGATCTTTGCATAGCTATAGAGTTTATTCAATCAGGATCCAACGGATATTTCTTTATTGTTAGCTTCTGTTGTCCTGCATTGTTAAAATATCCCCAAGTCATATCCAGTACACACTTCTGAGAATAAAAGCACACACTGAAGATAACCAAAATTAGAGTATTTTGTACTACATACCAATCTATAATGTCTATAACATGTTGTATTTAGAAATCATGGCTAAGAAAAGAGGGTACTGAGTTTGACTCAAAGTATTAGAATTCTAGGTTAACTAAACTTGCAAACCTAAGCACTTGAGATAATAGCCACTTAGAGCCAACTAACTGCTTCATTTACTTAAACATATTCTAAAGAACCAAGAATAAGATAGATCTGCTACAAAAATGTCAAATGATTTCATTCATATTGGGAACTTAAGAAATAACACAGGGGAATATAGGGGAAGAAAAGGAAAAATTAAATAAGATAAAAACAGAGACTCTTAAAAATTGTTTTTAATTTTTATTTATTTATTTATTTTTGTTTTTTGTTTTTAATGTTTTTAAACATTTTTTTTAATTTTTTTCAACGTTTTTATTTATTTATTTTTTGGGACAGAGAGACAGAGCATGAATGGGGGAGGGGCAGAGAGAGAGGGAGAGACAGAATCAGAAACAGGCTCCAGGCTCTGAGCCATCAGCCCAGAGCCTGACGCAGGGCTCAAACTCACGGACCGCGAGATCGTGACCTGGCTGAAGTCGGACGCTTAACTGACTCCGCCATCCAGGCGCCCCCATTTTTATTTATTTTTGAGACACAGAAAGAGACAGAGCACGAGCAGGGGAGGGGCAGAGAGACAGGCAGACACAGAATCTGAAGCAGGCTCCAGGCTCTGAGCTGTCAGCACAGAGCCCAATGCGGGGCTTGAACCCATGAACCATGAGATCATGACCTGAGCCAAAGTCAGACACTTAACCAACTGAGCCACCCAGGCATCCCTATAAAAACAGAGACTCTTAATTACAGAGAACAAACCGAGGTTTACTGGAGGCGAGTTGTGGAGAGGATGGGCTAGATGAGTGATGGGTATTAAGAAGGGCATTTGTTGAGATGAGCACTGGGTGTTATAGGTAAGTGAGGAGTCATTAAATTCCACTCCTGAAACCAATATTACACTCTATGTTAACTAACTTGAGTTTAAATAAAATCTTGGAAGAAAAAAAAAAAAAGAATACTGTGGAAGTTAATCAATAACATACTTTATGCTAATTATAATTCATAAAATGTTGAATACTTATTTCCTATTATGAAGCAATAGTGATGTTATCTATCTATAATTCAGATATTATCATAATTAAGATAATTAAAAATTAAAGAAATATCCTTAAAAGTAACATACTGTTCTGTCCAAAAGTCACAATTCATGTTATAGTGAGCCATTTTCAAATGTTAAGTAAAAGTTTTAAGATTCCTTCATGGTAAGTAACAGAAGTAGTATAAACCCCAAACCTGAGGCTGTCATGTGTTTATACCAGTGCCTTTAACTAGATTATGAATTATTAAAGGTAGAAATTATTCCTTGAATCAACATTCTGTCCTCAATGCCTAGTATTTCAGTAGGACAAAGAAGGCACTTGAATGTTAATTTTTAAAAATGAATATTAATGTAGTTATCTTTTCCCTGTCTTTCCAAGATTTTATTGAAATTCCAGTTAGTTAACAGACTATGTAATATTAGTTTCAGGTGTAGAATTTAGTAATTCATCACTTACATACAACACCAGTGCTATAATGAAGTTATTTCTATATTATTGGACAAAACAACATCAAGCCACATTCAAGATTTATTATATAATCCTTAAAGTGTTATTGTTTTCATTATAAATATATTTCAAAAAAAATTAGAAAAAATGCATTTTTGTAACCTAAGAATACTAACACATTTACTGATAAACATTTTAATTTTTGCAAAGACGACTCTTAGCAATTGTCAAAAAACAATTTATTATGTTAATCTAGAATAAGTATTTTCTTTAAAATTACCCAGATTTGAGTACTGACAATGATACTAATAATTGTCTAGATGTGATAGAGTAAAAAGGGAAACAGAAAAGAAAAAGAAAAGGGAAAAGAAGGAAGGAAAAAAGGAAGGGATAAGGAAAGGAGAAGAGGAAGGGAAGAGGCAGGGAGAAAAGGAAGGAAGGAGAAAAAAACAAACCCATTGCAAAAGGAGTACATTTATTTACTCTTGTTTCACTGTTAAATCACTAAATTTCCAGTATTTGTAATACTATTTACTGAGTACAGTGAATTCAAGCATAAACATGGGAATATGTCTAAAATTGCTTTCTAGAATAACTCCAGCAAAACAACTTCAAAGTCTAGTTCATTCACCAAATCAGTCAGCAGTAACAGGATTCACAGATGACAAATACAGAGCTCATGATGGGTGTAAATGGAACAAATTATTAAGTACTAGAAATTTCTAAATGTTCATTCAGCAAAGTAACTGCTCTAGTCCAATGAAGCCAGAGTCTATTATGTATTAGGAGGAAAAGGAGAGCTATAATCAAATTAAATCAATATAAGATAAATCATTACATTAGAACCTTTCATAAAACACCATATTTGTGGCTTAAGCATCTGAGGTAGGGGTAAATATTTGCTAAGAAGTTATCACTTCTTTTCCAAGATCACCAAATCTAAACTAAAATTTCCTAAATGTAATCAAATAATCCCAAATTTTAAGGCCAGTCTTAATGAAAATTTTGCTGAGATGAAGTGTGAAAATGCTAAGCTCTAAAACCACCAGCTTAAAATATTATAACTAAAAGGATATTTGAAATCATCTGGTCTCTACTGGATGAATGGTGTCCCCACCTCAAAAACTTCAAGCCCAACCTGGAATCTCAGAATGTGGCCTTATTTGGAAATAGGGCCTTTGTAGATCTAATCAGTTAAGATTAGGTCCTAATGCAATGACTTGTGTCTTTACAAAAAGAGAAAATAGAGACACAGAGACAGAAATGAAGAAGGTACACCATTTGAAGACAGAGGCAGAGATCAGAGCCATGTGTCCACCACTCAAGGGATGCAAAAGATTCCAGGAACCACTAGACACTAGGAGAGAGGCATGGAACAAATTTTTCCTCAGAGCAACCAGAAGCAACCAACTACACTGATTCCTTGATTTTGGACTTCTAGTTTCCAGAACTGTGAGTGAACACGTTTCTGTTTCGTAAAACCAGTCAGTTTGTAATACTTTGTTCCAACAGATATAGGAAACTAAGGGCTTTATTGTGTAGATGAATAAATTGAATCTAGAGAGGATAATTGATTTATTCAAGATCACATAGCTAATTATTGTTAGAACCAGGATGAGAAGCTGTTATATACCAGATAGTTTTTACTAGGTTAATTATTTATTAGACTCACTGTAAGTGAGATTATATTGAACTGAAAGCACAATGTCAGAGGAAGCATTACATCAAAATTGCTTTCACATTCAAGTTAAATAATATTAATTCCACACTTCAGAGGTAGTAAAATCTATTGATCAAGAACCTGGACTTTAGGGCCAGATTTCCTGGGTTTGACTCTATCTCAATTTCCTATGAGTAGAGGAGGGACAACAAGCCTATTTGTGATACAAGGTTGTTGTTAAGATTAAATGATACAACATTTGAAAGCACCTAGAATATTGTCTGCTACATGGCAAAGGTTATGTTACCATTTGCTGTTTTCTCTCCGAAAATGTTCACTAATTATAGCTAAACGTTTCAAATAACTGACTCTGGATTAAGCAAACTATACTTGGTCATCACAGATTACAGTGAAATTAAAAGCAAGTGATATTTTTATTAGGTTTTAACAAAGAAAAGGCAAAGAACGTCAATAATATTTTCTTAAATATAAAAACATAAAAAATATAAGTACTAATATTAGATACTAGTTCCAGCCACAAATGTGAATAAATCTCACTCACGACTATCTTCTCCTATTTATCAAGTGATTACATCACTAAATGCTTCAGGAGGTAAGTTGAGATCTTTCAAAAACAAATAGTAATTACAGCTAGATTCAGATTAGCTGAATTGCTCCTAGCTTATTAAAATCATCAAAAGTCAATTTAGATAAAGGTTTTCTTATTTTTACATACATTTTTCTGTCCTAATTTTTCTTCTTGCATCTTTATCTCATTAGGCTACAAATAATAATATTGGGACAGGCAAAAAATGCAACATTTTTTTTCTCATTTTTTATACCTTCTAATTTAAAGTTACAAAGTGCATTGCTAATCACTTAAACATTTTAAAATTGAAAATGATTTATAATGCATTCAACCAGAACTAACATTTGAAGTTATATGGGAAAAAAAAAAAAAAAAGAAGAGCTGAACACCTTGGGCATTTAAAGGAGATTTTACTTATTAAAACATATAACCAGGTTAGGTTCACCACTAAAGTTCAGGATTTTAAGGGCCATACCTTTGTGACTTCATCTTTCTCAAATGAAGTATTATTAGTGACATTACAGATTTCTGACATTTAAAACTTTTAAATTCTGCTTGATATGAAAAATAACAATGTGATTATTTTTAGTTTTCTTTGCAAACTTTAATTAGGTCTTTTTAATTATCAGACCTGATTAAATAAAACAACATCAGGCAGAAGAAAAATATTTTCTAGAGTACAAATATTTATACTATTAATTAATACTAGTTACCTATGATCTTAGAATAGATTAATCTTAAGACCTGCTGTTATTAAAGGTATAGGATTTAAGTGTGGATTCAAACTACCACTACTTATTCTATCACTACTTATACTTGTGGCTCACATCACTCCACAGTTTTCTAATTTTATGTTGGATTCTCTCCAGGCCTCATTCTCGTCACCTGCAGTAGTGATATAAATCCTAATATCCTAGCTATTTCAAAGGGCCTCATACAATCCCATGCCACTATGATCATGCTTAAAATTGATCTGGCCTATTTGAAATCTACTTTTCTAAAATAAAAACGCACGCATGAATTCAACCACTGTTCTCTTAATGCAACCTCTATGATGACATTGCCATTTTTCTCAAGGTTCTTTTTTAATTTATATCTCCATTTTTCCTTATTTTCTTTAAATGGAACTATGTCCATAATAGACATCCCTAAAGATATCTCTTTTTTTTTCTGCTTTCTGAAAGATGAAAATCACAGGAAGGCAAGACAAATATTTATTAGATGACCTACTTTAATTAGAATGGGCCTCCAAGAAGATATATGTTTGAAGTCCCTATAAGTCCTTCCTCTATCTTCTTGCAAGAAAGAACCAGCAAAGTCCTCAATTTTACCGAGTACTATTTAATATGCTCCCCTAGCAAGGTATTTATTTCTGTTTTTACCTTTTTTTTAACTTGACCTGTTATAATTGAAAATATTTCCTAAAATTCAATACATCGTTCATTTTAATTTTATAATTATTAATGTTTTACACAACTGTCAACCAATGTCATTATTTAGGTTCATCCTATATTCCAATGATTCTATTTGTTCCTTTATAATAGTCCTATAATACAGTCTTTCATTTATTCAATTTAAAACAGTAAGGGATTTTTGGGGTGCCTGGGTGGCTCAGTCAGTTAAGCATCTGACTCTTGATCTCACAGTTCATGAGTTCCAGGCTCCTTCCTGGAGGAGGAGCACCACCAGGCTCTTCACTGACAGCACAGAGTCTGATTTGGGTTCTCTCTCTTTCTCTCTCTCTCTCTCTCTCACTGCCCCTCCTCCTCTCAAAATAAACAAATAAACTTGAAAAAGTTAAATAAATAAAACAGTAAGGGATTTTTTTTTTCTTATCCCCTCCTTCAATTACACTATGCGTTAAAATCCCTTCACGGAGACTACCATCTTATATTAAGTATCCACTTCTCAGCTGTTAATAGGGACCAAAAGTTGGGAATACCCAGTAGATGATTCAGAGCATATTAATTATTCTGGCAGAAGAACATTTTAATGACATCATTACTCTATGCATAAAAAAGTCTGTGAAAGTGGTTAATGATATGATATTGAAAAAGTACTGCGCAAACTTTTCTAACTCTACTCATGGTTTATTTGAATATCTTCCTCAAAAACAGAGCTCCCATTCATTTTATTAATATGAATTTAGTATATGAAATTAGGGCAAAATAGAATCATGCATCTTTTAGCTTGTATTTACTACCATATTTATAATACAAATTAGTAACATCAATAAAAGTAATATCTGCAAGTAAAGATAATCTCTGAAAATAAGTATAATTAATTTAGGAAAGAAATAGATACAATATTAGTATTAATGGTCATTAAACTCCTTAAAAATTCTGTGCAAAATAAAAGAGAGTATTTATCAGATCATTTCCAATCATGAATCTGCCAGCCACTAAACAATTTTTAGGCATCTGAATAAATGTCTACTCAAGAAATGTGAAAGTGGATTTTTGTGTGGGCAGTGAATTGTATAATGCTTTAGAAATTTATATTGCATTATTATAATAAAAAACCATAAAAATGTCTGTGGGATTAACATAGTTAAGGCTGTAGGAGTTCCTGCAACTTCAATGTATTTGCGTATATTGTAGGCATTCTACTTATTTTTAACAAAGCACAATAAATTACTCTTAGAAAGTTACCCTAATATCCAGGCTATTTTGAAAAACTGCATTTTCCACAAGATTCAACAAGATTTTTCTGAGTGTTTACTATGTATGTAGCATTGTACCAGATTGTAAAGGCAATAACCAAAAATAATAATAGTGATAATAATAATAATAATAATAATAATAATAATAATAATAGACTATTCAGGCAGTTCTTCTCAATTTAAAACAATTCAACTTCTAGTAATTTGTTAAATTTAAAATACTCAGATAGTCACACCCATGTTATTTGAAGAAGGAAGGACACTTATAAATAAATTTAGAAGAGTGCCATTCAATCTGCTTCTCAGGTGCTCAAGCCAAAAGCACAGGTTGAGACATGCAAATAGTACCTTGTAGCAGCCTCTCTTGAGGATACCCAATGTTGCAAAATTTAGAAGATAAAAACCTAATAAGTTACTAAGGAGAATAATGTAGTGACTCAATAAGAGTACAGGGTTAGAAGTTAGTGAGTCTAGATTTTGTATGTGACTAGAAATTTTCTTAACATTAAACTAAAACTATTTTAAATGAAAATATTATTTCAATAATTATATAGAAACCTTTCAAACAGCAAGGTTCATTTGAAATGCAAATTCTAGCACACAGAATTTCTAAATTGTTTTAGAAATTCAGCATATAGTTGGGGTGCCTGGGTGGCGCAGTCGGTTAAGCGTCCGATTTCAGCCAGGTCACGATCTCGCAGTCCGTGAGTTCGAGCCCCGCGTCAGGCTCTGGGCTGATGGCTCGGAGCCTGGAGCCTGTTTCCGATTCTGTGTCTCCCTCTCTGCCCCTCCCCCGTTCATGCTCTGTCTCTCTCTGTCCCAAAAATAAATAAACGTTGAAAAAAAAATTAAGAAAAAAAAAAAAGAAAAAAGAAATTCAGCATATAGCAAACATATCATGGTTAATACCCAACATTATTTTGAAATAGGCCATTAAAATTCAATTTTAGTGATGGATATGTCTGACACAGTAGGAGTTTTGTCGAGGATTTCATGTCCATTTATTTAACCAATACCTATTGAGTGCCTTTGCTTTGACTGTTCCAGAAAATGTTCTAGAATTAGGGCTAGAAAACAGAATAAAATCTTATAGACAATAAGCAAACAAAACATATAATACTGTAGATGGTGATGAATGCTGTGGATAGAAATTAAGCAAATAAAAAATATATTTAAAAAATTCTCCTTTTGGGGGAGCCTGGGTGGCTCAGTCAGGTAAGTATCCAACTTTGGCTCAGTTCATGATCTCGCGATTCATGAGTTTGAGCCCCACATCAGGCTCTGTGCTGACAGCTCAGAACCTCGAGCCTATTTCAGATTCTTTGTCTTCCTCTATCTCTGCCCCTCCTCCACTCATGCTCTGTCTCTTGAGTTGAGGAATTTGCTTACATATTTTTTTAAAATTGTATCTCACCTGGGTAAACTGCGATGATTATAATAATTCATAAGTATAAATTTCCTTAAAACTTCTAAGTGGTTTCCCTTGGCCCATAGAATTGAAATCCAAGTTCCTTAACATTGCTGTTGAGCCCTTTGCCTTTTCTTGCTCACTTCTAAAATCGTACTCTTCATAATTGTGCACAGATAATGAACTCCTGATAATTATTGAATATATTGTGCTTCTATCAGTCCCTGCACAATACTGCCTGTATCTCAGATACCCCCCCAACCCCCTGACTCCTCCACATGCTCTTAAGCTCACCTACATAAAGTACAATTCCTTCAGGTATCTTAGTTTTAGCAAGGCATTTATGTTTTATGTAATGATTGATTAAAATTGAACATGGGATTGCTCTGGTTAAATATGTTATAATATCTCTGTGATAGGTATAAACAGAAAATATAGGCAAAATCTTACTATAAATACTCTGCCAGGTTACATTCTTAAATCGAGGAGAGGGAGGATTCAAAATTTTTGGTAAATTTTAAATACTGCCCAATACATATTGGAACATATTGTATTAACAGTTATTAGAGACTGATGAATAATAAAACGAGTACAATATCTAAATTTGAGGTTTTGCCACATGAAAAAAATAAAAATAAACCATCTTTTACCTTTCTAAAAAGATACTAAGCCTTGCATATAAATGACAAAAGTGACAAAATTCTACCAAAAAGGGCTACATGGTAAGATTATTTTAACTTATCTTTAAACTATTAGGAAGAAATAATGATACTAATTAGTGTCTACCTGAATACACTATATAAAGATGTTTTAGTCCAATCTTGGCAGCTAGGAAGGCTTTATATAGTGTATTCTCATCTTCTATCCATGAGAGCATATATATTATACATCAAGGATTTAATGAATACTGTTGAATAAATTAGCAATAAAGTAAGATAAAAAGACATTTGATATCCATACTGAAGTCAACAGGCCCTAGAAGAGGAGTACCTTAAGGTATTCTTGTTTGAGTCCATTATATTTTAAAGGGTACATCAGATTTAGTAAGCTCTTCTCCTTGCCATCCTAATAAATGTTAGTTATACATAAAGCAGTCATTTTTCAACTCTGGAGACTGCTGAGGTAGACACTAATTAGTATCATTATTTCTTCCTAATAGTTTAAAGATAAGTTAAAATAATCTTACCATGTAGCCCTTTTTGGTAGAATTTTGTCACTTTTGTCATTTATATGCAAGGCTTAGTATCTTTTTAGAAAGGTAAAAGATGGTTTATTCTTATTTTTTTCATGTGGCAAAACCTCAAATTTAGATATTGTACTCGTTTTATTATTCATCAGTCTCTAATAACTGTTAATACAATATGTTCCTGTATTGGGCAGTATTTAAAATTTACCAAAAATTTTGAATCCTCCCTCTCCTCGATTTAAGAATGTAACCTGGCAGAGTATTTATAATAAGATTTTGCCTATTTTTGCTGTTTATACCTATCACAGAGATATTATAACATATTTAACCAGAGCAATCCCATGTTCAATTTTAATAAATCACTACATAAAACATAAATGCCTTGCTAAAACTAAGATAGACTCTGGATGCTACAAAAGATCAAAATGAGGTTTTCACTGTGTTTGTGACAAGAACAGTTACCCTTAGTTAAGTAACAAGCATCGCTCTGAGGGCTGAAAGTTTGGATACATCCTTAACTGCCTATAGCCATGAAGCAAAATGGCAAAAATAGAAATGTAAGGTCTGCAATTTTCAGTCTGTCCAACTGAGAAAGCAATTTGAAAAGAGTATTGGGCAATGTGTCTAGGATCGTGGATATGAATCCCCCATCTGCTACATTAACTGCAAATTTAGATGGGAGTTTTTGTCTTCTTGTCTATCAAAGAATTGATGGTCTTGATTCCCTCCTACTCAAGCATTCTAATATTCAAGCACCATCAGGAACAGAATTCATTCCATATCAAACAAACTTCTTCACTTTATATTATGTTTCCTTTCTTAAACATTCTCTAAACCCTCTGGTAACTTTCATTTTTGAAAATAAATATCTAAATTATTTAATAAAGCAGGTAACCTAGCCCAACTCTAACATTCTGACTTCTCCAAAAAAAAAAATCCAAATAGTCAAGTGTATTGAGATTAAAAATGTCTGCCAAGTTTATAATTGGAAACCCATGTATCTTGGAAAATACATGGCAAAACTGCTAAAATGTATTTATTTATTTACTCTTTCATTCATTCACTTTATTTTTTAAAGTTTGTTTATTTTGAGAGAGACAGATAGTGCATGTGGGGGAGGGGCAGACAGGAGGCAGAGAATCCCAAGCAGGCTCTGAGGCAGTGTTAGCACATGAAGCTGGATGCAGGACTCAGTCTCACAAACTGTAAGATTATGACCTGAGCCAAAATCGAGAGTCCTACACTTAACTGACTGAGTCACCCAGGCATCCCCTGACCATTGCATAACTGCCTTGTTTGTTATTTGGGTGTTGAGTTTGATAAGTTCCTTAATAGACTTTGGATACTAACCCTTTATCAGATATGTCATTTGCAAATATCTTCTCCCATTCTGTAGGTTGCCTTTTAGTTTTGTTGATTGTTCCCTTTGCTGTGAAGAACCTTTTTATCTTGATGAAGTCTCAGTAGATAAAATTTGCTTTTGTTTCTCTTGCCTTCTGTTATCTGTCTAGTAAGAAGTTGCTCCAGCCAAGGTTAGAGAGGTTGTTGCTTGTATTCTCCTCTAGTATTTTGATAGTTTCTTGTCTTACATTTAGGTCTTTCACCCATTTTGAATTTATTTTTGTGTATTGTGTAAGAAAGTGGTCCAGTTTCATTTTTTTGTATGTCTCCATCAAGTTTTCCCAATACCATTTGTTGAAGACACTGTCTTTTTTCCACTGGATACTCTTTCCTGCTTTGTTGAAGACAAGTTGACCATATATACTTGTGGGTCCATTTCTAGGTTTTCTATTCTGTTCTATTGATCTATGTGTCTGTTTTTGTGCCAGTACCATGCTGCCTTGATGACTACAGCTTTGTGGTATAGCTTGAAATCCAGAATCATGATACCTCCAGTTTTGCTTTTCTTTTTAAGGATTGCTTTGTTTCCTTGGGGTCTTTTGTGGTTCCATACAAATTTTAGGATTGCTTGATCTAGCTCTGCAAAGAATGCTCATGGTATTTTGATAGGGATTGCATGAAATGTGTAGATTGCTTTGAGTAGTCTAGACATTTTAATAGTTCATTCCGTGAACATGGAGTATTTTTCCATTTCATTGTGTCCTCATCAATGCCTTTCGTAAGTCTTCTATAGTTTTCACATTACAGACACTTTACGTTTTCAGTTAGGTTTGTTCCTAGGTAGTTTATTTTTTTTTGTGCAATGTAAATGAGATTGATTAATTGATTTCTTTTTCTGATACTTCATTATTGGTGTATAGAAATGCAACAGATATCTGCACATTAATTTTATATCCTGCAACTTTGCTGAATTAATGTATTAGTTCTAGCAATCTTTTGGTACCGTCCTTTGGGTTTTCTACATAAAGTATCATATTGTCTGCAAATAGTGAAAGTTTGACCTCTTCCTTGCTGATTTGTATGCACTTTATTTCTTTTTGTTGGTTAATTCCTGAGGCTAAAACTTTTGGTACTATATTAAATAGTAATGGTGAGAGTGGGGATCCCTGTCATGTTCCTGATCATAGGGGAAAGGCTCCTCAGTTTTTTCCACTGAGGATGATATTAGTTGAGGGTGTTTTATATATGGCCTTAGGATGTTGAGGCATGTTCCATCTATCCCTACTTCATAGAGAGTTTTTATCAAGAATGGATGCTGTATTTTGTCAAATGCTTTCTCTGCATCTATTGACAGGATCATATGGTTCTTACCCTTTATTAATGTGTTGTATCACATTGATTGATTTGCAAATACTGAACCAGTCCTGCAGCCCAGGAATGAATCCCACTTGATCATAGTGAATAATTCTTTTTATATGCTGTTGAATTCAATTTGATAGTATCCTGTTGAAAATGTTTGCATCCATGTTCATCAGGGATATTGACTTGTAATTCTCCTTTTTTTGTGGGATCTCTGTCTAGTTTGGGAGTCAAGGTAATTCTGGCTTCATACAATGAGTTTGGAAGTTTTCCTTCCATTACTATTTTTTTTGAATAGTTGAGCAAAATAGGTATTAGCTCTTCTTTAAATGTCTGGTAGAATTCCCCTGGGAAGCCATCTGGCCCAGGACTTTTGTTTGTTGGGATATTTTTGATAGCTGATTCAATTTCTTTGCTGGTTATGGGCCTGTTCAAATTTTCTATTTCTTCCTGTTTCAGTTTTGCTAGTTTGTGAGTTTCTAGGAATTTATCCATTTCTTCCAGGTTACCCAATTTGGTGGCACATACTTTTCCTAGTATTCTCTTATAATTGTCTGTATTTCTGTGGTATTGGTTGTGAACTCTCCTCTTCCATTCACGATTTTACCTATATGGGTCCTTTCTCTTTTCTTTTTGACAAGTCTGGCTAGGGGTTTATCAATTTTGTTTATTCCTTTTTTTTTTTTAATTTTTTTAACGTTTATTTATTTTTGAGACAGAGAGAGACAGAGCATGAACAGGGGAGGGGCAGAGAGAGAGGGAGACACAGAATCTGAAACAGGCTCCAGGCTCTGAGCGGTCAGCACAGAGCCCGACGCGGGGCTCGAACTCACGGACTGTGAGATCATGACCTGAGCCGAAGTCGGACCCTTAACCGACCAAGCCACCCAGGCGCCCCAATTTTGTTTATTCTTTCAAAGAACCAGCTCTTAGTTTTATTGATCTGTCCTACTGTTTTATTGTTGTTGTTGTTTTCGATACTATTTATTTCTGCTCTATTCTTTATTATTTTCCTTCTTCTGCTGGCTTTAGGATTTATTTGTTGTTCCTTTTCTAGCTGCTTTGGGTGTATGGTTAGATTGTGGATTTGGGACCTTTCTTGCTTCTTGAGATAGGCCTGGATTGCAATATACTTTCCTCTTAGGACTGCCTTTGCTGCATCCCAAAGGGTTTGGACAGTCGTGTTTTCATTTTCATTTGCTTCCATGTATTTCTTTATTCCTTCTTTAATTCATTCTTCATTCTTCTTTAGTAGGATGTTCCTTACCCTCCATGTGTATAAGGACTTTCCAATTTTTTTCTTGTGGTTGACTTCAGGTTTCATAGTGCTGTCATCTGAAAACAACATGGTATGATTTCGATCTTTTTGTACTTGTTGAGGTCTGATCTATGACCCAGTATGTGATCTATTATAGAGAATGTTCCATGTGCTTTCAAGAATAGTATGTATTCTGCTGCATTAGGATGAAATGTTCTGAATATATCTGTTAAGTCCATCTGGTCCAGTGTGTCATTCAAAACCATTGTTTCTTTGTTGATTTTCTTCTTAGGTGATCTGTCCATTGTTGTAAGCAGGGGTGGGGTGGGTGGGTATTAAAGTCCCCTATGATTACTGTATTATTATCAGTGTGATTTTTTTATATTTGATATTATCTAATTTATATATTTGGGTTTTCAAGTTGGGGGCATAACTATTTACAATTGTTAGATCTTCTTGATGGACAGACCCCTTAATTGTGATATAATACCCTGCTTCATCTCTTGTCACATTCTTTGTTTTAAAATCTAGTTTGTCTGGAGGCACCTGGGTGGCTCAGTCGGTTATGACTTCCCTTTGGCTCAGGTCACGATCTCATGGTTCATGAGTTTGAGCCCCATGTTGGGCTCTGTGCTGACAACTCATAGCCTGGAGCCTGCTTTAGATTCTGTGTCTCCCTCTCTCTCTGACCTCTCTCTCTCAAAAATAAATAAACATGAAAAAAATTTAAAATCTAGTGTGATATAACTTTGGTTACTCTTGGGGCGCCTGGGTGGCGCAGTCGGTTAAGCGTCCGACTTCAGCCAGGTCACGATCTCGCGGTCCGTGAGTTCGAGCCCCACGTCGGGCTCTGGGCTGATGGTTCAGAGCCTGGAGCCTGTTTCCGATTCTGTGTCTCCCTCTCTCTCTGCCCCTCCCCCGTTCATGCTCTGTCTCTCTCTGTCCCAAAAATAAAAAAAATAAAAAAATAAAAAAAATGTTGAAAAAAAAATAAAAAAAAAAAAAGTAACTTTGGTTACTCTGGCGCTCTTTTGACATCTGTTAGCAAGATGGTTCTCCACACTAGACAGAATTTGTTCTTAAAGATTTAGCAGAATTACTTCTGTCTGGATATTATTTCTTGATAAGTTGGACAAAAAAAAAGTATTCTCTTATTATTTCTAGGCATGAAAATCTGGCCTGTTGTTTGATGGAATAATACACTAAACATGGACTAGACACTATGTGAAGAACCTAGGCTAATATATCCCATTGGATTGTCCTAAACTTTTACTTTTTAAATACTCAGGTCAATGTATTATAGAAAATGATTTATGAAAGGTTAGATATGTTAGTAAACATTTACATGGTGAGCCCACGAAACATTTTATAATTTCTTAGTGTCCATAATTTCCACATGTGTCATGGTGGCAGCAGTGTTGGTAGTGGTAGCAATGTATGTGTGTGTGGGCATATTCACATGAATATATTTGTATGTATGTTGTCACTTTTAGATTTCATGCCAAATACATAATTATATTTAATACAATTTTTGGACATGTGGTTTACCACTATCATCTCTAAAATAAGCAGAATAATTTTAATAATACCATTATAAGTCATACTTTAATTAACATACAACATTGCTTTAATGTCAAATACTATAGTGATAATATTTTGATGCTGTAGACACAATAAGTTAAGTGATGTCTATATATACAAATTTAATGATAAACTTTATATATTTTAAAAATTTATATACATTAGTATCAAACCCTCCTTAAAAAGATGCTATACCATGGGTACAATGTTGACAACTTTAGTCATAATGACATTAATGTTGATTTAATGTGAATTCATCAATAGTTTCCCAACCTCAGCCTCTTCGTATGTACACAAATTATTTGTCATCAATTAAATAGGTATCTGCTTTCTCTCTCACACTTTCTCTCTTTCTTCTACTGAAGACCAAATATAAGCTAATACATTTATTGAGAGCTAGGAACAACATACTGGTTGCCTTACTCATACTATTTTGTTTAATCCTCAGTATAAAATAAAATTGATAAATATTTAATCTATTCATCTCTCTACTCCCACCTCAGAATCTAAATGTTATGGATTGTTTTCATACATTATACCAATCTTGAGATTATTCTACACACACACACACACACACACACACACACACACACACACTCACTCACACACACATACATACACACACACACACTCACACACACACACACACACACACACGTCTAAGTTTAGGTAGAATATAAATATGAAATTCAAATATACCTAAAAGTTGAAAATATGGTTTCTATTAAAAACAATTCCTGGGGCACCTGGGTAGCTCAGTCAGTTAAGCATGTGACGTTGGCTCAAGTCATGATCTCACTATTTGTGGGTTTGAGACTCATGTTGGGCTCTGTGCTGATAGCTCAGAGCCTGGAGCCTGCTTTGGGTACTGTGACTCCCTCTCTCTCTGCCCCTTTCCCACATGCACTCTGTCTGTCTCTTTCTCTCTAAAATAAATAAACTTTAAATTAAAAAAAAAAAAAACAAAAAAAGAAACAAAAAAACAACTGACCTGAAAAGTTGCAAATATAGCTTCTATTAAAAACTGTCCCTGACCTGAAAACAAACAAACAAACGACAACAACAACAAAAAAAACACCTTTTTTTTTTTTTTATGTAAGAGGAGATTTTGTTTTCCTGCTTAGGTTATAAAATGACACTAGTTCCTTGAAGTGAGATCCCTATAACAAATGTTAATAGTCAATCTAAAACCTCAGTGTTTATGAGCAAACTAGAGTAACTAGTAACTGAGTAATTTCTTTGAGAATTATTATACAACAATTATACCTTGGGGTTGTTGTGAAGATTAACTGATATCTAAATATATTACCTTTTATACACTGATGCACTATATTATATTTTGGACAGAGTGTGAGAAGGGGAGGGGCAGAGAGACAGGGAGACACCCAAAGCAGACTCCAGGCTCTAAGCTGTCAGCACAGAGCCCAACATGGGGTTTGAACTCACAGTTCACGAGATCATGACATGAGCTGAAGTTGGACGCCTAACTGACTGAGCCACCCACACACCCCTATAATATTTTTCTATTTACAAGAAAGTACCATAAATCACTACCATGATTACCTTATTGTCAAATTTTCTTGACTCAATAGGGAATAAAATAACAAAAACATTAAGTATTATTCAAGTTAATAGTTAAGCATCTAACAAAAACTTAAAGGAAAAACATTTGGTCATATTGCAGGTTTAAAATGTTTAAAATTTTTTTCCAGTTTTGAAGATATTTTTATTTTAATTAAACTAGCTCAAATATTTCAATAGGGACATAAGTAGATTTTTTGAGTATTTAATAACTTATAGTTTATTCTTTTCTGACCTACGGCTGACTAAAATAGGAAAATTATTTTTTCCCTTATAATTCTATGCCTTCTGTTTATCTGATTTTATTCACTGCCTTAATTAAAGAGACAGAATATATTAGTAATTGATTTTGTGATAAAGTATGTAATTGTAATTAATTATTTTAAAAATCATTAACATAAATCAATTCTCTATTAGCTTTCATTTTTGCTTTTTGGAATTCATGCTCTTGGGTCATGATATACAAAACACAGCAATCCAACTTTTCTTGGCGGGATGAGCACACAAAATATGCTCTTTTTCCCTATTTCTTTAAGTCAATAGTGGTCTGAATAACTCAAACATCTTTGAATAGCTCAGACTCCTGAACTATATTTAATTCCAATTAGCTGCAGATGCTTTGAACTAGGCACGGCATTAACATGTTATTGTAAAGTCAAACAACTGAATATAGAACAATCAAGAGAATGGGATCAAATCTGTGTAAAACAGCATATGTACAGAAATTCCCAATGTTTACTGCTTTGAGATAAACATGTTCCTTTATACGCTAAAGCAATTGTAAATATAAATGGATCATTTTGTTTCAGTTTCTTTTGCTGCTACCTACAATTTATTTTGTGTTGGAAATTAATTTTCTTTTTTAAAACTTTGCTAATATTTTGGGGTTAGAACCATCTGACATGCATATAGCATCTTACTATAGCAAGATTTAGTTTGATGGTCAACAATCATTGATTCATTTCTTTTTTTTTTTACTAAAGTATTCCTTTTAGTGTTTATTTATTTATTTTTGAGAGAGAGGGAAGAGAATGAGAGAGTGTGAGCAGGGGAGGAGCTGAGAAAAAGGGAAAGAGAATCCCAAGCAGGCTCTATTTCATGAACTGTGAGATCTTGTCCTGAGCTGAAATCAAGAGTTGGATATTTAACCGACTGAGCCACCCAGGTGCCCCAATTTCTGCCTAATTTTAAAGAATTTCTCTTTCAATATTAGACTAGTAGTTATTATGAGCCTATGAAAATTAAATGTTTTATGTTGTCTCTAGTTATAGAATGGTAACCACTAATAGAACATGTGAACAATTTTGTAATTCGTTTCTAAAATATAGTGTTACAGCTTCTAATCTTCTGACATTGTCTGAAAGGAAGACTTTATAACCTCATTTTTTTAAATTAATAAATAAATTAACACTACCATTTATCTTTCATGTTTTTCATGTCAATAAGAAATGAAAATTACATTAGATAGACATCACTTCAATTCTGTCAATGTTATCTGTGACAACATTTGAGTGCTAAGACTGATTCTCATACAGCCCAGGAGTTATTACATTGACATTAGCTATATAACATTGACCTCATAGAAATGAGGGGTTAGAAATCACACATTTTTCCTGTGCTACATGGATATTCTCAAAGTTCAGGAATGTTTTGGCAATATTAATTGGCTGTTACTTCAGCTATTGATAGTCAAGGGAGCCAGTCTGGTGGTGAAAACAATATATGAAGGTCAGGTGGGGGCTTAAAAGAAGGTTGGAGAGGAAATTATATTTTCCCTTCCTTAGTAATCATTTACCCTCTAAACTGTGGTAAATAGCAGTCAGAATGAAAACTAATCTTGAGTTAATAGCCCATAAGCAAAATAGAGTGAATGCTGCAATTTAGTATAGGGACGTGGACAATCCTTCTAAAGCTAAATTTTAAATTGACTCAAATTCTAAATTAAAAACAGTTCATAAAACCATGGCAATATGGTTAATAAGATCAGAAAAACAAAAACAAAAACAACTATGAAAACTTATATATAAATAGAATTACATATGCATATATAGTTCATAACATATATTCACTTATATAAAACTACAAGGTGATAAACATTTTGCAGTATTAATCCTGACATTACAAAGAACAGAAAATGTATGTATGTGTATCCTAAACGTAAGAGGAAAAACGAATTATACACTGAGCACAAACTCACACTGAAGGCAGAATATTTTGGCATCTCTCATTTTTATATTGTATGTTTCAGTGGAAAATAAATACTACATAAACATATAAACTTTTGAAGGTGGCTTATTTGTTTTTATATTAAATATGAGTTTCAAACAGATAAACTTTGCTTTCAATGTTCCCTAGATTAAATTATTTTTAAAATTTAGGTTTCTGAATACTAATTTAAAACTTTATAAATGTCCTCTACTAGATTTAAAGAGTTATTAACTTGTTTTTGTAAGCAATGATTGTTTCAGGGTATTATTCTAAATTCTAGATATGGGTTGTGGTTGTTGAAGAAAAAGGCTTACTGCTTCACTTCATACCAATAGGAGGTATTCCTAAACTTTTTAAATTTCTTAAATTCAATTCTTTATCTTTCTTGCTCACATCTCCTAAGATTCCTGTATCTTTTGCAAATATATTAGAATTCTATATTTTCTGCCTTAGATTTGAATTGTTTCGTAGGTTGCTATGTTTGTTCCCTGAGTACAATATTTATTTTCCATGGTCATTAATCAATGCCACTTGTGCTAAGAGGCTATGCAAGGATTTCTGCCTAATAGTCAAGGAAATTGTATTTATTGGTAGGGAAATCCTTAGCTACAGCTACTAAACTGCTATTAGTGCAATCCTTAACAGCTCATTACCACAGGAAGATGTGCCATGCATAGCATGTTAAATAAAAACAACATTAAAAAAAAAGTTACTTGTCTATCCTTCCCTGACAGATCTCAGCCCTGTAAAATAAACTCCAAAGTGATGCTGTGGGGGGGGGGGGGTGGAGAAGAAGCATGACAAGATGAAATAGCATCTCTTTTCTTGTTATAAAAGAGACTTTATGAAGCATTCAAATTAATATGTACAAATTGCTTCATCCAAGAATTATCATTATCTTCTAAGGAAACAGACTCTCCATCTCAGAAAAAAATGCACTTAAAAAGTTCCAGTAAAAAAGCAAATAAAAACTTGGTCGCACATTAGCATGGTGACCATTACATTTTGCACTCTCAGTAGTATCTTGGAATTTGTCACTGATAATTTTGCGAAACTGATGTATCAGTTTCTAAAGATCTGACTACTCTACAGATGCTAGGGAAAGAAAACAAATGTGATCAAAAATAATATTGTATCAAGATGGTAGACTGTGTATAATTGTCTCCTCTCTTCCACTTTCATCTTCCACTATATGACCCCCCAAAAGATGCTAAGATAAATAAATAAGTCTAAGTTAGGACTGGTATTGACAAAGAAAAAAATATACCAAAAGTTTCTAGAAACCAGAAAGCAGATGAAATCAATTGTATTGAAAGATCTAAGAAAGCCAGACCTTAAAATAAACCCAGGGTTCCAAAGGTGACAGTAGTACAAGGTTGCTACAAGATGAATCAACCGATAAAAGGAACAGAGGTTAGTGTAATAAGTTTCGCCAGAATGACTCACTGTACTGTAATCAGTGTAGCCTCACTATTATCATTCTTTTCTCAGGCCCATACACTTGAGATGAGTAGAAGAAAATAGCCAAGCTTGTCCTGAGATAAGCTGAGACTCAATGGCAAATTATAACAACAACAAAAAAAAAAATTCTAAAGATAAAATGAACATACAGCATAGCAGATATTTGAGAAAAAGTAACCTTCGTAAGGCAGATAACCAACAAATAGAACTGACATCAAGAGAAACAGAGATAATAATACAAATAAGTTTAAAATAAATAAATCGTTTGGGGGAGAGTCAAGAGAATGTTGCATTTCTATAAAGTAATTACAATATGTTGTAAAGAAAAAATAGAAATATTGGAAATTAAACAAAAATGTATACACACACACACACACACACACACACACACACACACACCAGAAATCTCAGTTGAGCAGCTCAGCTGAAGGTCAAATTAAGGTGCAATCATAAAGCAAATAGTAATTGGGAAAATTGAGCTAAAGTATTCCCCTATAACACAATATGATGAGGTAAGGAAATAAAACAATATGAGCAAAGCAGACCTGGAGAATAGACCCATAAGTACTAATAAACTTCCCAAATGGAGCTTAAAAAGGTGGTTTGTTTGTATGTTTACAACTCAATGCAGAATGAAATATGAAATAAAAAAGAGCCACAATTAGATTTAACATAATACTAATTACAAAGAGAAAAATCTTAAGGCCTCAAAGAGCAATCTTAACTATAATTTAAAAATCACAGGTACAACTACCTAATATTACAGAGTTTACTGTGTATATTGGGTGTTGTGTAGTATAATACTTAACCTTATACAATGCCTACAGTATTACCATATTGTTTTCATTTTACAATTGAAGAAACTGAAAACAAAGCAACTAATTAATTTTAGCAAAGTCATAAGCAAAAAAGTTGTGGAAAAGGAATTTCAACAGAAGCATACTAATTTTAGAGGCTATATTTTTAGCCACTATTATTCTGTTGTTTTTAAGGAAACATATTTATGATTGCTATCAAGTTTCAGGGCCATATGCTAAAAGATAGACAATATTAGTAAAACTTGGGAATGGCTTTGAACTCCAAATCCTAAATCTAGACAAAATAATATTCAAATAGGACAGCAAAATAAGGACATTCTTAAACAATTCTTTTTTAATTAAGTAATAAAGTATATCTTCCAGTACATATCATCTTTTAATAGAAGAAACAAATGGAACTTTTGATTAAGTCAAAGTATGTGCTAATGCATATGTTAAAATCTAAGCCTAAAGTCCTAAATGGGAAGTGGAATGGGACTGACAAAATAGGGAAATTGGATACGTTCAACTTTTACTCTATGTTCTTACACATATATACTTTTTACAACTAGCATGTACTTTTTGTGATAAAGAAAATAGAAACAAATTAAAAGGTAATAAGAAAATAAATTGAACAAATTAAAAAATGCTTGAGGGAGAATAACATCACAAGGCAAAAATAAATAGATGACATTTAATAAATTAAAACAGACTTTGGAATAAATAAATCACTATGCTAGAAAGATAATAAAGCACATTATTATTTTTTTGTTTTTTGTTTTTTTGAGAGAGAGAGAGAGAGAGAGAGAGAGAGAGAGAGCAGGGTGAAGGAGCAGAGAGAGAGAGAGAATCTTAGGCAGACTTCACAGCAGGACAGAACCCAACACAGGGCCTGATCTCAAGACCCTGGGATCATGACCTGAGCTGAAATAAAGAGTCGTACGCTCAACTGACTGAGCCACCAGGTGCCCCTAAAATAAATTATTTTAATTGAAAGAAGCTAAATTCATACTTAACATAAACGTTAACAAACTGCTGTTCTTAAAAAATATAAACGAGAAAGGAATGAAGAGCTAGTGAGAGATAAAAATGTTTGTATATTCACTTCTCATACACATTGATGGCTGTCATCATTATTTTTAAGATAAAAATAATCATGATTAGCAAACCACAAGTGTTTAGTACTAGCACATGAGTGAGAAATCTTTTAAATTAAAAAATAATAAATGAAATTGAATTGTAAATATTAGCAGGACATACTGCTGGAAAAGTATCTCTGAAGTAGATTATGGAGGATTTTGAATCCTACCTCAAAGAAAGTTGGGTTTTATCATCACACTGCATGGTGAGTTAGTACAGGAATGTGAAGAGGGGAGAGACATGGCCAAAACATTTAGGAGCAAATAACTTATGCTTTGCAGAATATCTTTTTAGAAAAAGAGAGATCATTTACAAACAAAATAGGAATCCAGGCATGAGGCAGACAGACTCAAGAAAAAAAAAAAACAAGAATGAGAAGGAGGGGGAAAATATTGAGAGATGAAATGTTTTAAAGGTAGGTAATTAGATGTGGAATTAGAGAGACAGCGAAAAGGTTGGAAATAAAAAAGGTATCATCAACATTTTTAAGTTGATTAGGTAGGAGAATGGTAATTCCATAAAAAGGAGAGATTAGAAAGAAGAATGACTAGAGAACCCAGAAAAGGACCCACAAATGTATGGCCAACTAATCTTTGACAAAGCAGGAAAGAGTATCCAATGGAAAAAAAAAAAGAGAGTCTCTTCAGCAAATGGTGCTGGGAAAACTGGACAGCATCATGCAGAAGAAAGAAACCAGACCACTTGCTTACACCGTACACAAAAACAAATTCAAAATGGATGAAAGACCTAAATGTGAGACAGGAAATCATCAAAATCCTAGAGGAGAAAACCGGCAGCAACCTCTCTGACCTTAGCTGCAGCAACTTCTTACTAGACATGTCTCAATAGGCAAGGGAAACAAAAACAAAAATGAACTATTGAGACCTCATCATGATAAAAAATTTCTGCACAATGAAGGAAACAATCAGCAAAACTAAAAGGCAACTGATGGAATGGGAGAAGATATTTGCAAATGACATATCAGATAAAGGATTAGTATATAAAATCTATAAAGAACTTATCAAAATCAATACCCAAAACCAAATAATCCAGTGAAGAAATGGGCAGAAGGCATGAATAGATACTTTTCCAAAGAAGACATCCAGATGGCTAACAGACACAGAAAAGGATGCTCAACCTCACTCATCATCAGGGAAATACAAATCAAAACCACAATGAGATACCACCTCACACTTGTCAGAATGGCTAAAATTAACTCAGGCAACAACAGATGTTGGCAAGGATGCGGAGAAAGGGGAACTGGTGCAGCTCCTCTGAAAAAATTTTTCCTCAAAAAATTAAAAATAGAACTACTCTATGATCCAGCAACTGCACTACTAGGTATTTATCCAAAGGATACAAAAATGTTGATTTGAAGGGGGACATGCACCCCAATGTTTATAGCAGAGCTATCAGCAATAGCCAAAGTATGTAAAGAGCTCAAATGTCCATCGAATGATCAATGGATAAAAAAGATGTGGTATATATGTGTACACACACACACACACACACACACACATATATATATGTGAATTTAAATTAAAAAGTAAAGAACGTGGCAATGAGAAAGAATGAAATATGGCCTTTTGTAGCAACGTGGATGGAACTGGAGAGTGTGATGCTAAGTGAAATAAGCCATACAGAGAAAGACAGATACCATATGGTTTCGCTCTTATGTGGATCTTGAGAAACTTAACAGAAACCCGTGGGGGAGGGGAAGAAAAAAAAAAAGAGGTTAGAGTGGGAGAGAGCCAAAGGATAAGAGACTGTTAAAAACTGAGAACAAACTGAGGGTTGATGGAGGGGTGGGAGGGAGGGGAGGGTGGGTGATGGGTATTGAGGAGGGCACCTTTTGGGATGAGCACTGGGTGTTGTATGGAAACCAATTTGACAATAAATTTCATATATTGAATAAATAAATAAATAAATAAATAAATAAATAAACATTAAAAAAGAAAAACAATAAAAAGTAAAGAAAGAAGCATGGATCAAAAATTTCCAAAATGTATTATATTACATAAGTTGTCAAGAAATCCAATAAAACTTAAAGCAATTAAAAATTTAAAGACTTGGAAAACTCAAGTGGCCTTGACATGGGTTCTTTTTCACTTTAAAGTTCAGTCCTAGAATGCATCTTTAATTACCACCATTCTGTGCAAACCACTAATAATTAAATCCATATCTTCTATCACATTGATTAAATCTCAGCAAACAGATACTTAAATTCTTGGTTCATCAGTGAAGAGTAACAGGTAAGTATTTTATTTTATTTCTATTTTTAATCTAGGCATAATTTTTTTGACGAATAAGGACATTAGAACTAATGAACCACAATGTTTGGCAGATTTATGATACTTGATTTTTTCCCCCTTTGGTTCTAGGTTTACTATCCTAGCAGAGAAGCTAAATGACAATGAAGACAAGGAAGAGGCAGCTATTGCTATGCTGAGGTCAATTTTTAACAAATCAAGTCAAATCAGCAGCATTATAATTTAACTACAAATACAGAGCTGTAGTAAATTGCAAAGATCAGTAATTTAGTTTTATACACTCAAACAATTGAATGTGAATGACTGACATATTAATTTCCCCCTGCCACAGTCCAGTCCAGAGTGCTTTCATGATAAGGCAGAGGGGTCCACCATACAGAGTTCCTAGCCAAAAAGACTAGGATTCTTATTCCAACTCTTCTACTCACTGGCCAGGTAACATGGGTGGGTTGTACACTCTCTGAGTGAGCCTCAGTCCCCTCAATATAGATGACAATAGAAGTCACTACATCCTAGGATCACGTTGAAAACTAAACTGATAGTATATGTAGAGCAGGTAGTGTGTACACTTTAGATCTGTTGTAAGTCCTTGATAAATGTTAACTGCTAAGTTGTACTTGTTTACCACAAGTAAAATTATTCATAGTACTGTTTAATAATTCAGATAAAAATGGACTCTAGCAGTACCAATATTACAGTAGGGAAATGAAAACTATAAGAAAAGAGACATTTGTAGAGCTAAAATGATAAAAGGAAACCATTCATAAATTTTTCTATGTATTAACAGACAATAGATTTTGAATCTTTATCTTTCAGCCTGTATCCTGAGTTACCAAGTTAACTCTGCTATCCTGTAAATTCATGAGCCTACTTTTAGAAATACACCAGCTATCACCAGATAAGACACCTATGAAATTCTAGAAAGAAATCTCATTTGCCTCTCCCAAAGTGAGTAAATATGTTAGTTTGAACCAGTTAGACATCCTATGCATCCTGACTCCTACAGACACTTAAAGTCCTTTCAAATCCTGAACTGTGAAATTCTCTCATCTCTGAATGATTCCCTGTCCCTGCCAATTGGGTTTTCAATAACCCTGCTGACTCATTTCTAAGTAACTATTTCTAAATTTCTAAGCCAGTCTCCTAAACTTTTTTATGTTTAACAAATTGACTGATTAATTTCAGGACGCTGAGATTTCCATTTAGCTGGCACTGGAGTAAAATATATATATATATATATATATATATATATATATATATATATATATATATATATGAAATTTTGAGGTAAATTTCTCACATCTGCCTTGGCCAAACCAAATGAGCCATGGGAACATAGTTGAAGAAAGACATGTTTCTATTTGCACCATACAGATGTGTTAATCAGTTAAAATTTTCTTGAATGTTACCATACAGCTCAAAGAATCTACTAAAATTTGATTTCTATTCTAACACCATTCCCATTTGAGCCCTGCTGATATTCTACATATACATTTTTTTTCCTACTGAGATTGAATTATTTAACCAAACTTCATATTTAATTATTTCAGTAAAGTTGATGTTCACAACATCTTTTCACTAATTATCTTTTTTCCTACTTCTCACAGGTCCTTACTTAGTACTTCATTTGCAGATTTCCTAATTGCTGTTTCTCTGATATAAGCTATCTTAATATTGACTATGCAATTGAATTTTCAATAGGTATACATTAGGAATTTACCCAAGGGATACAGGAATGCTGATGCATAGGGGCACTTGTACCCCAATGCTTATAGCAGCACTTTCAACAATAGCCAAATTATGGAAAGAGCCTAAACGTCCATCAACTGATGAATGGATAAAGAAATTGTGGTTTATATACACAATGGAATACTATGTGGCAATGAGAAAGAATGAAATACGGCCTTTTGTAGCAACGTGGATGGAAATGGAGAGTGTTATGCTAAGTGAAATAAGTCAGGCAGAGAAAGAGATACCATATGTTTTCACTCATATGTGGGTCCTGAGAAAACTTACCAGAAGACCATGGGGGAGGGGAAGAAAAAAAAAAAAAAGAGGTTAGAGTGGGAGAGAGCCAAAACATAAGAGACTCTTAAAAACTGAGAACAAACTGAGGATTGATGGGGAGTGGGAGGGAGGGAAGGGTGGGTGATTGAGGAGGGCACCTTTTGGGATGAGCACTGGGTGTTGTATGGAAACCAATTTGATGATAAATTTCATATTAAAAAAAAACCAAAATTATCAATTATAATCTGCTTTCAACTCCATAAATAAAATATGCCATAGACATTAAACATATGGTTCTTTGAGTTAAACATGAAAAAGAAAAAGAAAAAGAAAAAAGAAAAAGAAAAAGAAAAAGATTTGCAAAGCACAAAATACTTTTGAACGTCTCTGTCAAAGTCATGCTCATTACCTGGAGTTTGAAAAAAAAAAAAAAAGGGCAGAATTTGAATCCTTATAGCATGACCTCCAGAGGGCAGACCTGGTACATCTAAAGCACCACATTTTAGAGCACAGTAATGGAGAACTGAGTACTAAAACCATTCATCTCTACAATCACATACATTTTTATTGCACATATGCAAAGTTCTAGTACACATAATGATGATAATAATATAGACTATGTATGATCAATGACTATAAAAAACAAATTACATTATAATATAATATTCCATAATAGTGGGTAGGTACAGGGAATACATAAGAGGTGCCTTAGAAGATTAAAGGAGGCTTCCTGGAGGAGGTGTTAACTAAGCTGGGTATAAATTAGTCCACAAGGAATTTGGGGGGAATGTTCCAAACCATAGGAGCAACAGATACCTAAGAAGGTGGATGATACTGTAGGAATACCACATGAAGTTCAGAAAAGCTCCTTATAACAACAATATCTGATGGATTTAAAGGGAGAAATATATATAAATAATCTTAAAATAGGCATTAGAGAAAGTTTTGCAGATTATCAAACCAACCATTTTTTATGTTTTTTTCCATGTGTTAGACTAAAAATTACATATTGGGGTAGGATTAAAAAAAAAGTGCTTCTATAAAACTACATTCTGTCTCTGAAAAGAAAAGAGAAAGAAAAAAATGTTAACTTTATATACATCTGTACAAGCATAAACTGATTCAAGTACTACAATGAATGTTCAAAAATTATCACCCAACCAACGTTCCATAGAGAATATTACCTCATAGTGTTGTGATAAGATAGTGTTTGGAGATATTTAGAAGACTGTAAATTCCAGAATCTTTTAAACCATTCTCTATTCCAGGAAGACTAAATTGAACATGTTATTTTATTTTATTTTATCTTATCTTGGTTTTATTATTTTATTTTATTTTAGAGAGAGAGCACAAATGGGGGAGAGGAGTAAAGGGGGAGAGAGAGAGAGAGAGAGAGAGAGAGAGAGAGAGAATGAATCCCAAGCAGAAGGACACGGGACTTGATCCCATCACTCTGGGATCATGGCCTGAGCTGATACCAAGAGTTGAAACCTCAACTAACTGAGCCACTCAGGTGCCCCATAACTTGAACATTTAAACATTTAAACATTTCAACTTTAAACATTTAAACTTGAACATTTATCTGTCTCATTAAGTTATACCTGTAAAATTTTATAAAGCACTTCTCTAGGGGCACCTGGATGGCTCAGTGGGTTGAGCGTCCGACTTTGGTTCAGGTCATGATCTCGCAGTCTGTGAGTTTGAGCCCCTTGTCAGGCTATGTGCTGACAGCTTGGAGCCTGGAGCCTGCTTCCCATTCTGTCTCCCTCTCTCTCTGCCCCTCCCCCAGCTCATGCTTCCTCTCTCTCTCTCTCTCTCTCTCTCTCTCTCTCTCTCTCTCTGTCAAAACTAAATAAACATTTAAAAAAAAATTAAAGCACTTCTCTATATAATGCTATGTATTTTTTAAAAAAAATCTAAATTAATAAATTTAAAATCAAGATTCACTTTAATTCAAAATTATGAGATAATGTTCAAGTATATAAATACTTTTCTAGTTATAATCTCCCCTGACAGCACTAAAAGATTCACTTAATATGGCTCCTATTATAGATATACCTAGGAAAAACAATCTAACCCCCCAAAACATGGTAGGGAGATTTGTGATATCTGTACATTATCCTGAAAACTTTGACCTGCCAAAGGGCATAAAGTTTAACCTGAAAATTGAAAAAAAAAATCCTAAAGCCTAAAAGGCAGTCAAATAAATTCCTTGATAGAGCACTGGTTATCCCCTGGCTTATAGTTTGTGGTTCAGAAACATCAATACGCTCAGTGTAACCAATGTCTCTGTATTGACTCTGTATTGACTATGACACTATCTTGTCATAGTAATCCTCTAGGATTACATACCTTACCAGTATAAAAGAGAAAAAGAATTCCACTGCCAATGTATTCATTTTGTCAACTCTAATCTGAACATCCCTTCATATTTTAACTTTGTGAATATTGAGATGCATTACTAAAATTGATAAGAAAGCATTGTGTCATAGTTTAATTAGCAGAGTTTTTCTTTATTACCTAAAGTGACAATTCAACTTAAAACGAATGGCTTCAGATCTCCTGAAATATGGTTATACTACCACAACTGTTAATATTAACAATGTTAACAGTAATAACTAGTAAGTACCTAACATTCATTGATTGGTCTCCATGTACCAGACGCTCCTTGGTTATATTATTTGTATTAAATAATTTATTCCTTAAAAACTTCAGTGAAGAAAGAAGTTAATGAAAGTGTGGTCGAACTGGCAATAAATCTATTTGATTACTTCTTCTGGAATTCAGATTCCATTTTCATTTGCAGAAGAAAAATCTTTTTAAATTTGATCAGGAAGATACTTGTACTAAATATACTACTTCATCTTAAAATTTTCCAAGTCACCAAAAAAAAAAAATATCAATCAACATGTGTTCTTTAATTTTTACTCTATTGTTCATTACAATATAAAACAATGACCATATACTGTCAATTCTTCTTATAGTAAATTACCTTCTTACCATTTATATCTAAATATAATTACACATCAAGTATCAATATATTATATCTAATATAAATCTTTTTATATTTTTTTAATTAATAGAGAAAATAATCTGCTATATTTGAAAAAAATATTTAATACTGGTCATCCCCCATATAACTACCTTCTAGAAATATTTTTTTAGAAATATTTCCTTATTTTGTTAATGATTTTACAATATCAGACATAAACAGGAGCTCTGTTATTAATATTCCTCATATTCATAATTTACTTATCTAATCTTTAAAGCTCTGTACAGTTCTAATCAAATAAAATTTATGCTTACATCTGTGATCATTTTAAGTCACTTAGTCAAAGATATTGATAAGGAACATAATTACTAAAATAGCCTCTTGGTCAGTTTTATCGGTATTTGACATTACACACAGACATTTCCAAGTTTTCTTTTTAAATGTCATTAAAAAAACTAAGCTAAAAGCCTTTCTTAATAAAAAAATGGCATTATTTCTTAACACAAAATATTTCACAACATGCTCACAACCAGCGCTACTGGTAAAAGATCTTACATATACTGAATATGCAGAAAAATATTGATGAATGATTAGATAGATGAATGAATAAATGAATGAAAAAGTATGTGTTCATGTATGTCATTTTCAAAAACTTTTCAGTATCTTTTTATTTGAAAGATATTTGTAGTTAATTGTATTGTTGCAACTATGCAAAGAAGAACAACACTAGCTTTCATTGTATTTATTTACTTTTTAGTTAGCATTATTTTGTTCTATCAGTCTTAAGAAGGTCTTGAAAAGTTATAAAATGTAAATAATTATATCTTAAAATTTATGTTAAAATCAGCACATTGAGTTTAAGAGAGAGTCATTTTTTTTTTAAATACCCCATCACTTAGTCAAGACTCATTTATTCATTGAAGCAATCACTCAGTGACCAAATGTGTTCTGATTTCCATTATGTTAGACTCTGAGAATATGAAGATGAATAAAATATGTGTCTTATCTTTGAGTAGCTCATAGTAGGTGTTTAATACAGGTTTGTTGAATGACCAAATGAATATAAACATTTAGAAAGCAGTGCATATTCAATCACTGCATTTACAAACAAAGATAAAAAGGCAGAGACTACATTCATTTTAACAGTTCACAGCCCTGTAGTCTATTCATGAAACCTGGTATCTTAAAATGACTAACAGGTTCACGGATTCTGCTGGCTAAATTAGATTAATTTCATAGGAGCATATTTAGTGCCATCTAAAATATTAGAACTTTAACAGGGGTGCACAGTACTTCAAAGTTGTCATGCGTGTGAACAGAATCATTTCCCAAGAGAAAATTAGGAAACTGACAAGATTCGAAAGTCTGTATTTGCCCTTAGAATCCCTCTATTTAGTCATTCAGTCACAGGCACAGAAATCAGCAGCTGCTCCCACTTACTCAGAGTACAAGCTTCATGCTTGACATGACATTTATCTTAACTCTTAGGGAGAGAGCTGACATGATTTGGTTTATACTGACCATGGCTTTTTTGGCGATTTGGAAGAGAATGTCTAAGAAACAAAACCTTACGAGTTTTCCTGAGCTAAAATTGTATTTACATGTTCATCAACATAAAAATAATTAAAACTTTCTTACTTTAGCTACTACTGTAGTGTGTGTGTGTTAAATGATAAACCCCTCAAAGGATATGTCCACCTGGAATCTGTGAATATGACTATTTGGAAATGGTCTTTGCAGATGTAGTTAAATTAATGATGTTGAGATAAAAATCATCCTGGATTATCCAGCAGGCCCTAAATTCAGAGACAAATATCCTTATAAGAGAAAAGCAGAGGGAGATTCAAAATATAGAGAAGAAAGCCATGTGAAGATAGAGGGAGAGATTGAATGTATGCGGCCATAAGCCAAGGAACACCTAGGGAACCAGATGTTAGAAGTGACAAGAAAGTCTTCTCCTCTAGAGCCTTTAGAGAGAGCAGAAACTTGGTTTCAGACTTCTGGCCTCCAGAACTGTAAGGGAACAAGTGATTGTTGTTTTTAGCCATCAAGTTTGAGGTGCTTTGTTACAACAGGCAAAGGAAACTAATACAGCTGCCAAATAAAAACATTTCAAAAGTCTATTTTCATTGACATAAGGGAGTTGAAAGTTGGTTGTCAGAGTATGACTTAAATGAGATTTAATGGATGGTGTGTAGGATTTGAATTAAACTTGAAGATGTCCCAGTGAGTGGTTTCATCATGTCAATAAGTTCCCAATTTGGGAGCTTTACTGAGTGAGACACTTTCCGATCTCCATCTCTTTGACATCCTGTTGCTCCTAAATGTTTTTGTTTTGTTTTGTTTTTAATCTTTACCCTTCTATCCTTCCCTACTCCTTAGACATACAACATCTCTCATATATGAAACATCCCCTCTTTCTGCTGGCCAAGCACCCCAAAACTTGTTATCACGTTGCTACTATATAACCTTCTGCCTCAGCACTAGACTATGTGTCCCTTGAGGGCAGGGATTAGGTGCTATCTACCGTTTAATCCTCAGGAACTAGTACTCCAGCAGAAGTCTCAAATCTAACTAGGATTCTATTAGCCTGAGGATATTCAGTAGGTGTGTCCATTTGCAGGAAAAGAAGGGTATTATTATACACAGACCTGGAAGACAGCTTGATGGATAAAGTAGAAGCATTTATTATAAGAGGCTCTAATATTAGGGCCCAGGTAAGTGTACTGGTTGTAATTTTAGGGCCTGAGTAAGCATACTGGGGGTCAAATAGTGTTCACCCAAAATTCATGCTCACAAGAACCTGACATTTGGAAATAGTTTTTGCAGATGTAATCATGTTGAGTGAATCACACTGGATTAGAGTGGGCCCTAAATTCAATATGACTGACATCCTTATAAGAAGACGGAAATTTGGACACACAGTCACAGCCCTACAGAGAAGACCACATAAAGATGGAGGTAGACATTGTAGGGATGTAACTATAATCCAAAAAAGTGTCAAGTCCTGCCAGCAACCAGCAGAAGCTCGAAGAGGGAAGAAAGGATTCTTCTCTACAGTCTCTGAAAAGACCATAGCCTGCCAGCACCTTGATTTCAGACTTGTAGCCTCCAGACTATGAGAGAACAAAGTTTTATTGCTTTGAGGCAACCAGTTTGTGGTACTTTGTTACAGTGGCCTTAGGGAATGAATCCAGTAACTAAATGTGATAGAGGGTGGGGAAGGGACTCCCCCCACACCCATTTCTGTGTGGAACACAACTTAGATTTAATGCCATGGGACTTAAAGATTTGTAACCTTGGGAACATTAAAGAAAAAGCTCTCTTGACCCAGACTCAGCATTGTACTATGGATGCTGGCCAAAATAGCAGTTGTTTGATGGGATTCTCAAGTGGTTTCAAGAACAGCCAACATTAACAAGAGAAGGTCAGAGTGGAAGATTACAAAATAATGTTAACACACACACAGCCTATGTGACACATCTCTGGGCTCTACCAAGAGTAAGTGGATGAGATTTTTGAGAGCTATACATCTTAGTTAAGCACATCTGAGTGAGAACAAAGAGCTCATCATTTTCAACAACACTATATTAATACTCTTTGTCTAGTAAAAAGCAGGTTTAGTACATTGTTGGCATTCAATAAATGTTGACTTGTTTGTTTCATTATTCACATGACGAAAGATAACACAAAATAGTTGCCAACATGAAAGAAATTATCTTTAAAGGACAATTCTCATTTCATAAGTGTGCTATTAGTTAATTCAATAGATATTTTACGAGAATCTTCTGCATGCCACAAGTCAGGGGAAGAGGAAGAATTTTTGAAATACAAAAAGAAATAAATATGTTCTTTTGTCAGAGGATTCACTATCTAGTTGATGAAGCAGACATGTGAACAAATAATGTTTGATTAAATTTGATAAACGATATGCACTAAGTGCTTTGGAAATACAAGAGACCATCTGTAACTGTTGAAGAAGACCTCTCAGAAGTGATATGTGAACCGCTTTCTGAAAATTTACTATGTAGAAGTTTTCTGTGATGGGACATGACAGAGTTTGTCATGTTTGCAAATATGAGAAACCTTGGCTTATTCAGGGAATATTACACTATTCTGGGGATGAGGGAGCATAAGGCAAGCTTATAGGCCACAAACACCCCCACAACCAACCAAGTGGGATATGTGTGATACCCCTCCAGCACTCCTGGCTCCCCAAGAACAAAGAAAAGGGGGAAAACAAATGGTTAACTGATAGACAGTATAGTCCTGCAGGACCTAAGTCTCCATCACCCCTCCATAGTAAGGTGGGAAACAAAGGCGAAAGGAAATGGCATATAGAACTAAATTGCCTTATAACCTGCAGCCCATTGACAAATACTTGAGACAGGAAGAGTAAAATGTTTCTCCAGGAACTCCCTACTGTCTTAATGCTAATGCTTTGCTAGAGGGAAAAAGAACCTTAGCTTGACAATAGCTAGGCCTCCAGTATCCTTTGAGTATTTTTTAGCATATGAAAATCTCACTGGAAACTTTCCCTGAACTTTACCTCCCCCAACCCCATAGTATAAAAAACAGTCTCTCCTCATGGTCCCAGGCAACTCTTTCTGCCCACGGGTCCTGTCCCATGCTCTAATAAAATCACTTTTTTTTGCACCAAAGACGTCTTCAAGAATTCTCTCTTGGTCGTCGACTCCAGACCTCATGAACCCCACTGTCACCCCCAAAAACCTCATCATCTGGTAGTACTAAGGTTTAGAACCTAGTGAAAGTGAGTAACAGAATGTGAAGCATGCTTTATGCCATCTTTGGATTTTCTGCTTCCCTAAATTGTCTCAACTGATGTATGTGTGAGAGGCTGGGTTAAGGGCAGAAGAAATTTTATTTTTTTATAAAGTTTTTCATTTTAATTCCAGTATAGTTAACATACAGTGTTATATTAGTTTCAGGTGTACAATATAGTGAGTCAACATTCTATATATTACTCAGTGCTCATCATGATAAGTGTACCCTTTACTCCCCATCACCTATTTCACTCAACCCCACCCACCTCCCCTCTGATAACCATCAGTTTGTTCTCTATAGTTAAGAATCCAGGGGCACCTGTGTGGCTCAGTCAGTGAAGCTTCTGACTTCAACTCAGGTTATGAGGTAAGGATTCCTGAGTTTAATCCCCACCTTGGGCTCTGTGCTGACCTCTCAGAGCCTGGAGCCTGCTTTGGATTCTGTGTCCCCCTCTCTTTCTGCCCCTCCCCAGCTTGCACTCTGTCTCTCTCAGTCTCTCACAAATAACTAAATAAATAATAAATGACTAACTAAATAATTAATAAATAAATAAATAGAGCCTATTTCTTGGTTTACGTCTCTCTTTCCTTTGCTCATTTGTTTTGTTTCTTAAATTCCACGTATGAGTGAAATCATATGGTATTTGTCTGTCTCTGATTTATTTCACTTAGCATTATACTCTCTAGCTCCATCCATGTTGCTATAAAACACAGAGGGAATTTTAAAAGGCTATTTCATTATATCAAGGCATTTTATAATTTCCATGTAACCTCTAATTACATGTGTAAATGGATCTCTAGTCCTTTCTCATCTACTGCCCCCTCTGAATTCTACCTGAAAATATCAAGTTCAGTTTAATATTATGGATGTGGGAACTAATATGACACATCTGTGGTGAAGAACCTCTCTATTAAAAGTGAAGAGGGAAGCAGTTAAAGCTTACTCTTCCATGTTCGCATCCCTCAAATTAGTATAAGCTCCACTGAAAACCCCATTAAGTAGTTGTATACAATAAAAGACTGAGGACCTAGGAGAGCTGATGTCAATAAGAGTGAGACACCTAAGCCAAAGGCCTTAGCCCTAGGAATAAAGATAAAGCAAATGGTTCAAGTAATAGAAAGAAAGAAGCCTGATCTTGAAGATAAGACTCATTGAATCCAAGGTTCCTGACATATTTTTCTCCAAAGAGATGAATTAGTCTTTAAGTAGCTTTGGACATTTAAAAGGGTAGTTGTTAGGAAAGAAATGGGTGTATGTAAAAAATGGAAGAATGAGGAAGGCTTCACAGAGGAGGCAATATTTCACCAGGGACTTCATAGGTTAATTATCCCCAAGTTAGACGAAAATATCTGAAAACTCAAGGACAGTTATTAACATGAGGTCATCAACCACATAATTCAATCCTGATAAGTAATTCTCCCTATTAACCTACTGCTGAAATCTTTACTGAAAATTCAGTAGGAAAAGAAAAAAAAAAAGACTGAATTCTAATCTTTAATTTAGGGAAATAGTAGAATAGGTAGAATTCATGCCTCTAATTCTGAAGTTCTTTACACCAGCAGATTAAAATTAATGTACCTAAATTTTATTTTTTAACAATATATTTGTGTGTATATTACATATGTTTTTTAAATAGTAAAAGTTATTTTGCTTTCATGAAAAATGAAACACAAATGGTGATGAAAGGCAAGAAAACATTTTCAAAAATAAATGCATTCAATAATAGCAAAGGGCATTTAGAAACTAAAAAAGTAAACTTGCTTTTATATATAAAACATTATTCTTTTTGAAGTTTTCATCCATGTAAAAAAAAGCTCCTTTGGTGAAACTAGGTTTTCATCATCTCCCACAAGCAAACTATAATGCCAAGGAAATGTTTAAAGCCAGCAAAATAGTGAATATGCATCCAGCCATTCCTGCTACACTGATTTTAATGAGCTTAGGTTTTCATCTGACCCATCTCAAAACTATTATTATATTGGCACCCACTAATGCCACTCAAGTTCAAGTACAAATCCACTGCAAACTCTTACCTACTTGGAATGCAGTTCAAAACAACTCACTTTAAAATAAAACCATTCAATAAACATGTCTTCAAATAGAAATACGCTATGTAAAAGTGATACAATGAAATTGGAAAATTAAATCTGTATTATTCAAGATGCAACACAGAGATCTGCATATGGATGCCATAGGACAAAAATGGTAGTATGTATGCTTTATTCCACTATAAACAGAGGGTCAATGACAAACTTTAAGACGTCTGTTATCTGTAGAGGATGGTTACATTGATCAAATCTATACATTATTTTTTTTTTTTGACTCCATTAAATTAGGATGTTTGAACTAGGAGCTTTTCTCTACCCACTACCCTCTCCTCCCCTCAAAAGAATCTGAAGAATACAAAGGGTGTGATGTATGCAGTTCAGAACAATTCAAAGGTGAAAGAAATTGCCTGAGGAAGTGTAACACTCAGCTTAAGGGTCACAGAAAATCTATTCTATCATTATTTTTTTATTCCTTTCCTGATTAAAATTAACTTCTGATTCTTGTAAAACTTATAAATCAGATAGATGTAAAGATACATACTTTCCTAATAATAAATATCGAAAAGCAGCTGTTTTCTCTTTCAAACTCAGGTACAAATCATATTGACCTTTTTTCTTTCTACATACTTCTGCACATTTTATTCCTTAGTGAGAATCCCCCTTCTCTTCTTCACTTGATGAATTTACTCTCCTCCATTAGTACTCTTCTAGATGTACTCAGAACATCCTGTTTTCCATTACAGGTTACATTCCTTGTATAGTCGTCCCTTTAAATACTTTTGACACATTCGTATTGTGCATTATTAATAAAACTTTTAATGATATATGCTGTGAATTATATTAGTAATATTCCACATACAAAATGTTATGATTTATAGAACACCTACACAGGCATACTACAAATGTTATATATAATGGACTTATACATATGTGTATACATATTTAAATTTCATTTAATCAGATGAAAAAACTTACACCAGTCGTTAAGTAATTTACCTAAAGTCACACAGCCTGTAAGTATGCATTTCTGCATTTTTTTTCCCTCCTAAAACTGTAAATTTCCAAATGTCAAAGATAGGGGCTTAACCTTTTTAATCCCTGGTAGGCTCTCAATCGGTGTTTGTTACATAGTATATTTTCTATAAATGGAAATGGAAACCTATACCATTTAGAAAATTCAACTAATCTGAATTTCTTAATGTTTTGTAGGTTTTTAAAAAAACCTATATTTTTAAATTTCTCACACAAATAAGCAGTTATTATTACTCACTTTCTTTTATTAAGATTGTAAAATGGGGGCGCCTGGGTGGCTCAGTCGGTTAAGCGTCCGACTTTGGCTCAGGTCATGATCTCATGGTCCGTGAGTTCGAGCTCCGCGTCGGGCTCTGTTCTTACAGCTCAGAGCCTGGAGCCTGCTTCAGATTCTGTGTCTCCCTCTCTCTCTCTGACCCTCCCCCATTCATGCTCTGTCTCTATCTCAAAAATAAATAAACATTAAAAAAAAAAAAGATTGTAAAATGTGTATAATTAAATGACATGTAATTGTGATAATTGTTTTCAATCACTTCAGAGGCTTATAAAAATGTCCTCAGTATATTAGGATTCTATGAACATATAAAATCCTTAATATTTTTTGATTAACGAAACAGTAGTTACCTGTTTTCAAAAGTAATCCTTTATTTCTAATGATATGGGACGAGTGTGAATGGTATTTTTAAAGGAAAACTTCTTGCCTGCTCGAAAAATAATGACTAACACTTTCACAAAGCAATTAATATGAGTGTTATACAACATGATCATTCAACATATCTTAATTCATTTAATTTTTAAAAGAACTTCAAAATAGGTACTATCATTATTACTACTTGATTAATGAAGAAACTAAAACACTGAATGGGTAAGTTACTTGTCCAAGGACACACAGCTAGTAAGTTGAGAAGCCAAGATCAACACAAGCAATCCAGCTATAGAGTTCATGATCCTATCACTGCTGTCTAATGCTTCTCACACTCACCTCCCACACCATCTCATTTGAACATGGAGACAACAGTGTTTTGGTCTCACCAAATAAATCCTGTACCCTCCAACTATTCTTTCTGTTTTGAAAAAAATAATCAACAAGAAATAACTGAACTTAATTCTTAAACATGTAGCTGGCATTTAATAAACTATCACTGAATGTTGAGTAAATAAGTGACTAAAATATTGTTTTCTTCTGCAACCTTTATTTATATCTACTCGTACCTTATAACTTGCTCTTTATTTAAATATTTTTCTTCCCCTTCCAATCCACTGCCAAGAGAGATCTTCTTCTAAAATGCAAATTTATTTTTTGTCTTCAGTATTCAATGTCTGTCTATTGAATAGACAGATAGAGGATAGAGTCTGAACCCAGACTGGGATTTCAAGAAAAACAAGAAAGGCTTTACAAGATGAATAACCAACTTTTATACACATTTACCTCTCACAACTTTGGGGCTTGGGCCCCTTACACTAAATTGCCCTTACCTCTGCTCCTTTCTTGGTGTCTTTCCAGCCAGCATTTGGCAATAATACTAATACTTTTCAAATTTCTTTGTAATCATTTGTGTCTGTCTTCCTCACATAATTTCGAGTTCCTTGAATATCTCTCAATCCACCAACTCAAATGAGGGGAATGCCCACAATTATCAATATTCATATTAAATTCCAGCTCACTCTCTACCTCCACTCCAGTGTCTAGCATTTCCAACAAAGGATGATCCCTCTCCCCTTACATTAACCTTCCAAATGCTATTACAAGAGCCCCTTTGACCTTGGCTTCCCTGGTTTTGAATAGTTCTGGAATGTAAGGTCACTGGGCTGTGAGATAATCCTTCTGAATTTCACACATCTAATGATAACATAACCATTTTTAAATAGCTGGCTACCTCTGTCTGTTTAGTACCAAAATAGAGCATTCCCTAAGTAAAAAGGAATATCTATGTTTAGATTTTAAAAGCCAGAACCTCTGAATTTGCATTTCATCTTCTAATTAAAATAATAACAATAATAACTCCCAATGAACTGGGACCAGAAATAACATACCAGACAATACAAAATGCAAGTGTTGATAGTTGCTAAACAGTTATTTTTCTTTCAACAATGGCTTGACATATTTTTTTAACTTTTTTTTTTTTTCAGTTTGTATGCCCCCTACATGGTTTTCATCAAGTTCACATCAGGGGAACCCTTGGATAAACAGATAGAAACAGGTTCAGCATAGGAAAAACTTAATAACCAGTGGGAAGCAGATCCAAATCCATAATAACCAATGAAAATTAATTAATTTATTAATTTGAAGAACCTTCAAATGGTAGGTGGGGATTGCTCAAGTATAGAAAGGAGTCCATTCAGGATCAGTTTAATTAAAGTGTTTATAAAAATTAATTTAAAAATAGACAAATCAATAAAATGCTAAAAATCAATGCAGTTGTTCTCTCATTCTCTACTTATTAAGCATTTTCAAACAAAATAAAACAAGCAGAATTTACTAAAATGAATAATATCAACGCTGTTTCTGCTACTTCCAATTTTTTTCTTTTGAAAAAAAAAAACTTTATTGTCTAATAGGACAATTCCCAGTAACTGAGAAGGATATACAGCTTTATTGTCTGAATAGTTAATTCCCAGTAACTGAGAAGGATATATAGCTTTTTAATAATACTTAGGGAATGAAGATAGCTCTGGGATGATACTAGACACACAAATATTCTGGCTTTGTTTAGGTAAAGCACATCAATTATAACTGAAATAATCAAAACAGGTGGCTCCCTTTATAGCATGATTAGCTTTCATTTACCTTCATCCCTAAAATTCTAATTAGTTTTCACATTTGCTCTTTTCCCTTCTCCTCTCCCCTCATCTCTCACATGTACACATACTCCAGATTCAGGATATTTTAGGTGTGGGGCAATTTAACTCTTCATATTTCAAATTGCACAATCAAGCATAAGTAGACACAGAATATTTCATTCTTGTTCATGAACCAGACTTAGCCCAAATGACACAACTGTCAAGAGATTCTAACCAAAATATCTACAGGTTTTTTATAGCTCTTTCTTCTACACTCCTTTCCTCCTTTCAGTTCTGTTTTTATTTACAAATTAAATTATGGTTCTTCAAAATAACTTTTTGAAAAGTATACTAAAAATAAAAAGAACCCCTTAACTTTATATTTAAAATATTGCCAGTAAAAATATCTGCCTTATTTATGAGACCCTCTCCCCCAGAAAGTCAATCATACTAAGCAATGAACATACACAAAAATCCTTCATTTAACCATAACATACATTTGCACACAAGTTCTAAGACAGAAATGGACTCAAGTTGTGCATTAGATCTTCAGACTTCTTAGAATCCCTTGCCAAATTTCTTGTGTCATTTTGACATTCAAAGGAGCCAGATCAAAAGGTTCTGTTTCTGTCTCCAAAATTATTTCTTCTTTTTCTTTTTCTTTTTATGATTAGGGCTAGTCTTCTCCTGACAATCTAACAACACCTACCACTTCCCACTCCTGTCTAACTCTGTCCATGAGTTGGCCTCCATATGTGTGACTAAATTAAGTGACATGTTCAACCACATGGAAAGGAACAAGAGTCAAGCCTTCGGACAGAAAGGGTTTACTGAGCATCTGGACTAACACCAGTCCTAATATCTGCACTCTAAAGAACAAGATTCGAGATGGAGTCCCCTCTAATACATATACTGCAATGTGCAGAATGGTCAAGGTGTTACAGTAACCAAAGACCTCAGACTCAGGAAAATTTAGGTTTAAATTGCTGTGTGACACTAAACAAATTATTAAGCTCCCTAGGCAATCTCCATTTTAATAAAGGGTTAATGATACCTTCTGTAAGAGTTCTTCTAAGGCAAACATGTAACATTAATGTAAGAATATAGTATATGCCTCACAAATGACATTTAATATTACTAGTATTTAATTAGTGTAGATTAAGGGGAGTCAGTCACAATAAACATACTGGCATATATTGATAAATGTTAAATCCTTGAAAAATGAATAGAATTTATAGAGGAGAGGGGTGCCTGGGTGGCTCAGTCAGTTAAGCATCAACTCTTGATTTCGGGTCAGGTCACGATCTCACACTTTGTGAGTTCAAGCCCCACACTGGGCTTTGCACTGATAGCCCAGAGCCTGCCTGGAATTCTGTCTCTCTCCCTCTCTCTTTCTGCCCCTCCCCTGCTTGTGCTCTCTCTTTCTCCCAAAATCAGTAAATAAACTTAAAAAAAAAGAATTTACAGAGGAAAATGAGGAGGGCATTTCTATGAATTGGTGTACTTAGTAAATTATAATCATTCATTTCTAGTATCATGCTAATTATGGAAGGCATTTGAAAAGTGCTCTGATAATCACTCAATTTATAGGCCACTACCTGAGAACCACCAAAACATATTTTAAAGTATTATTCTTATAGTGCCAAGAAAGAAATTAGAAAATTATTTTGCCATATAACTTTGTGTGTGCCTGTATTAATAGATGCATAAAAGAAGTAGAAAGTCTTATCTAAAGGGAAATTGTTTTTAAAAATGCAGATCCTGAAAATACACTCCTGAAAAATGCAGATAATTTTCCTTGCCCATCATATCACTAGAAAATGTGAATAATTCATTTGAGTCTGTAAGATTGTTTTTTCTAATTGACATAAAATCATTCAGTTATATTCCTAAGTCTGTAGACTTAATTATATCACATGCTTGAATGTATTAACTTATCAAGAAATTCACAGTTTAGGCAATCAAAGCTTCCATGAGAAAAATATTCAAACTGGCAACTAGTGAGTGTACTAATATTCCTCTTTATTTCCTAGGACAGGTCTTGGTCACCTACAAAAGAATCCCTAAGGTGTGTCCATGAATCAAAATTCACAGAAATTCTTCTTTTATTCAAAACACAATTAGAGTTATACTTTTTGAAATGCCACCCTAGAAAACAAAGTACATACAAGTTGCTACTCTTTGTGGAATTTGGAGCAAATCTCTGAACCTCTCTGAAACTTAATCCATTCTCTTGTTTATAAGAAGGTAATGGGAATAACTGCCCTGGGGCACCTGGGTGGCTCAGTCAGTTAAGCATCCAACTCTTGATTTCACCTCAGGTCATGATTTCACTGTTTATTATTTGTGAGGTTTGTGAGTTCAAGCTCCACATTAGGCTCTGCTCTCTGCTTAGGATTCTCTCTTTCTCTCTCAAAATAAATAAGTAAATAAACTTTTTTTTAAAGAGTAACTTCACTGACTCTCCCATAAAGTTTCAATGGGGATCAAAATAAATAACACAGGTTACAAATAATATTATCAATATTAAAAATAAATGGATACGTAAGCCAGAACAAGCAATAGTCCTAAGATGATGGGGGAAAATTAAATAAATAAATAAATAAATAAATAAATAAATAAAGGCAAAAAATAGGCCTTTATAACATAACACATGCTTAATAAATATTTATTTGATAAAAGCATGAGTGAATATTCATAAGTGGATCAGTAAGAAACATACATGAATGAAAATACTAAAATGTTTTCCAGTCATCTTAATGGGTCCTGAAAGTAAAGGTTAGGTGTTGAATATTGTCTTGATATTTTTATTTAAAATTATAAGTAGAGCATTCACTTTTGAGCTCCACAGTACACTATTTTATACATAGACACTAGTCTCTGTAACTATGTAAAGAATACTGAATGAGCTGATGAGCAAATTTTCATATTCATAACAATCTTAATGTAGGAAAAGGCATTTTAAACCTACTCATTTGTCAGTAACTACATTAGTAGTAACTTACTGTAAACACACCATTTATTTATTTTTATGTTAAAAAAAGTTAATTTTTATGTATTTTTGAGAGGAGAGCATGAGCAGGGAAGGGGCAGAGACAGAGAGGGAGACACAGAATCCAAAGCAGGCTCCAGGCTCTGAGCTGTCAGCACAGAGCCCAACGCAGGGCTAAAACTCATGAACCATGTGATCATGACCTGAGCCAAAGTTGGATGCTTAACCGACTGAGCCACCCAGGGACCCCTCTAAACACACCATTTAAAATGTATTGAAAACCAGTGACATGTTGTGTACATGACCAAAAGGTGAGTATAGTCTTTCAAAACTAAATATTATTCTCCTCTCAGATTATTGAAACATACAGTTTTTGATATTGTTGTTTTAGTTATGTGCTTGCACTAACTCTTCTAGAGGCAACATGCATGCCACTGGCCGAAATTCAGTTCGTTTACGCAATCTCAGGTAATCTTTTAGGAAATGATTTTCAACCTGTTTCAACTGTTTCAAACAGTATAACCTGTTTCAATGCAAATGAAGCTACAAACAAGTCTTCCTAGTATTTTCCAAGCTATTTTTTCCAACAAGGTAAAGAAGGATGCATTCATTACAATAAGCGAGCAAAATTACATTTCCATTAGAAACAATATAGTTAATAATGTTACAGTATTTAACTAATACTAATGAAAATTAATACTGGCTATAATTCCTAGCATTCATACTTGCAAATTTTTTGCCATACATCAACATCTCATTTAAGTCACATCAACATAAGGTATATAGTGCAAGGCATTATGCCCAGTTTATTCATCTATAAATGGGAGGCAATAACTGCACTATTTAATCATCTGAGCTTCAGTTTATTCATCTACACATTGAGGTTAATTATGCATAACACTCACATAGATGCATACAAAATCATATTTTAAGTTTTTATTTAATTTAGCCATGGAGAATACAATGTTGGTGACATGGTTGGCATGTGTTAGTGCATATACTTACTCACTGATACAATAACAGACTTTGGGGTTTTTAGTGGTGTGTCACAGGACCAGAAATTCAAAGATGCAAAAGTCAAATTAGTTTTGTTTTGTTTGTTCATTTGTTTTTAATTTCATAGCAGTGGGAGAGTTTAGGCCTTTATCTATTTAATTATAGGCTTTTGTTGTATACAAGAGTGATCCAAAAACTATATATATATATATTTTATATATATAACATATATAATATTATAATATATAATATAATATATTTGTATTAAATATATTTGTATATTTGTAATAAATATAATTGTATATATTTATATACAATATATATATATATATATATATATATATATATACATTTAGTACAAAGGTAAGAGATACAAGCACAGTGGTCATCCCTGAACAATTCTGTAAATCAATGAGAATGTGGATAATTAAGGAGAAGTTTTGAGAACAAGAGGTGACTTTGATATCTCAATTCTAATTTGGCTTCGGTTTCTATCCTTCTTGAACTGTCAGTTTCCATTTAATCAACTGGCTGAAAAGAGAACATACTTTCATGTAACAGTTATAGGTACACATTTTCCAGAGTCTGGTTCGTTGACCAGAAAAATCTGGGATAGATTTTGGGTTTGCATAATTATCCTCAGAATTGTAGTTATTCTGTTTCTTGCTGAACATAGTCAGCTTTCAGCTCAGTCTTCCTTCCTGTCCCTCTTTTTCTCTCTCCTTTTAATGTTTCTTACGTCTGAGTCATGTGGATTAAGCAGAAACTTCCATAGTTGTAGAGCATTTGGAATATTGTACTCCGAGGGCAGATGTGTGGACTCAGTGTATGACTCACAGCCATCAGAATCCAGGGAGGCTCTGCAAATCAAAATCTATAATTGCAAAGAGCCCAGGAAAAGTTCCGCAACAGGAAATTAGACAAGTTACCAGTTGCTCTCCAGCAACTAGCAGATAGAAACTTGATTTGCTTGTGAATACCAATACTTCCTTCAATTAATCAGCAGTTCCCCCTGGTTTCTTTTTCAGCTTTAAGCTCTGCATGTTCTGTGATGTGCTGTATCAGTAAGAAAAGTACAGTCTTGTGATTGTGGGATCCAAGGAATTTAACAAAAATCCCCTACCCCTGGACAAGCAGAGTAAGACTAACTCCATTTTGTGCTACACCCACCATCTCATGTATAACCCCTACATGACCTACTTATTGGTAAAGACACTCCCCCACCCTAGTCAAGCCACTGAGCACAGCCTTACTGGAAACCGGCTCAAATAGGAATGCGAAACCCCTAACCGCCAAAGAATGTAAACCCCGCCTTTTGCCTGCCAAACTTGCACGCCAATTCTGACCAGAGTGATAGGCTAGTTCAAACAGTTACTATAGGGTAAATTGTAATTCAATTGGCCACCTGCGTGTGGACTGGCATGACTATGCAACTTTCTGTGTGTGTTACAATCTCATTGGCCACTGGCCCCTATAAAACTGCTACGCCTCTTAACCTAGGGGTCCAAGTCCCTGCTCCGCTGTGTCGGGTATACTTGGGCCCAAGCTCAAGCTTGCAAATAAACCCTCGTGGGTTTGCATCGGAATCGGCTCCTTGGTGGTCTCTCGGATTCGAAATCGGGGGCATTACTGTGACATCAGGCATCTGACAAGTTTGGTTCCTCTGAATTCCTTCTTTCCCCAAATCTTTGAACTGAGGAAGTGTTAAGCCAAACTCTTTGTAAATACGCCCACAACTAACCAACTCACTATATTAAAGTAAACTAAATGGTCATACTTGGCCTCACCTTTATTGTAAGTATCCCTGCTTGGCAGTGTTAGAGGCACAAAAACAATTATGGTTTCTTCCTTCTGTAGTTTTCAAAAAGAACCCTGACTTTTAAATTTAGGACACACAAATTTTCTCAGAAATAATGCCATGGAAACTACAAAAAGCCTTCTCAGTTGGGTTTAAAATTACAAAAACAATTTGTTATTTTCCATTCTAGGCAGGGGGAACTCAACTGGCTTCAAGGGTTGGTCACCACTACTTTAAGAGCTACTTTGTATTAAAGCTAAAAGGCTACATGCAGGGATGGATGGCATTAGCAAAACTGTGACACTGTCTTTAGTTCCCTCATCTCCACAATTTTTGCCCTTTCTTCCCTTCCTCACACTTTAAAATCACAACATACTCAATTCCTTCTCAACACCTCCTTTATGGAAGTCACCATTCTTAAGAACAGTCACTTTTATATGAGCCAAGGAGACAACCACAGAAATTTGTACGTAAATGTGAAATTTTTACTACAAAAAGCAAGCAGATGGGAGAGGGACATTCTAGAGTAAGATCATAGTGGCAAATTCCTACACTTATATTTAGTAGCAATTTTGAATAACACACAAACATAACTGACTTCTAATGTTTAAATTACAAAGGGCAAGATTTTCCTAGGAGTCACATTTAAAATATGATTCAAGATTGTATTTGGGGCTTAACTTCCTAAGGCAATCAGCATGTACAAAGAGATGAATTCTGAATATTCATGATATCATGCTTTCTACAATTTGCAAGTCTAGGTTATAGATTTTAAAAGACAAGAATGCTGGCTTAATTTAGATGCATTCATCTTTAATAGAGTCTTCCAAAAGATGATTTCTATTTTTTAAATTTTATTTGTATTCATATTTCTGAGGTTTCATTAATGTGTCTTAAACACATTTTTAAGCTCACCTACATATTTAATGCTCAGCATAATACAGTGTTTGATCTATACCTTATCAGAAATGATGTGACAAAAATTTTAAATCAAATTCTACAATTTCCCCTCCAACAAGCCTTCTCATTCACCTCCTACATTCCCTACCTTAATCTGCATTTCTATGTCACACTGTACTACCAAGGGATGCCATTCATGTACACTAGGCTGTGAATATTTCATTTAAATAGCAGTTGCTGGGCTTGTGCAGAGAATAATCTGCATCATGGCTGTAGGTAGAGGTCTCCCTAGATACTATATACCCAGATTGCCAAACCCAAAATTTTGACTTACTGTTTTATACAAATCATTTCCCTCTTCATCCCATATTCAATCAATCATTTCATCCTATCCAATCTACTTCAAAAACTGCTTCCTCTTTTTCCTTTTCTTATTTCACTATAGGTCCTTCTAACATCATCCTACAATTGCCTTCTAACTAGCTTGTCAACCTACCACCACTTTCTCCCTGGCTGGTCTCTCCTTACTGCTGCTGGTTTTCTGGCTGTAATGTAACACTTCTGTCTCTTGGTTAGATGAGGGAAGTGGAAGTATTACCACCAAACTTGGTAATTGGTTGTGGGCTACTCCTTAAGGGGTGTTAGTGTGCCAACATTTCTGGCTGTCCCAACTATAGCCACAGCAGGTTCCAGGGGGCAAAACTATTAAGCGATAATTGCAGGAGGAGGCAGTTTAAAATTGCCACAACATTGTACTGAGAAGACATGGGAGGGCAAAAGGGAGCACACATCCAACAGCATCTGTAATCCTTTCATGGTGAACACCAGACTACCTTTCTAGACTAATCATTTTTCACACTCTAACCAGCTACCCAGATCCTGCCACATGACACTTTTCACTTTTCTCAGACATGATAGATATTTTCATAATTGCAAGACTACGCCCATCTTATTTTTTCTGGCCTCATTCTTTGCCGCCCAGAGTCATTAGGAACCAGATGAAATGTTGCTTCTTCACTAAGGCCTTTCCACTCAAGTTTTTAATTCCTTATCAAGATTGCAGATTATCAAATTTTGGCTGTGTCCTTCATGGAGCCAAAAAAGCTATATTGATGCAAATCTTTTGATCAATCATCCAAGTGGCCACATTTCTGAGAAATGTGCCTTTTTATACTTGAAAGATTCATATATTATTCTATCATTCAGAGGTAGTGGTTGTGAGAATGAAAGGAATGATATGTATTTAGACTTTAGGAGAGTGCCAGGTACATGGTAGCCATCATATGTGTCTATTATTGGATACTTACTACAGTCACAAACCACCTAGAAATCTTGCTAAAAATGCAGATCCCCAGGGGCGCCTGGGTGGCCTAGTTGGTTAAGCGTCTGACTTCGGCTCAGGTCATGGTCTCACGAACGTGAGTTTGAGCCCTGAATTGAGCTCTGTGCTGGCAGCTCAGAGCCTGGAGCCTGCCTCAGATCCTGTGTCTCCCTCTCTCTCTGTTTCTCCCTTGCTCACACTGTCTCTCTCTCCCTCTCTCTCTCTTAAACATAAATAACGATTAAAAAAAAAATTTAATGCAGATCCCAGACTATAATCCCAGAGATTCTGATTCAGTAGTTGGGCTCCAAGAACCTAGAATTATGAACAAACACATGAAATTATTCTCTTTACAGCAGTCCATGGCAGGATGACCAAATCCCTAGGTATGATAGGATGATTTCTATTTATACCTGTTCTCATGATATAATTATCAATAGTGACTTCTTTCACTATCAAAAGTGTCTCCATTTGAAAAAAAAATAAATGGTCACCCTACTTATGGAGACCTACTTATTTGAGAACACTGTCCTTTAGAAGAAATGATGGTTGAATATATGTATTACAAAATATTTAGAGTAGTTATTCTCTGACACTGTATGTTAAATCATATAGCAGAGAAGACTCATAGAAGGACACAGAAGTGATGATGAAGATTATTATGGAAATTTCCCTACTCACTGACTTGTTTCCTGTTGCACCAATTCCTGGTGAAGGTAGAAGAGGAATGAAGAGAGATTCTGGAAGGGAAAAGAACTTTTACTTCTTTTGGTCCCTCCTTTGAGCCTGAACAAGAATGGCGCTAAGTACATTACAATTGCCAAATTTCATTTTAGAAAAGAGACTGTAAATCAAGATTTAGACCATTAATAAAAGTTTGGAATTTTCAAACATGCCGTTTCATAGGCAGTGTTGTTGCATGCCTTCTCAGATAAAACCAACAAGATAATGAATTGCGGCTGGCTTTTCAGTGAGTTACAGCCCTTTACAGTAATGTGTTAATTGGAAGTGACAGTGCAGACCTGTGTGTTTATTCTGGGGTGCCACGTTGTGGTCGCAGTGCAAAACTGAGAAATACTAAAAAAACATCTAATATATGTGTCAAGTTCATTTTGCACTTCTTTTGCCTCAGGCTGATTAGCACAAATTAAATCTCCCACTAATAAACTCAAGATGTTAGAAAGCATTATGGAAATGCCATATATGGATTCTGCTGATTATGGTTTTTAACATCCAAGCACTTTGAACAATTTGTTAATGTACAAAAATTATTTTATTCCACCCTTACTGAAAGTTTGAAAAGAGGAGATAACTGAATATTGCAAGGCAGTGATTTTTTCCCCCTAAATTCAGGACTGGAACTGTTTACTTTGATATATTATTATAAAAATGGGAAATGCCAATATATACATTCAGTAGTGGTATAATTTTAAGAGAACAATTTAGCAAGCTATTTTAATAAAAATTGACAATAGACCAACACATGGTTGAAATCAGCTTACAGGCTACAAAAAGCAAATAAACAAACAACCAAAAAAACAAAACAAAAAACAAAAAAACAAAAAAAAACCCAAAAACAAACCTAGCTTCATAGCTTTAAATTCTAACAAATATAAACAGATACAGAGACCAGTTTACTATAGCACCTTCACCACATTTTATAAGTATGTGGATAAGCATCTGTTTTCTACCAGATGGAATATTTTAGCTATATACATACTCTTCAGAAAATAGTCTTTAGAGAAAATCTGATTTCTCTTTATTCACAATAAATTATGGATGGAAAAGAAAGTACTTGTTTACTAGTAGCACTTGATTTGAGGGAGAGGGCAGGGGAGAGGATATTGTTACTATCCCTCTTCCTACAGGTTTCAAAATAGAACTGATTCCTGACTTTAGAGATAAGGAAGTAGATAGGCTAGAAAAAGGTTTTTGGAATAAGAAGCGTCAGGAAGAAATATGGATATGAGATGGAAGGTATAATAAGAGGAGGGAAGTTCATTTCATTTTATTTTTCTCCAAAAAATAAAGGGGTAACAAAGAAATGGAGGAAGAATGGACTGAAAACAACAATAACAACAACAAAGCCTCAGAGCAAGAGTGACTAATTTTGCTTCCATTTGGAGACCAGGAAGTATATTGGAGGGATAACTAACACGAAGTGTGCTCACTTGGTGGCCCGATCTGTAACAGTTTACAACTAAATAAATGGTAGGAGGAAGCACCAGCTCGTAAACACTGAAAAATATTCCATTTTAGTATATTTGGAAATGTATGATAATGTTAGGGGACTGGTTTCTATTCCCAAATCTTTAATTTATTTTTCATACCTTTCTAGATGGGTAATTAAAACAAATAAATTAGTGATGTCAAGATTCCTTCTCTAATGAGGTAGTAGAGGACCCTTGGGAGCTCAGAGAAGCTGGGTGTGCAGCCAGTCATTTGTATTATTAAATAATATTTTATTAAATTTAGTAATTCAGCTCAAGGCAACCAAAATAATATCATATCAGAATATTAAAACCGACGCAAAACGATTAAGACAAAAACTTCTTATCCATTTTTAGAGTCTAGATATTAAAATGCTAAAAGCATAAACCTTGCCTGAGATTTATATTTAAATGCACAAGAAAATCATGTAATCTTCACAATACGGTTCTTAAAATTTATAAATTAACTATGTCTTAAAAATTCACTTTGTCGTATTAATTTTGGTCCAAGGAATGATAAAAACTGTGCATACCAAGGGGTAACATTTACAATATGGGCACTATCAGCAGTAATAGCTTAAAACCATAGCACAAAAGAGATAAAGGCTCTAAAGTCATAGAAACTTTATATCATCTCTGCCACTTATTAGCTATTTTGATCTTTGGTAAATTATTTAGCATCTCTGACCTTGAGTTTACTCATGTGTAAAATGGGAATATTAATACCAAATGAAGTTTGTGAAGATTCTGTAATGAATAAGTACTCACTGACACAAAACTATAAAAAAGTAATCTCAATGAATCATAATTAATAATGAATCAGCGTGTACCCTCATTTGACTACAGAAGGAAACAAAACTTAAACAATTGTAGATTTAATGAAATGGTAAAAAAAAAAATCTTATTTTGTGTCTCTTAAAATAAGTAAGGGTTATGACCAAACAAGCGATTGCCCTACTCTGAAGATAACATGTTTCCCACTGGTTATATCCATAATAAAGATAATCACCCACATATTAAAGAAGCTATTTGTGTCAGGCTACTAATCTCTTTCTTCTCTCGTTTACATGCCTGTCCAGAGAGACTACTCTATAGGAAATAGCAATTGTGCATTTCCCCTACTTTTACATATTATTTGCTTCTTCTTTAGTTTTCTACTTTATGGTGGTGCCAGATAAAGCAAACAATTAACTTGCTTTTAACTATTAGGCTATTCTTACAGACAAAGTAAAAGGATAAGAAATAAATATCTATTAAGTAAAATGGCTTCATTAGCTGACAGATGTTTTCTTTAGTTCCTTAACATAAAAGGGATAAGAAAAGGATGATGGTTATGATTCTTAGCTATCTAACCAACTGAAAGCTATCCTTTAGAGATAATGATTAATAGGGAAAAGGAATCAAAGTGATTAGCATAATGTACTTTACTTTTATCCTACTTCAGAAAGGAAGTAAATGTATAGGCAATATTTATTTATAGTAGTAGAGAATGGGAGTATATAAACTTAAAAGTATAAGTTAAATTAGGTGTACAGATTAAGAAATGAAAACATTTCGGGGCGCCTTTGTGGCTCAGTTGGTTGAGCATCCGACTTCAGCTCAGGTCATGATCTCACAGCTCATGGGTTCGAGCCCCACATCGGGCTCTGTGCTGACAGCTCAGAGCCAGGAGCCTGCTTCCGATTCTGTGTCTCCCTCTTTCTCTGCCCCTAACCCACTCCCATTCTGTCTCTGTCTCTCTCAAAAATAAATAAACATTAAAAAAAATAAATAAATGAAAACATTTTGGGAAAATATCAAATGTTAAACTTTTTATCAACATAATCAAAATGTTAGAGACTTTTTCTCTTATTTCACATTCATGACAAATTATACAAATATAAATAACTTGGAAAAGACCCATTCATTTTACGCTCATTTCACTCTAAGAAATCTCGTGAAAAATGCTTGGGCAAGGGACAATTTTACTAGAACAAACTAAATTTTTACCTTTTTTCAAAACTCAGTTCTATGCTTTGTAAGAAATGAATACTTAAAAACTAAGTTATTTATATTCTTTCCCATCTAATAATTTCCTGCTGATAAGCAATAGAAAAAAATACCTTAGAAACTAGCTCAGATGAAGGTATTATTTAAATGTTAATTCAGATGTTACTAATTTAATAACAGAATTAAATTCCTCTCTGAGCAACTCTGCTAAAAGAACGATCTTTCCAAAACTCAAACCTGACCATGTTAATATTTTGTCTAAAACCATGAATGGCTTCCCAGTTCCAACAGAATAAAGTCCATACTTCTTAGAATAATTTGATCCTACCTATGTAAACGTTCTTACCTACTTCCATTGTCCCCACTCAACCCCCACTTAATGTGAATTAATGTCAAATAGCTTCTAGTTACTTTCACATACCACACTGCTTTATAAGGCTAGGGATTGTATTTGTTTGTCCTTCTTTCTAAGATGTCTCCTCACAACTAGACCTCTGTCTAAAAAATATCCAACCCTCAGGACTCAGCTCAAGGTCATTACCTTACAAAGCCACTTCTGATGTCTCCAGATAGGATTGACCTTCTCACCCAGCCCTGTAACAACATCATAACAAAATACATTTCGCTCCTTTCTCATCACATTCTTATGTTCCTATTTGTGTATTTGGCAGCTTCTTTGAGGGCAAAGATGTGTTGTACTTTCTCATTAGAATGTGAGATACTTGAGAGCAAAAATATTATTTCATTGAATACTGTCTCTTCAGAATCTAATAGTTCCTGGCATGTAGTATGTATGCTCTTGGTACATAAAATAAATACTTCACTGGATAGGTAATTGAATGAGTTAATCTTATTCCAATTTCCTGGCAGTGCACCTGAAGCAAATAGTCATATAATAAAAAAGTGGCCAAATTGAACAGATCCTAAATGGAAGATTCATTATTACTATGCTTTTGATTTCTTAATGATTGTACTTATACACTTTACCTGGGACATACATGGGTAAACATTTTATGAATGTGCTCCCAATTCCTCATTTATAATGTAAGTAAATTTTCTACATATTATACATCAACAATTAGTCAATGTGCTAAATCTTTGTATCAGTCACAAATCAAACAAAACTAACATGGACGATTCCCCTCTTTCAACCTCATCACTGTTCACTTGTACACACTGAAAAGAATCCTAGCCTACAGCCCCCGAGAGTTCCTTTGCAAAGCTTTCTCCTGAATTGTGTGAATGCCCCCGTCATGATTTATTTTATAAACAACACAAAAACAAACAAAACAAAACCCTATTAAATCCTAGTTCTAGCTCTTGTGTAGTTATGGACGATGTGAAAGTTGTAGTTGTTCCTGATGTGAAAGTACAGAGTACCTTTTTAGCCTCCCTTTATGTTGGAAATGATCAAGGACACTTTGCGGCTATTTCCAGGAAAAAGAAATAGAGGTCATGGTAGAGAACCTTCTTCAGCTATCATGTCTTTCCTTTTTATTATCACAGATAATCAGTTATTGGTTAGAGTCAAACATGAGGGTTTTTCTTAGTTGTTTGTGTTTGTTGTTGTTGTTTTTAAGTTTTGTTTCATTTTATTTTGCTTTTAATACAACGACCCATTTCACTTTGGGAAAGATTAGAGAAATGCAGGTGGAAGTTGGCACCCATCTTGACCCTCTCTGGTTTCCAGTTTCCAAGTCCTAAAACAATATGGAGCCCCTACATCAGAAAGTGAACATATCTAGGAGTTGAGAATGAACATATCTGGGAGAATATATATATGAAAGGAGGCTCGGCCTAAGGATGGCGGCAAGTAGATAAGAGTTAGCAATAAAATGTAATTACAGCCTCTCAAAAACACCACCAAAACTTTTATTTTTAATGACTTATAAATGCATTATAAATAAATTCCAAACTGTACAAAAAATACTTAGTTAATGAAAAATAAAAGTGTAACTATTTCCACTGCAAATGACATTCAGATTTTTGGGGCACCTGAGTGGCTTAGCTGGTTAAGTGTCCGACCTTGGCTCAGGTCATGTTCTCGTAGTTCATGAGTGCGAGCCCCACATTGGACTCTGTGCTGACAGCTCAGAGCCTGGAGCATGCTTGGGATTCTGTGTCTCCCTCCCACTCCACCCTTCCCACCACTTGTGTGCGTGCTCTCTCTCTCTCTCTCTCTCAAAAATAAACATTTAAAACATTTTTGAAAAATGACATTCAGATTTTTGTATGTCTTTCTACGTCCCACTAAAATTTAAATGAACACATTGAATTTTCCTTTGCAAAAAAATACAGAAAAATGTCACAGACTTAATATCTGGATAAAAATTAGTATTCTCTTGGTAAGAACTATGTATTTGTATTTTGACATAAACTTTTTGCATGCAGCCTGATTCTGTGGAAACTAAATTTTTCCAAGGAATATGGTAAATGTCATAGAATGGAGATAACCACTTGAAATTCTAACCTGGATGAAAAACATCTAGGTCAAACAATAAAGCTTAGATAGACCTAAGGAAATGAGACCAAAATATTTTCTAATACATTGGTTCAAAGGGCACCACAGCAAGGGAATGACTGTTAGAATCTCAGAGATTGAATTTCTCTGTATTTAATTATTTTTAGGAAGTACTATTCTTTGATTATATCATTCACATGTATGTACTCATCATATTCCACATATCACTTTCAAAATGGTTATGAAATATACAATTTTAAAATAACTTTCAAGTAGATAGAAAGGTGTAATATTTCTCTTAGAAAATGTAGAGTGGAGCAACTGGGTGACTCAGTTAAGTGTCTGACTCTTGATTTCAGCTTAGGTCATGATCTTGTGGTTGGTGAGTTCGAGCCCCACATCAGGCTCTGCCCACTGACAGTGCAGAGCCTGCTTGGGACTCTCTCTCTCTGCCACTTCCCCACCTGCTTTCTCTCTCTTTCTCTAAAAATAAGTTAATAAACTTAAAAAAAAAAAGAAAATGTGGAAACCGTTTTTTGTATTTCCTTTTATGAACACAACATAAAATTGATTATTCTAGAATATGACTTATATTTGCATTATTGGTCAGTGGGAATTACCTTTCCTCATAGAAAAATATGTAGAAGAGAAAAACTAAATATAAATATCATTGGTTGGTTATTTTATGAATAATTGGATTAAGTGTTAAAAATTTAGCAATTCTTTGAGTCAAAATAGCCTTACATTTAGGCTTCTCCTATGCTTTTCACTATAACTAAGCTGTCCAGCTAAGCTGCCAACAAAATATGTAACTGAAAGAAAGAGAATAAGAGTTCAAAAATATGATTTTCTAAAATCTCTTCCTGAGACTTTTTGTCTTCCATTGAATCTTCCAGTTCTTACAACTATTATGAGTTGCTCATGCATTTTTTTCCTCCTCCATAAGGAAAAAGGAGAAATATTTTTCAAGCATTTTTCTTCTGCTTCAAGTAAGGGAATGATTGGATTATCAGGGTTCCTTCCTATTTCACCTGTCAAGAAGCCATGATGTTCAACTTACAGATGAGAAGGTCAATTTTGTTATATTTATGGGTAATATTGCTCAGTTAAGTGAGGACTGAGATAAACATAAGAGTCAGAATATATTGTGTTCTCAATTATTTAAAAAGTGACCAAATGCTCTCTTAATCTTTTTTTTTCTTTCTTTCACTTGACACAAACATTTCCTCTAGAAAATGGTCAGAGGAAGGGAAGGCAAGTAAAATCAAATATAATATAAATATGTGTGTGTATTTATTGTTACCATTGTGATACATTTTTAGTTTAAAGAAAGAAATAAATTGGTGGTTTGTGAATTGTAGTAAACTTAAGTAGTTAACAACTTTTTAACTCTGACTCTATTTCAAAACAAAAGTTAAATTATTTGCTTATCGGGGTGCCTGGGTGGCTTAGTCAGTTGAGCGTCTGACTTCAGCTCAGGTCATGATCTCACAGTCAGTGGGTTCGAGCCCCACGTCAGGCTCTGTGCTGACAGCTTGGAGCCTGCTTCAGATTCTGTGTCTCCCTCTGTCTCTGCCCCTCCCCTGCTCATGCTCTGTCTCTCTCTGTCTCAAAAATGAATAAAAAACTTTTTAAAAATTTGCTTATTTAGTAAATATGTATTAAGTACTTATTATGTTCCAAGTGCTATGTTAATTTTTGGAAGACATAAAAATGAAATAAATAATTCTTGCTTTCATGATACTCACAGTCTAGCAGAGGAAACACCTAGCATGGGAAATCAGTGAATATTCAGTATGTATTTTTGCGATAAATATATGTGTAACTGTAATGTGATGCATTCTATAAGTCATTCATATATTTGTATTTGTGTGTGTGTGTGTGTGTGTGTGTGTGTGTGTGTTATAGAGGCTATAACTGTGCTATGAAGAATGCTGACTATATATCTTATATTTATTATCTTGGAATTACTACAAACAAAACCTTTCTGAAGAGGTAGAAATAGCAGTAGTTTCCTTCTTATTTAGTTAAACTAACCTCTGACAACTGTAATTCTCCATCTTTTGTGAAGGGTCTTGACGACAGAATATTTTACATGACTACATTTTGCTTTTTTAACACTTAGTACCATTTCATTACAGATTGAGAACAACTATAATTAATATCTTAAAAGAAAGTCACAACATAATTTCATGGATTTGTTTTAAACTTTTAAGAACTTCTTATTAAAGACTGCTTAGCATTGTTCAGTAACTCTCTTATGCTGAATAGCAATAATCATAGCCAGTTTTAAGTGAACAATTAGCATGTGCCAGCTACTGTGATAGTCATTTTATATGCATTTTTAATTTCCTAACAATTCTGCAAGGCAGAAATTATTATTACCTCTCTCACAATAGGGAAAGTAAGGTTCAGAGAGGTTAATTGAGTCAATTGCTAAGATCATTCTGCCTCCAAAGCCTGTGCTCCTTCTACTATAGACTTGTCACCCCAGAAATCCCCCAAAAGAATCCATGTCGTTCCAACTAAAGACTCAATATTATGTTTTTAGCTGCACATCTAAACAGCAAAACATATCCTGCCATCTTCCACCTCTGATCAAATTATGTTGCCAAAACTGCTGAAGTATGCAGTTTACCAAAGTTAAGTGAACTAACTTGTTTTGTTTTTTAATTTTAAGAAGCTAAATAGGACATAGAAATTAGAAAGTACACACCTTCAAAGTGCATGTCAGTTTGAGGACCCACTGTTTAAAACATTTTTTAAGTCAGAACTATCCTACATCATGAGTATTTTACCCAAATTCTGCTTATTTTAAAATGTGCATTGCTTTATTAAACATTTATTTTGAGAGAGAGAGAGAGAGAGAGAGAGAGAGAGAGAGAGAGAGGGCGGGCAAGGGAGAAAGAGCACACGAGCTGGGGAGGGGAAGAGAGCGAGAGCGAGAGCAAGAGAGAGAATCCCAAGCAGGCTCTGCACCATCAACACAGAGCCTGATGGGAGGCTCAAACCCATGAACAATGAGATCATGACCTGACTCGAAACCAAGAGTTGGATGCTTAACTGACTGAGCTACCCAGGAGCCCTTGCATTGCTTTTTTAACAGTTTATATTAAAGTATAATTGTTGCTGATGGAAAGTAACACACAATTATTTGTTAAATTGAAACATTATAGTAGCATTTTTTTCACCTCCTACTGATTTTTTAATTATTTATTTTATTTTTATTTTTTATTTTAGGAGAGAGAAACAGAGGGGTAGGATGGGGCAGAGAGAAAGAGAGAGATAACCTTTTTTTAAAATTGTTTTTAATTAAAAAGAGAGAAAGAGAGAGAGAGAGAGCAGGGGAGGGGCAGAGAGAGAGGGAGACACAGAATGCAGTTAGCACAGAGCCCCTATGCAGGGCTTGAACCCACAAACTGTGAGATTATGACCTGAGCCAAAGTCAGACGCTTAACTGACTGAGCCATCCAGGTGCCCTGAGAGAGATAATCTTAAGCAGACTCCATACTCACAGCAAAGCTTGACATGGGCTCAGACATACAACACTGGGATCATGACCTGAGCTGAAATCGAGAGTTGGATGCTCAACTGACTGAGCTACCCAGGTATCCCCGGCCTCCTACTGATTTTAAAAAGAAATTGCTTGTATATTTATCTAAGTCATGTGGTTTATTTATCCCATAACACAATTTGATGTGAACATTTGTAAGAAAACAGATTTAAAAAATATAGTTCTTTATAAAGAATGTATAAAAGTTTTAATATCGATTGGCTTTGCAGCCTATCTCAAAATAACACTATACAATTTCAGCAGGGATTATAGTCTTAGAAACTTAACCCTTTTTTTGTTCATTTGAAGATAACTTAAAATAATAGGGCATCACTATGTCTAATTCCTCTGCTAACTGTCCTGCATTCACCTCCATATCTATCATGGTAGCTCCTACATGTGCTGATCATAGGTATTGGGTCAAATTCCATTGAGTAGGATAAGTTAATGAGCTTCTCCGTGAGCTACTCATTTTGGCCTTGTCACTGGGATCTTATCTAAGTTTGTAGTCTATTCTCCTGGGGCTCCTCTTTATGGACCTTCCATTGCAACCAGATTGATCTGCCTTTGCCATCTTTAGATTTTTCATATTCGATTGCTGTCTTCTCTCCTTCACACCAGACTCTTTGTATCCTCCACTATCAGCTCTTTAAATCTTGCTTGCCTACCGTATTCTAATTGGAATACAGAAACCTTTCACAAGTCTCGTAACATCGTCCTGAATCAAAAACTGGGAGCAGTGTTAGGTTAGCGGAGACCGATACCACCAGACTATTTGGCCTCACATCCCAGCTGTACCACTAAGAGATATGTGATTTTGGCCAAGATACCTAACTTCTGTTCTGCTAGGTATCCTTTCTGTAAAATGCATGGATAACAATAGAAATAAAATGAAAAGTGATGTGTTAATATCCGTAACATGTTCAGAACAGTGTGGCACATAGGTGGTCACTGAGCTAGTATCAAAACAAAATGTCAAATGGGATACAAAACCGTAGCTGCCTACCACTGGTTGTCAGTTTCACTTGTTGCTGGTATTTACTTGTTGCTGTTTTTCTTTATAATTCATTCAAAGGGCCTTATAGTAAATGGATATTTTCAAGCTAATGAATTTTGAAAAAAATTAGGTTACTCATTGATATTAAAACAAAAGGGATCTGTCAAAACACTCTCAGAAGGAACTACTCAGGTATGCTAAAGAATAATTATCACCCTCTTCAGTTTATAGAATTGTTCACATACATTATTTCATTTTAAGCTCGCATGACTTTAAAGTCTTTAGCTTATTTAATGACATAACGGATACAAAATGAGACAAAACTAAAAAGGAAATAGCAACATGGATCATATTACATAAAAAAATTAACCACCAGTAGCATCTCACATGCAAATTACTATGTTCTTCTGTAGCATATGTGACTGAACAATAATAAATTATGGAAAAGGGAACCAGGAAATAACTGTATCAACCCAGAATATCCTATTCTCTGCAAAGGCTCAAAGACATCTCTGGAGTGTCAAAGGCATGTCCTTCAATATTTAACTTTTTCACTCTTTGTTCCCCATCTCAAGTTGAACAATACGTTAATTATCCGATGAAGCGTTATAATTACTCTAACAGTTCCACTCTTATAATTACTGCATCAACACTTTCTTTTTCATATGCTTCAATCTATACCTATTACATTGTCATGATGAAGACACATTAACATTATAATACCGTATAATTAGCTGATGAGCAATTAAATTATTCCACTGCTCTTGTTCTTCTTTGCCAAGAGGTTGCTTCCAAGCTCTATTATCTCCTCTTTCTCTACAGTTTGCTTTAGTGGTTCTTTTCCCCCAAAACAAAGAGGCTCATAAGCTGCATTCAAAGCATTTTGATTTCAAATTCAGAATGGGTAAGTGCTCAAGTCGGTGTTGGTCGAAGAACTAAATTGGCATTACAGACAAGTTTAAAATTATTTTCATTTTCTTTCTATGATAGAAAGAATTGCAAATCTGTATAACACAATAAAACATTGCAGGGTCATTCTTTCTAAATACCGATTTTTTTCACTTGTTATTTAAAAAAATAAAATTATCCATAATTTAGAAGATAACTGTCTAAACTGTATTAAATTCCATCTGAAATAGAGCCTTCTTGAATTATTTTGTAAATAATTCAAATTGAGCTTTAAAGAGGTGAACATGTAATAAAATCATGAATCATATAAGAAAGTCAAGTAGAACTGACTATAACAGCATGCTGCCCAGTGAAAGCAACCAGGTATCTGATTCACTGATTCCTTCTTTTTTCTCTTTGCATGTGTTTATGCCATGTATAAAATAATAATAATAATAATAATAATAATAATAATAATAATAAATCTATCCTTCTGACTTATCCAGCAGGCACTAAATAAGTTTTCCCTTATGTGCTCATGATCTGTCTTTGTGATTTTAGTCTTTGTCTTAGTAAGTTTCCTATGAGAAAACAGATCTCTCTCCTTGACTGAAGAATTATTTTAGCCCCAATAAACTTTAGAACTAATTGGACTACAATTTTAATGACTCCAACATACTTGGTGTCCACATGGTTTATCACTGCGATCGCTTGCTGCATCTATATAGCACACTAGCTCAGTTGTCGTGTGGTTCATATTTTATATGACAACTAAATCTTTCTTAGATAATGACTTTGGAGTAACATTATGAGCTATGAAAGAAAAGTGGAATTCATTTTAAAAGCACGGCCTCCTTCAATAAAATGACTTTCGTTGTCTCAGTTTAGTTTCCTTAGCCATGAGGCAGAGGACAATCTATCGAATACACCAGTCTCATATGCAGGAACTTGCCTCTTCACCAAGAAAAGCCAGATGGGCCCTGCTAACTTCAGAATGCTATTTAGGATTATTAGTATCAATATACTTGAAAAGTAATGATAAGCAAGTTACCTCTGTCTTGATACAGGCAAATGATTAAGTTCTTACTTAAGTGACAACTGCTTCAGTGATAATCCTGTGATGTTCAAAGTCCTTAACCGTAATTTGGTATTTTTAAACTGAAAAAGACTCATACTTTATAGAGGTTCATTGTTTATTTTGCTTTTGGTCAAAAATGATGTGTCAAACTCTGACAAACTAACTGTGTGAGTACTGCCATTTGTTTTTGAATTCTGTTATGGGAAAAAAAAAGTTATCTAACTAGAGGTAGGCTGTACTTTATATCAAATATAACTTGGTCTAGTGACAGATATTAAAGTTCAAAAGGTATCAAAATGCAATCAAGACTAACTCATTCAGGATTTTAGATAGAATGCTAGCTAGAATGACCTGAGACTCTCACTCCAAATTTATTAATACATTGTAGATAAGAATCTTATATTGATTTTAATAATTTATGCAGTAAAAATGTCTACTATTTTCAGTTCTCATAAATAGGGTTCTTAGTACATATGTTAAAAGCAGAAGTACCTAAACCTTGAATCGGGCCCTGCTCCAACACTTACTACCTGTGTGACCTTGAACAAATTATTTAATCTTCATAAGCCTATTTTGCAGCTATAAAATAACAGCAGTACCAATCTTGTAAGGTTACTGGAAGGATAAAATGAGAAATTTAATGTAAAGCACTTAGCACAGTGCCTAGCATAATGTAATCACTCAATAAATATTAAATAGTATCATTATTTGCTATTATCAGCTTAAAGGTTATTTTTCTTTCTCTTCTTTGGAAAACACCTCATACAAAGTTTATAATCATCAGGTGCTATGATTTCTCATAAAACATTTTATATGGAAAAGATTGTAATTGTTTTTAATCCAAGTGTTTTATGGGCACTTTCTAGGGACATACATTTAATTAGTGCCCAAGTTAGTGCTATGTGCAGTGCCCCCACTGCCAGTACTTTATTTGAGTGTTCTGTGAAATATGCATAATTGGTGATAGTCTTTAAAAAAACATACTTTAATCATAAACAACAATTACAACCTGAATCAAAATTTGAATTTTATAATCACTTGTAGCTCATTTGGGCTCTTGTAATTAATTATTCAAGATATAATATCAACAAGTTTATTTTGTTCTATATAAGAAAACACAATTTCTATTTTCCATACCAATTTTTCTGCCACCCTTCATCACTGAAGTACTCTTTGCTAGTCTACTGAACTATCCCACTTTTAAGCAGACAGCACCATTATTACTTTCACAATGAAAGTAATGCTTCTGGAATTTATTCTGCTATATTCCAAATTGATGTTCTTATATCACAATAAACTTTAACATCTACTGGCTTTAAAAATTCTCTTCCACATTCTCTTGAAGACTACATAAATCTTCAACCCCTAATCATAAAACTTTTGATGGTAGCATTCAATACTTCAAAAATAAATACAATACTTATGATTTGCTACTGCTATCTGGAGGATCTTGTTTCCATATCCCCTAAAACTGATGCTTTTATGGTTAAGAAAAACTCTCATATCCCTAAAGCCTAATAATAGAAACAGGAAACACAGATGCTCCCAAATGAAGCTGGTAACACTATAATTTTTTTTTTTTCTTTCCTCCTTTCTTGCCAGTACCAACTGTTACCTGTTTGGGTGGGAAGCTACAGAGATTGACAAGGCTCTCCAAAGTAGATAGGAATAAAAAATCAACAGTTTCTGGCAGCAGTGTGGTCAAAGATCTAATAATACGCCTTCTTCAGGGCATGTGGGTGGCTCAGTCAGTTAAGTGTCTGACTTGGGCTCAGGTCATGATCTCATGGTTCATGGGTTGGAGCCCTGCATCGAGTTCTGTGCTGACAGCTCGGCACCTGGAGCCTTCTCCGGATTCTGTGTCTCCCTCTCTCTCTGCCCCTTCCCCACTCTCTTGCTCTCACTCTCTCTTACTCTTTCTCTCTCAAAAACAAACATTATTTTTTTAAGTCTTCATATTTTGTTGTTACCAGTTATGTAATAATAGTAACATAATAGCCATCCAAAGCATGGTAAGTAGTATGGCCCTCATTCAGTTTCCAAATCCCATCCCAAGAAGCATCTTCAGAAGATCCAAGCTACTACTGAAGATCTGGCCTCAGGCAGGGTTAAGTAAGAGTGGAGAGTACCTGGAAATGTGACTTAACAGTGCCAATGTGGAAGGCAGATAAGAGTTAGGGTTGACAGATGAACATGAAAGGTGCCTGTCTCTCTTATAGATGAGCCACTGCTGCATCCAAGAATAGCTTTTACAATCAAAGCAGTCTGCTGAAATAACCAAGAGTGACAATCAGCTCTTAACTTCAAAAGGGAACTTCATGTTCTCTGATACTTCATTTACAAATGTCCAGTAGTATTTTTCAGACAGAGATGAGTACTTGTGGCTACTTTACTAGCCATGAACAGAGATGTCAAACTCTTATACTCTGCATCATCGATACACTCTATGGAATGAATAATTGTAGACTTTGTGGTATTCAGGGATTCTCTGATCTCAGCTACCACATCTCACCATCTACAGTTTGTTTCTGAAAAAGATCTGGATAAATAACTAAAGATAAAACGCCCCAATGCACATCACGTTTTCCAGACATGTGAGATAGAGGAGAGAACCTAAGAAGGGTAGTTTTGAATAGAGATATGGAAGGTCTAAAAGATGGAGATACCTACTTTTTATGAGACATGATGTGGAAAAAAAAAAAAGGAAACAGAATCACAGCAGATCAGTGTTGCGAGAGCCCTAACAGAACAAATTAACTCCCTCCTTTTAGGGAGGAAGGAACTGAGGCTCAGAGAGGTGAATGTCATTAACCACATTTGCCACATAGTAAATGGTAGGACAGCTGGGAGTTCAGTTTTCCGACCCTAAAGCAATAACTAAAACAGTAAGGGAGTATTTTGCTATTTATAATTAAATGTGTGCAGTTTTGAAAATAAAAAAGTTAAACATATAAGAGGGTCTAGATCTGACACTTAATGACTCCTACATAAATTCCCTTTTATCGATTTAATAGTACCTGGAAATACTGCTGATATTTTTTTATCATTTATTATCATTTTTACCAATTAGTATGATTGCACTATAAAGAAAGATTTTGTATTACAGGCCAGCGATTCTTATATTTTTTCCATCAAATCACCTATTGGACATTGCAAAGCGGTGGGAAATTCCACAGACAGGAAATTTGGAGATCATGGCACAAATTTGTAAGGTCCAACAGAGAAATTTCTTTAAAGAGTGATATTTCATCTTAAAAGAGTCATGAAACATTTTCTATTTGCTCGTTTTCATGGGAAAATAGTGTTTCCTTCCAAAAGTTCTGGGTAAATAAGCGTTCCAAACATGTACAACTTTTATTCTGCCTAACATCACAGAATGTTGCATATTCTCAGGAGTTCATATGCCTTTCATGTACTAGTTATAAGCTATCTCCCTTTCGCTTTAGAAACCTATCATAGAAATAAATAAGCACAAAATCTCAATGCAAAATAATCCATATATAAAGCCCCTTTTCTGGTTCTCTGTTCCACATAACAATTCTTCTCAAAACAAAACACATAATTTTAAGGAAAGAGATTACGTTTAAGCTTTAACTGCATATTTTAGTGTTGTCCTACAGTAAAATAGAAAATATGCTTAATTGCATATCTCTAACATTCCTTAAACCTAAACAAAATCTACCTACATTTCCAAATCACCCAGTATTGTTAAAGCTCAATATTTACTTATGTTGAATAACATACATCTATCAATTGACTAATCAAACCAAAAATACTACATATTCTCTTTAATTTCAATAGCTCACCTAAAATGGATTTGGGCAGGACAAAAGTATAAAATACATTTCACAAAAATCATAGGATTTTTCAAGAATGGAAAACAACCTTAATCTTCTCATCCTTTTCGTCTGCCCATGCTTGAAGATTCTCCACAATGTTTTTTTTTAATGTTTATTTATTTATTTTGAGAGAGAAAGATAGTTGGGAAGGGGCAGAAAGAGAGGGAGAGAGAGTACCCAAGCAGGCTCTGCACTATCAGGGCAAAGCCTGATGCGGGGCTCAATCTCATGAACTGTGAGATCATGATCTAAGCCAAAATCAAATGTCTCTCTCTCTCTCTCTCTCTCTCTCTCTCTCTCTCTCTCTCTCTCTTTTTGGAAGCTTAACTAAGCCATCCAGGCACCCCTCACAATATTATTTTTTTAAACAAATATTTACAGGAAGCTTGATATGTGATAGTTCTAAGATAGTATGTCCCTGTTTATAGTGTTCTGAGTTTATAGTGTTCTGATAGTAAACATAAGTATATAATAAGTAAAGCATGATAGGTTTCTGCAGAGAATTAAAACAAAGTAACATAATGGGGTTGATGTGTGGAAAGGGGGTTATGTTTTATTGGGTGCTCATGAAAGTCTCTCTGAGAGATGATATTTAAGCTGAGCCCTAACCTGATAGGAAAGATGTGATGCATATAAAATCAGAAAAGAAAAAATTCAGGAAAATAAAGTAACTACTTTTCAAAGTTCCCAAGACAGGAATACAGTGAGTGCCAAAAAGCTAGAGCAACGTGGTTAAGGAAGAGCAGAATGAAATCCTGTACAATTTCATTATTTTACAAAAGGGTACAGAATTTGGACTTTAAATACAATAGGAATGTTGAGTATTTAAGTAATGGTGTGATGGCACTATGTCCTTTATTTCACTATTTTAATCTTAGTAACAGTTGTGTAAAGTAAGGATTGCAAAAGTTGTGGCTGGAAAGTATGGAAGCTAGGATAGTGGCCCATGTGGTTTGGACCAGGGTGCTTGTAGGAGAGCTGGGAACAAGTACACATGATTAGGACATGTCTAGGGGGAAAAAATCAATGGCACTGGCTGACAGTTTGCATAACAGTGGGTGAGGAGAAGATAGAAATAAAAGATAATCTCTAGATATTTGGCTTAAGCAATTGAGCAGGCAGAAGTGCCATAATCTAGAGGAAGTAGAGGAAACTAGGGAATAATTGGTTGGCAGTGGGAAGATGGAAGTTAAGAATTCTGTTTTCACTATATAAATTTTGAGACCCATATTTCATACCAACGTGAAGATGTCACAGAAGCAGTGACACATTTAAATCTAGAGTTGAAGGGAGTTGACAGGGCTGGAGAAGTATATTTAGGAATCACAACAGACACCTAAACCACAGGACTGAATGACATCGTCTAAGGTAAGTATGTTGACAGAAAATGAAATACATCTGGGACACTTCAAAATGCAGAAAAGAAGCAGAGGAAAAGGTTCCAGTAAAGGAAACTGAAGCTGTTTAGTATATTTTCTTAGAAAAAAATAATGGCATAGTTAAAAGTAGAAAAAGCAATATGTATCTTACGTATATTTAAATACATCACATATATACAAATGCAAATAAGGGTTCAATAAATATGTGTAAAGATGTGTATGTATAAACACATGTGCCATAAGTATTCACATACCAAGTGAATTATTTGGCCAAAATAAACCCACACACGTATGTAAAACACAGACAAAGAACACACCCCTCCTTACTGACTACCCATGTGTTTCTTGAAGGCTATCTGCAAACCTTTCCCCCAGAGATTTTTTTCCTTGGTACTTTATACTAAGTAGTTCTACCGTCTCTAGCCTGTAGAGCTGGAGTTTCACTAGCTCCTCTTTCCATTTATTTTTAAGAGACAGAGAGAGTTTGCAAATGGGGGAGAGGGGCCGAGGGAGGGAGAGAGAGAAGAGAGAGAGAGAGAGAGAGAGAGAGAGAGAGAGAGAGAGAGAGAGAGAGTGTCCCACACCACAGTCCCCACCCTCAGAGCAGAGCCTAATGCAGGGCTCCGTCCCACAACCCTGGAATCATGACCTGAGCCAAAATCAGGAGTCGGATGCTCAACTGACTGAACCACCCAGGCACCCCATCTCTCTCCATCTCTTCATCTTCATTATTCCCTTCTAGTTTGTCTTCTCCACCCAACCCTAACATTTCCATCTCTTGAAGATTACACCCTTCTCACTCAACTGTCTCTAAACACAGTATTCAAATTCGCCCTCATGCCTCCTTGTGTGTGAGCAAATTCATCAGTGTGCTTAAAGGGATGCAGACCTTTTATTTTATTAGGAGCACTATTCTACCTGTTAAAGGATGAAAAGTGGGCCAAGTCCTTGTAGGCTTATCTAGTATGGTTGGGTCAGAGAGTCTCACACATTCACAGGAGCTTTCATAGTCTAACAAAAAAGTAATTACCTGGAGAATTATGTTTTTCCATCAACTAAAATTTCTGTCAGTCGATGAATACAATAACTATTCAGGTATTCCATTCTGATTATTTAAATGTGAACACTGATGGCACCAATGATTTTGCTTCGTCTCTTAAGACATGGAGAATTCTGAAACAGCAACTCTCCTTTTCCTATTGTACTGAATTAAATACATTTTTTGTGAGACTACATCATTGTTATTTTATGCAATTAACTTTTTTTTGATAATGAAATATGTATTACTTCCTCAAATTTTAACAATTTTAAGTATGAGAAGAAAAATGAAAATAGTTTTATGAAAATATATTAACTATAGCTCTTAAATAACACTGTTAAAATACATATTTGACACCTTTCTTCTTAACTTCCTTAATCCTCTGAATAAAAAGTAAAGGCATTTTCCCAAATCATACAAAAACAATATAAATATACATCTCTTAGTAGGGTAAGTGCATCACATGCGTCTCCTGTAAGTTAGTGCAATGTATATATAATCTTTTTAGTTGGTACTTCTAATGGAAATATGGAATATGTTTTGACATCACGTTTTGTTAGATATAAAATAAGAAAAGCCCATGTGGGATGATGAAGCAACACAATAAAATGAATTAATTAATTGAAATGAGAGAATCAGACTATAAAGATAAGGCCCCCAAGAGTAACATAATCGAGAAGAGAATTTTGCAATTCCATAAAAAATTAAGCAAAATCATAGATGATTTAATTAAAAAACATTAGAGAAGAAAACTTTTAAAGGTTTGGAGATAATTATCTAGATTGCACTCTATATTACACACCTTATAGAAATACAAAATAAAACCAGTATCACGTTTTTACCCAACTGGAAAAAGTTTAGCAAGTGTGTGATATAATGGATATTTTCTCAGTCCTGGCAAAAAAAAAAAAATTCAGCACCTCTCTGGAAAACAAATTAACTTCATGTATCCAGAACCTTACAAATGGCCATATCTTTTGCTTTGGTAATTACACTTCCTCAAATATATCCTAGAAAATATTCAACAGTAGATATAAAGAATTTTATACCCAAGGATGTGTTCCCAACATTATTTGTAATTGTGAAAGTTTGAAATATATTTAAGTAAAATGTTGGAATTAGGTGCATCTATAGACTAGAATATTATACAGTCATTATAGATGCTTGAAAAATTTTTAAGGGCATGAAGAAATATTTATAATATGAAGCTTAATTAAGAAAATTAGTAAGCTTCTCTGAATATACATTATAACTTGCATGTGTGAGAGAAACAGACTTATACCAATGAATTGGGGAGGGGCAGTAAGTTGCAGGTGTTGTTTATAATCTATTGATTTCTAGATATTTCTCAATTTTTAACTAAAGATTTATGTATACATACATATAGTGAGAATTTTTTAAGAAAAATAAAGTTAAGAAATAATGTAAATTTCCATAATGGATATCAAGTAAGATAACGCCCAAAGTAATTCCCAATGGCTTTGGCAAGAGGTAAGCAAACAGTTACCAAAAAAAGGACATTTCTAGTCAGGTGACATAAGCAGGAGCTGGAGTTACACAGTTGGAGAGCAAATGCAGAATTTGGAAATGGGGACAGTTGGTGAGTGTGGCCCTTTTATAAAACTTGGCCATGAAGAGCAAAACAGATACAGGTAGAAATGTCACACCTGTGGTCTAATTACACAGGACATTCGATCAAGTATGGGATCTGTCCTCAAGAAACATAACGTTTTACAGGGTTTTCCTCTCATATTTATATCTTCTACCAAAGAGACTGGGGAGTGTGGCCCAGCAGTTACCTTTCAATTCCATACTTTCTGCCTAATTTGTTGAGGCTTCATATAAACAACCTTGCCTTAAGAGTTTCTCTAAGTATTCCCCCATCACTAAACCTCTCCCCAAGTTTGACTCTAAATTATACTATATCCATGTATCTTGAGCGCTTCTAAAACATATTCCTTTTCTTATTAAGGCAGTAACTGTTGTGCATACATTTAAAAAATAAACTTTTTCTCCAGATTTGTTACATTAGTTTAAAGGAAAAATAAGGAAAATTTAATATGAAAAAATACCAAAAAGAAGAAAGTAGTTACCTAGAAAACAAAAGCAGTAAGCTTCATGATGATGATAATTTGGATCTGACACAACAGCAAAGACAACAAAAGCAAAAAATAAATAAGTAGGACAACATCAAAGTAAAAAGCTTCTCAACAGCAAAGGATATCATTAACACAATGAAAAGGCAACCTCCTGACTGGGAGAAAAATATTTGCAAATCATACATCTGATAAGGAGTTAATATCCAAAATGCATAAAAACTCATAGACCTCAATATAAAAAAAAATGATTCTATTATAACATGGGCAGAGGAGCTGAATAGGCATTTTTCCAAAGAAGACACACGGATGGCCAATAGGTACATGGAAAGGTGTTCAACATCAATAATCATCAGGGAAATGCAAATCAAAACCACAGTAAGATATCACCTCACACCTATTGGAATAGCTGTTATCAAACACCCAGCTATAAAATAATAGGTTAGGTAACATACAGAATGGTGACCAGTGTTAAAAATAATGTACTATATATTTGAGAGCTGCTAAGAGAGTACATCTTAAAAATTCTCAACACACACACACACAAATTATAACTGTGTTTGGTGATGAATGTTAACTAGACTTATTCTGGTGATTGTTTCACAATATATATAAATTTCAAAGCACATTTTATACCTGAAACTAATATAATGCTATATGTCATCTAAATAACAAAGCAAAACAAAACAAACCAAAAAACACAAGATATATTACCACACAGTTGTTTGGGTTGATCATTCTCAAAATTTACTCAACAGAAATCTATATTGAAGAACTATAGAAAATCTATATTGAAGAACTTCATTACATCACCTAAGACCCTTGACTTTAAATTGTCTTTGTTGACAATTCAGGATATTGTATAATCAATTCTAGCTACAAAGAACTTACAAATAAATGGCATTATTTAGTTTTTCTGACCTAAAATATACTAGCTTTTGCTATTAATTTAAAAACTAAGTAACCCAAATATGTGTATGCTTATATTCATGTCATTTTTAGTACAAGAAATGGACATTTATCTCATTTGCTTCCAATAAGTGGGTTAGGGTTGAGGATGATGGGGAACAGAAGACATTGCAAGAGAAGTTCTCATGGATGAACAGATAAAATGATTTGAAGTTATAAGACAAAATATTACATTTTTGGTATAGAATAGAGTGGTCAGTCTGTGAATCTTTGGATAAACTGATTGTAAATATCAGCTCATCAAATATGATTTATAAATTCTTCTCACACTCAATACTCTGTAGATTTCACGATTTATGTATTATATTCTTTATAAAATAAGGAAAGTGGTTTACTTAGAATCTATGAGCACATGTCTATGCCTTGAATTTAAAGATAATGCAAAACTAATATTTAGGTAATCAATTACCAACCAGACTCCCTCATTTTGTGCATTTATGTAGATAGAGCATGTACACAACACCCCACATATGTAAAGTTCATGTTAAATTTAAAATGATTCTCTGGAAATACGCCTATTTAAAACACAGATGTGAATCAAATTGGCTATCATTACATTTGCCAGAAAGTTATAGTAGGAGCAGAGGGGAAAGTAAATTATCTCAATTTTGTATTAAACTAAATACCACAATTGAGGGAGTGGGGGGGGAGTGGTGGGGAAAAAAAGCTAATTAAGGAAAAGAACGAGGTACGACTGGGTGGCTTAGTTGGTTAAGTGTCTGACTTTGGCTCAGGTCATGATCTCACAGTTTGTGAGTTTGAGACTCGTGTTGGGCTCCATGCTGACAGCTCAGAGCCTGGATCCTGCTTCAGATTCTGTGTCTCTCTCACTCTTCACTCTCTGCCCCTGCCCCACTCACACTCAGTCTCTGTCTCTCTCAAAAATAAGTAAATATTAAAAATATATATATATTTGAAAAAAAAAAAAAGGAAAAGAATGAGGCAAAAATGAGGTATCTCTTAACAAGAAGATCCTCCAGTGAAACTTCCAAGATCACTATCTGGCCAAAGAAGCAAGCAGAGGAGGGTTTATCATAAAGACAAATAAGGCATAAGCTTCAGGTCCCCTCACTTGCACATGTCCCTTTTGAGGCTCTAAACCTAATTTAACATCATAATTTTATATTCTTAATGACAAAACCCCCATCTCCATATTTTTACAGACTTCAAGTCTCTTATAACCTAAATATCACCCTGGAAGCAAATGAGAGAAAGAGCTGCCATATCTGTATTTAAGTTTAATTTGCCATTGAGTTTGGGTAGAATGCAGATTATGTGATGGCTTTCACCTGTTCAAGATATGAATTTCCATTTCTTTTTTTTAACTTCTTTTTTTAACATTTATTTATTTTTGAGAGACAGAGCATGAGCGGAGGAGGGGCAGAGAGAGAGGGAGACACAGAATTCGAAACAGGCTCCACACTCTGAGAGGCAGCACAGAGCCTGATGTGGGGCTCAAACCCACGAACCACAAGATCATGACCTGAACCGAAGTCAGACGGCCAACGGATTCAGCTACCCAGGCACCCTGAATTAACATTTCTTAAATAAACAACTCAGCATATATTTTATTTGTATCAAAGAACAGACTGGAAAACATAACCAGGTATTTTAAAGTTTTAATACAGTTGAAGCTGGCTGCTCAGCCAGTAAAGTATTCCCAGGATTGTGCTCTCAAATGGAAAATTCTGAGAGTATGGTTAAAAAGAAAAGGTTTAGGGACATTTGGGGTAGCTCAGTCAGTTAAGCAACCAACTCCTGGTTTTGGCTGAGGTCATGATTTCACGGCTTCCTGGGGTCAAGCCCCGTGTGGGGTTCTGCACTGGCAGGGCAGAGCCTTGTTGGGATTCTTTCTCCCTTTCTCTGCCTTCCCCCACCAGTGTTGTCTGTCTTTTAAAAAAAAGAAAAAAAGCTTTAACTCAAAATTGAGTTGACTCAATGGATGAGTGAAAACAGTGCAAAGAAGCTGAGTTATCTTTTAATGTCTAAGAAGATTTCTCCCTGAAATATTGGAGATTTCATTTAACTTTTTTTCTTAAAATAATATGTATACTCTCTTAATAAAGTTTTTTTTTTTTTCATCTTTTTTGAATAGTCAATTTCATTACCAGTGTTCGGTATTGAAAGTCATTCTCAAATGGAATTACTTGGGAAGAATTGTGAGGTTACACTGCCTAGCAAGAATTACCACTATATTTTGCTGTCTATTTGGATTACAGATGCAAGGTTCTATAGATGTAATTTTCAGGACAGAACACTTACATTCTTCAGCATACTACTTTAACTCAACAATCACTATATGCAAGGCACTGGTTTAAGACTTAGAGAAAGATACAAAGATAAATTAAGACATGTTCTTTGCCTTAGTGTCAATCATACAGATTATTCAATATCAGTAATTGATTCTTTAGTGCAACAGATTCCTTGAACAAAGATAACCGTTTTGCATTTTGCATGTGATAGGGAAACATTTTATCAGAAAAACAAATAATAATTATGAATCTGTTAACCACACATCTTGCTGTCACATTCTGTTTCCTCCAGGAATGTATAACCTGAGGCATATGACAAGGACTCCTAGACAACAGTATCATAGAATACATTATACTATTTTCAATATTTCCTCACAAACTATAAACTAAAACCCATTTCCTTTAGTTTAGCATTTAAAAACCCTTTACATTCTCACCTCAACTCTGGCTAGGAACTCCCTCTTCTGAACAACTCTATGTCTTGGCAAGTTTGTCCCATTTATTCTGTTTTTCTAAGTATCCAAACACTATGTACTTAAAAACAAACAAACAAACAAACAAACAAAAAAAAAAAAAAACTAAGTTCAGAACTACAGTCTCCACAAAGCTTCCCTTGATGACTGTAGCCCATGATACACTTTTTCACTGTTTCTTTTTGTGGGTTTTTAGCAGATAATTTAGAACAGAAAGAGAAAGAACTATTACATCTCTGAATTTTTTTGATGCTGAAACTTGATTTTCTTCTTTTATTTTTAACTGTGATAAAACACATATGACATAAAATGTACTATCTTAACCATTTTTAAGCATAGATAGAGCTCAGAAGTGTTAAGTACATTCACACTGTTGTATAGCCAATCTCCAGAATGCTTTTTATTTTACACAATTGAAGCTCTGTACCGATTAAATGACAATCCCCATTCTTCCCTACCCTCAGCCCCTGGCAACAACCCATGGTACCTTCTGTCTGTATGGATTTGCTACTCTAAGCATATCATATAGGGGGATGACATGGTATTTGTGTTTTGTGATTGGCTTATTTCACTTAGCACAATGTCCTCAAGATTCATCCATGTTGTAGCACAGGTCAGAATTCTCTTCCTTTTTAAGGCTGAATAATATTTCCATGTATGTATATACTACATTTTGCTTATTCACCGGTCAAGGGACACTTATGTTGCTGTGACCTTTTCTCTATAGTGAGCAATGCTGCTATGTGAAATTTACTCTTTCAAGATCTAAAACCTAGTGTAGTAAGCAAAAATCTTAGATGGCCCCAAGATTCCCACCCCCTTGTGTATATGCCCTGCATAATCCTCCCTCCTTGAGTATAAAGGACTTTAATATGATGAGATATCACTCCATGCTTGTTACTTTATATGAAGGAATGGATTCTGAAGATGTAAGTAAAGGCGTTATCAATTGACTTTGACTTAATCAAAATGGAGATTGAACTGGGTAAGCTCACCCTAATTAAATGAGTCCTTAAAAGAGGATAGAATTAAAGCCAGAGAGAGATTTCATCCTTTTCTTAAAGAAGCAAATGATCATTTTGTGAATCTGTTATGGAGCTTTGTGACAAGAATCTAAAGGTGGACCCTTAAGGTTTGAGAGTTCTCAGCCAATAACATGCAAGAGAATGAAGACTTCAGTTCTACAACCACAAGGCATGGAATTCTGCCAACAACCAATGACTTGGAAGAGAACCCAGAGCCTGATATGAGAGTGCAATCCAGGCAGACACCTTGAGGTCTTTAGCAGAAGACTGAGCTAACCTGTACCCAGATTCATGACCAAACAGAAACTGTAAGATAATAAATTTGTTTTAAGTTGTAGTAATTGGTTATGTAGCAATAAAAATAAATAAATCTAGTTTTGGATTTGGGGTAGAAGTCTTTCTTCATTTCCATTATTTCCTAAACACAGACTACAAACCATAATTATGGCATCTCTGTTAAATTAAAGTCACCTTTGGGAACATCAAATATACAATGTATGACATATTTAAGGGATATTAATGTTTGTTCAACTTTTTACTGACATAAAGATAATTGAATTTATACAGAGGTACTTCTGATTGTTTTTCAGATCTATTTTTTATAGTTTTGTTTCCCCTATTATTTTTTGTTATTATTGCTATTTGTATGCAAGTGTGATACTGGTATATTTGTGTATCCTAGTATGTTTTGAATTAGGAAAGTAGAGAATCATGCTTACTTGTATTGTCTCTATATAGTTAGAACAGTGATATTTTAGATTTTTTCTGTGTATCTCTCAGTATTTGAAGTTATCAGAAAAATAGAGATGTGAGTTTAAAGGAGGAGAGAATATTATAAAAATATCAATTGACTGTTGATTTTTACCTTATTTTGAAAAGTTCTCTTCACTGAAAGCTCTCACTAGGCAAAATTACTTTATAGGAAGTGATGTCTTTGTCTCAAATGGTTTTTGCCCCTCAGGTGACTCTAGTGAGTCAGAGAAACCTGTGTGGGCTTCACACATAATAATTGCACCTCACTTCACAAATCAGAACTATGGGATACATTATCTACTACTTTCTAAGTCTACACGCCACATATAATTTACTGACCCATTAATAAAGCGTATGTGTTTTGATTTTTTTTCCAGTAGTGGCAATTGAGTTAAAAGTTTGAGAAAACTTACAGATAAGAACAGTGAGAAATACAATACCAGAAGGGAGTAGGGGAGAAACATAAACCAGGGTCACTTTTTCAAGAAAAACAGGAGGAATTCTGATAGCACATTCCTGCAAATATCAAGTTTCAAGTATTTAAATCTTTAAAATGTATTTTTCATGTTTTTACTCTGTTTTCCCCTACCCCCTCCTTTTTGTAGTGTGTGCTCTAATGTACTTTCTGAGCCAGGGCAGGTACCATTACCTGAATAACTTTGTGACTAAGTCAAGTTCTTAGGTCTGAAAACTTCCTGGCATAAAATCTAGATTTAGGGTATTTAAAGAGATTTTTGTATATATACCCACTTTCTAAATGCATACATCTTAATGCACATCTCTAATATAATCACTTTATTACTTTAAATTTCCTTGTAAGAAAGTTTACTTTTTCCTCATGTTTGCAGACACGCCAGGTGATAAAAGGATGGAATGCTTTAACACTCCTCCCCACCTGCCATAGTCCTCCTGATTTGATTCTGGTTTTGCTCCTTCGGACTTAAATGATCTTTCTGGTACAGTACTGGGTAGAATAGCATTTGAAAAATAAAACAAAGGTAGAATGTTTAAAATGGTATTGACGAATCACTAAATTCTATACCTGGAACTAATATTATACTGTATATTAACTATCTGGAATTTAAACAAAAACTTAGAAAAATAAACAAATAAAATGACATTAATGCTCTTCTGTTGAAATTACTTTTAGAGTAAATAATTAAGTGGGAACTAATCTCACCAAATTTCACTGTAAAATTAAGTATTACTCTCTTAGTTATCTGAGCCAGTAAGGAAAATAAATGGACTGCAATTGTGATGAGGGTGATTTCTCATTCACTTTTGGCTCTTTTTTTAAATTTTCTTTTGCTCTGATAACTAAGAACCCTGTAGTTGTTTTCTGTTTTTTTAAATATTAGATCCTTAAATAAAGCAGGGAAAAATAATCCACTACTACCACTCCCAAGCCACCTCCAAATAATGGGAATTTCTGGCTTATTTGCAACAGAAGGTACATCTGCAAGCTTCTGTAATAGACAACCAGGAAATGTAAAGGAACAGCAGCCTTTCTGTACAAACCAATAATGTAACTGGAATAGCAATCCGTCTTCCAGGGAACAAAGGCACTGCCACAAGGAGTCCAAGTGTTTGCTCTTTGCCAACATTCCCCCAAATCTACAGACATTTTTAGAAAGAATGCCTACACCTCCTATTCAGAAAGTAAAAAACGAGATCGGCTAAGCTTTGAAAGGTAATATTTGGGTTGTGTTAGAGCCTAGCATTCTATTTCTTTGTTCTGTTTCTGAATTCGCATTGACATACAAATCATTTCATTTCTTTAAGTATTTTAAGGTAATTTCTTTGAATTACTCTTTAAGTAATTTATTTAGGTGCTCTAGGTATTAAACATGTAAAATAACTTTAGATGTAAGGATTAAAAGTGAGGCATGAGGACAAATTGTTATCAACCGAGTTTTCTTTAAATAGAGCGAATCACATAGTATTCACAAAAGCTTTTATTTTTTTTAACGCTCCTACATATACATTTAAATAATATTTTCAACAATTTTCATAGTGTACTTAAAACTGAGGTTACTTTCATCTTTTGCATGATATAATTTCTTATAGCAGCTCAAGTGAGAAAGCTTCTGAATTCCTCTATTGAAAACAAAAATACCCTCTTACAGTAATTATGGAAGCATGAGGATTAGAATATAACACTCAACCTAAAGAAAATTTAAAAACAAAACAACCACATCTTAAACTATAATATGATCACCTTCCTTTTACTTCTTCCTTATTCCTTCTCTATGATCTTCTATTTCTTTTACTCGCTATTTCCTATTTATTTGCAAGGTGAAGTTTTATATTAATCTAAATTTTAAGACTTTTTCAAAAAAATGTTTAATGTTTATTTATTTTTGAGAGAAAGAGACAGAGACAGAGCATGAGCGGGGGACGGGCAGAGAGAGAAGGAGACACAGAATCCAAAGCAGGCTCCAGGCTCCGAGCTGTCAGCACAGAGCTGGACCCGGGCGGGGGTGTGAACTCATGAACCATGAGACCATGACCTGAGACAAAGTTGGACTCATGAACCACGAGACCATGACTTGAGACAAAGTTGGACACTTAACCAACTGAGCCACCCAGGTGCCCCCTAAATTTTAAGACATCTTAAATACTATTACCCATTGTGGTTATCATAATCATAATATCCTTATTGTTATATATATTTAACCATTTCTAAAATACCATGATGTTTGAGTACTACAAAACAACACATAGCTACAATATATGAATTTGGGCCAGAGTCAGACCGAGGGTCACATTCTAACCTTAGCACTTGCAAAATTTGTGGCTTCAGTTTTCTTACATATACAATAGGGATAATACCTAACAGGATTGTAGTGAATGTTTAAATGTTTCCTCCAACTTAGCTTTTCTAAAACTGTACATATCATTTCCCTTTCCAAACTTGTACCTCCCCCAAAATGCCTATTTTTAGTAAGGGGCAAAAACATTACATTTTGAAAGAAGATTAAATTATGGCCGGGGCACCTGAGTGGCTCAGTCGGTTGGGTGTCTGACTTTGGTTCAGGTCTGATCTCACCGTTTTTGAGTTAGAGCCCCACATTGGGCACTGCGCTGACAGCTCAGAGCCTGGAGCCTGCTTCAGATTCTGTGTCTGCCTCTCTCTCTGACCCTCCCCCCTGCTCACACTCTGTCTCTCTCTCTCAAAAATAAATAAACATTAAAAATTTTTTTAAAAAAAGACTAAATTATGATCAATTCCCACTGGCCCAATTTAAACATCCAGTCACCAGGTCTGATAATGTTCATTCTGATAATATCTCAAAAGATACTCTTCCCCACCCCCACTGAGGCCTCCCCAGTCCAGGCCAGGAATTTCACACAAACTGCTCTTTACCCTCTTAACTGGTCTTGCTGCCTCTCACCTTGCTCCTCGCATATCCATTCTCCAGTCTGAAGCCATAGTAATTAAAAAACAAAAACAAAAACAAACACAAAAAACTATGTGTCATGTCACTTCCCAGCTTATAAACCTTCAGAGACTTCCCTTTGCTCTTGGGATGAAAACAAGCTCCTTAAAAGGCTCATTGGGCACCCTATGACTGTCCCTGCTTCCTCCTCCTCTCACCTCTTGCATTCTTTGTCTCATAGTTAATTCCCTTACTCCTCAAGTTATAGCTCAGGTCTATTCTTTGCCTGGAAGACTCACTTCTTCTCTTCCTGGCTAAATTGTACTCATGTTCAGGTTGCAAGTATCACTTATTCAACAGGCGTTTTACAATACCAAGTGTAGCCTAAAATTAACATTGCATTCTGAATGAAGAGTCCTCAAATTACAATTAAAAACTCACTTTGCCCCGATAGAGTATAGAGGTGGACAGGAGGGAAGCTGGGAGAAAATAGGCCGGGGCGGAAGAAAATGGGAATTTTGAGACATGATGTCTATAGAGCAAGCCATACAGTAACCTCCCTCTCCTTCTCTCACATCAAGTAAGGTAGGTTTACACTGTGCTGTGGCAAAGAGTTTATGATATGATCCATGTAACTGGATGGAAGAGAAAAAGATAGTATAACCCCATGCAAGCAATTAATAGGGTAGGAACAGGATAACTGCTTTTGTGGTGGGAATACTCTGCCTTCTTTGATCTGTGTCTGAAAAAAGGATCTAAGAATTACTATTTTTTTCATTCAAAAATACTTATTTTTTAAACCTCTTATTTTGGGATAATTTAGATTCACATCCAGTTGTAAGAAAACAGGAATCTTTATTACAGCATAAGGGACAATGAGAAATTGCATATTTTTAAGGGATACAAACTTGATGATTTAATATACATATACATTGTAAAATAATCACCAAATCAAGCTAATATATACATCATCATAGTTACTGTGTGTGTGTGTGTGTGTGTGTGTGTGTGTGTGTGTGTTTGTATGTGTGTGGTGAGAACACAGGCATAGTCTTTCAGCAAATTTTAAGTATACAGTGTAGTACTTCAGTACCTTAACTACAATTAAGTTGTACATCAGATCTCTTGTATGTTACATCTTTTGTTAGATAAATACAACATATTCACCTTGCATAACTAAAACTTGCACTTCATGACCAACAACTCCTCATTCCCCCCTCCTTCTATCTCCTGGCAACCACCGTTCTACTTTCTGGTTCTATGGTAACATTTTGCCTGGGTCAGATATGGGCCATACAGGATAGAAAGAAGAGGTCCAGAGCCATTTCAAGTCCTGTTTCAGAGGAAAACTTGAGAGGGAGAAGGATTCTCATGCAGGATACTGGATGGAGTGAGTCATCATCAAAACAGGTTGGAAGGACTAAATAACCCAAGGACTGAGAAGAATCCTGAGCATCAAGCAAGTTTCCATTGGAAAGGAATCTAGTGATATGAATATTGAAGAATTCAGGATAGAGGGCTTCTGCTGGCAGGCCTCAGGCTATCACCAAGGAAGAAACTTAAGAGCTTCCACTTTTCCTTCTTCCATCTCAAATGGCAGTTCTAGAGGGGCTAAAGCTGTAGCAAGCAAGCTGTTGAGGCAGAGCTCCTAAGAAAAAGAGCTCTTGTACTCCCTTTCTAGATGGCAGTGGGATGGCAATGGTGTCCTTAGCTGGCAGAGGGAGGGGTGAATTTTACCTCTGAATGAAGATTAAAGTATTAATGAGTATCTTGGAATAGATGTTATCAATTGAGATAGTCACTTAATGGTGACTGTGGAATTGCATATCTCAGAGTAAGCAGAAAAGTCCTGGTCACCCTGCCCAAGTCCCACCCAGGGCCAGTAGACAATGCTACCAAATAAATGTTAAACAGACAAAGAGAAACAACACATGTGTTTTCTTTAGGCCATCTTTCGTGCTTTTTAGCATTCTTTACACTTCAATAACCATTTTAATATCCATCACACCATCCCTAAAATTAGTCATTGTAGAGACAATTTTGTGAGGAGTGGGGTTGATATGAGTGGAAACCATGAGGTGGATCTACAAAATGGTCCCTGAATACCACATTAGATTGTTTCCTTTATACAGTTAAAAAGAATCCCATCTGCCAAAATTATGTATACATACTTTGTTTTAGATGTGCTCATTATGAGGAGTAATCAGAATCTATTCTAAGTGTTTTTATGCTACAAATTTTGATTTTCTTATAAGAATAGTATAAAAGACATAATCTGCTTTTTCTCAAACACCTATATGTACATTAATTGAGTAGGATGTAGAAAAGACTGCTTTTCTACACATCCATATTTACATGTCAATAAATTTAAAAGTGAGACTAAAGGTGCTAGTTTAAATGGACTCTTAATTCTGCTAACAGTAGTCTCCCTCTAGATTTCCCTTCTTTCTTCTGGTCTTCTCAATTTTTTAAGAAAGAAAACTCAGTATCTCAGATGGAGTCAACTGTCCAGTATAACTGTAGGAGTCCTAGGTCAGGTAGATAAAAAGATTAAATGAAATATTATAAGGGGACCCTGGCTTTGGAACAGACTGTTCAGTGTATGATATGGTCCATAGGCAAGTTAGTTAACTATTAGAAGTGTCAGTGTCCTCGTATGTAAAACAGGATTATATCATCGATCTCACAGAGTTATTGTGAGGATTAAATGAGATAAAATATATAAATTATTTAGAACAATGCCTAACAAAATGGAAGAGATCACATGCATACAGAAGATACCTACTTAATATGCCCCTGATACACTATTTTAAGCAAAAATGGAACTTTGTTTATTTTTTCCATCCAAACGAGGAAGCTCGCTACGACATAATAATTTATTCCCATTGAACTTTAAAAAAGAGCAAAAACATTAGTGTAGGGATGATGTTTTCTACTAGAACCAAAGCAAATGATTTATAATAACAAAATAAATTTTAAGAAATTATTAGTAACATGGAAATAAACTCATGAATTTAAGAGTGTGTGTGTGTGTGTGTGTGTGTGTGTGTGTGCATGTGTGTATGTGCGTGTTATCTGAAATATTTGAGGTACAAATGGTATATTCAATAAATAATTCTGGGACAACTGGCTAGCCATTTGAGTAAAAATCAAGATTCCTATTTCACTTGTTAAACAAAGAAACATTTCGGATGTTAAAATATAGTATATAAAAAGAGGAAACATTTAAATACAAGAAAAAATGTAGATGCATATTTTTATAGTCCAGAGATTTTATCACCATTTAAAGCATGATATTAAACCCACAATCACAGAGAGAAAATTATAAAATTGAGAACATAATAATTAAAAATTCATAATGGGAAAACAAACAAAATTAAAACAAAACCCCATTAAAATCAATGAACTAAAACTTTTAAAAACCATAAATAGGCTAAACACAGAAACAAACAAACAAAAAAAGAGTATACACATGACTGTTGCAAAAACACAGGAGCTAGGGATTAATTCAGAAAGTATTGTTAGTTGTGACTCAATTACAATTTGGCAGAGGATTCCATCTATCTGTACCACTGCTCTGAATAGGGCTTAAATGGCCTTCCTCAGGAGTAGTGGCTGTTAAGGAACATTAAAGACAGAGGTGACTTTAGAGATTATCCTGGTTTACTGTCTGCATTTACAGACAAGATAACTAAGACTTGATGAAGTTAAATCACTATTAACAAAGATATGTACAAGACTAGTAAGAACAGGCTAAAACAAAACAAAAGAAAACAAAACAAAACCCCTCCCTCTTTATTTGGAGAACAAGGAGGGCAAAGAAATCTTTGCTGAGGAGGGGGCACTCCAAGCTCAACTCACAAGGATGAGTATTAATTCCTCTAAATCACAGGGGGATTCCAGGCAAAAACATAAACCAAAAACAAAAACAACACACATCCTATACAAATGCCTGAGGCACAGTACAGAAAGGGAAGTCCAGCATATTGTAAGGCATTAGGCACAACTGAAGTTCACAGAGTATTAATGGTGTTAAATGAAGTTTCAAATGTGTGTCACATGCTAAATAAATATGTGTGTGCCATGCTAAATGATTTTAATCCTATTTATGGTTGATGCAGAAAACTTTTACAATAAAGCGCTAATGTTATGAGGCTAGCGTTTTAAAAAGGAAACTTAGGAGTGCCTTGGTGGCTCAGTCAGTTAAGTGTCCTACTCTTTTTTTTTTTTTTAATGTTCATTTATTTTTGAGAGAGAGAGAGAGCACAAGCAGGGGAAGGGCACAGAGAGAGGGACAGCGGGACAGAGGATATCAAGTGGGCTCTGTGCTGACAGCAGACAGACTAATGTGAGGCTCAAACTTATGAACCATGAGATCATAACCTGAGCCTAAGTCAGACACTTAACGGACTGAGCTGCCCAGGTGCTGTTAAGCATCCTACTCTTGATTTCAGCCCAGGTCATGATCTCTGTTTGTGGGATCAAGCCCTGCGTTGGACTCTGTGTGCTGACAGCAAGGAAACTGCTTGGAATTCTCTCTCTTTCTCTCTCTGCCCCTTCCCCACTCATGCTGCATGTACTCTCCCTCTCTCTCTCTCTCAAAATAAATAAGTAAATGAACTTTAAAAAGTAATCTTAGTGGCCACTCAAAGGATGGAGAAGAGGAAAGAGTTTAGAGATTAAAAAAAAAAATCTTTCCTTCAAGATTCTGCTGAAATATTCTAGTAGACTTTTTGGGTCCCATGTTGGAAACCATGTCTTCCTTCCCATTGTCCTCTTTGCACTTTATGTAGGTCTTATTTTTATGCATTTATTATACTGACACATATGAATTTCCAATTCCCTAAATAAACTTAGATTCCCCAGAAGGGATACACTTACAACCATTCTACCAAAAACAAAACAAAACAAAACAAAACAAAACAAAACAAAACAAAACTCTATGTAACCAGCATTAAAAATATCAGTTAAACTACACATAAGACTAATGTCTGTATGGACTTCAAAAGGAATAATTCCCATATCCTAAAGGGAAGAGAGAAGAAGGAATAGCACAAGCAAAGGCACTGAGACAGAAGAAGGTGGAAGAAGAGGTAAAGGAGGGGGAGATAAGGGGGGAGGAGAGGAGAAAACAAAAAGAAAAAAAATACTATAACCTTAATAATAAATATCCTGTTAATATTGAAATTTCCCTGATTTTTGTTTTTGTGATTGGTTGTTAATAGTTTGATTTCAGATACAAAGTTATATAAGCATTGTGATTGCCTGATGTGTCTAACTCTTTTTTAAACTATAGGCTTCCCTACATAGTATCTTTTTTTAATTTTCTTTCAATTTGTCCTATGTTCTTTCGCTGACATGATAGAAGCCAGTTCACTTAATCCTCTAGATGATATTACTAATTCCCCCTTCTAGACAAACCCCTAAAAAGTGGTTCCTCATCAGGACTTTAGAGACAAGTATTTATTTGCTTAGTATCTGCAAAGAGATATGTTAAGACAGATCCTCTCTGGAAAGTACTTTGCACTAGTGACTACCTCTTATAAGAAGAAAATTATGTAAATTTGATAAATGAATATTTTTTTAAATGAAGTTTACTTATTTATTTTGAGAGAGAGAACATGAGCAGGGGAAGAGCAGAGAGAGGGAGACAGAACCCCAATGCAGAGTCTGACGCAGGGCTGGATCTCACAACTGTGAGAGATCATGACCTGAGCCAAAACCAAGAGTCAGCTGCTTCATGGACTGAGCCATCCAGGCGCCCCATGAATATTTTAAAAGTAGTGTCTGAGCACTGAGGAGTTAATTTCACTACTAACATTTTCCTTTATAAGCTAAGGAATTCCAGTTTATGTATCTAAATCTTTGAATATAGTAGAGGAAACCATATAAAATTGCCTATAAAAAAGAGCAATTTCGGGGCGCCTGGGTGGCGCAGTCGGTTGAGCGTCCGACTTCAGCCAGGTCACGATCTCGCGGTCTGTGAGTTCGAGCCCCGCGTCGGGCTCTGGGCTGATGGCTCAGAGCCTGGAGCCTGTTTCCGATTCTGTGTCTCCCTCTCTCTCTGCCCCTCGCCCGTTCATGCTCTGTCTCTCTCTGTCCCAAAAATAAATAAACGTTGAAAAAAAAAATTAAAAAAAAAAAAAGAAAAAAAAAAGAGCAATTTTGCTTGCTAAACCTAATGGAAATGAAAATGATTTTACTTTTTCACAATTTAGTCAAATAAATATTATTTATAATTATCTAATATATGTGATATGCCATATTTCAATGCATTAATCAAGCAGATTTATAAACATCTAGATTAACATCCAGATTCCTTTTCAAAGACAGATTACTGTTTTATTTTCTATATAATTCTCTGATTCAGTGTCAAATTTGTTCTTAAAAAGCAACTGGATATATTTGGCAAGATGTGAGAAAGGGAGAGGAAGTGGAAACTGAAAATGTCTATAATGACTTAAACAGATTACATATCATTAGGATCCCTCTGGGATGTCAAGGTCAAAATAAGTGAAGGTGTTCACTGCTCATCAGTGAAAGTCAGGGAGCAGAGTGTAGTCACTTTCTAAGAACTATTATCCAACCCCATAGAACCAGGATTAATTTACAGAATTTAATGCTTAGTTGAAATAAAAATGTGCTTGTTCTCAGTGAATTGAGGATGAAGGTACATATAACAATCGTAGGTCTGAACTGGAATTATTTAATAAGCAGTCTGGTTGGAAGCAATTGGTCTCCAAGGAATGTTAGGCAATTTTCCCTCAATTTGAGTTTAACATCACGCCAGAAAAAGAACTCTAATGACTAGTTACAAAGTGACTGCTGAACAGACTTCTCTCTACCTTAACAAAAGGCAAAAAAGAATATTCGAGATGAAAGTAGCCACTATTACTCATTTGATTAGGTCTTAAAAGGCTCTTACTCTGGATGTGGAGTAACAGGAACAAATTTGAAGCCCTTTGGCTGGCTCTGGCGTCGGCCCTAAAATCCTCCGAAAAGCATATTATAGATGAAGAGGGGTTTTGCAGAAGTACAATAACTTGGTGGCTTTCCACAGCCACTTAACAAACCTCAGCCTCACAGCCTTACATAGGAGAAAACAAAAATGGTCTTGCTTTAACAGGGAGGACAACTGGTAAATAAAGGGGGAAAAGTATTCATGTTATTCTGTAGAAGATCAGACATACATATATGGATCTCAGATTTCCAGCAAAAATATCATAACCCCAGCAATGTGATGTCTGACAATCTTAATGTATGCACTGGGAAGAAGGTACTGCCCTTGATCCAGGAAGGAAGTTACTCCAATGAAGACACAAAGGCCCTTTAATAATTTCTGATTTTGCTACAAAAGGCCATATTTCATTCTTTCTCATTGCCAAGTAGTATTCCTGTGGATCCTGAGAAACTTAACAGAAGACTGTGGGGGAGGGGAAGGAAAAAAAAAAGTTATAGAGGGAGAGAGCCAAACCATAAGAGACTCTTAAAAACTGAGAATAAACTGAGGGTTGATGGAGGGTGGGAGGCAGGGGAGGGTGGGTGATGGGCATTGAGGAGGGCACCTGTTGGGATGAGCACTGGGTGTTGTATGGAAACCAATTTGGCAATAAATTTCATATTGGAAAAAATAATTTCTGATTTTGATCACAATAGTCTCGCTGTCATTACAGTAATCATGGAGCAAAAAAATGAATATGTGAACGCATCGATGCATCAGAAAGTTTTTGAGAAGCATATTTGATCCATTCTTAGCATTACTGGCTTTGGCTGTATTCTGCTTCATTTCCAAGAGGGTACAAAGGTGAAATACAGCCAAGTGTCATCTTGCCTTTGGCATTCTGTATCAAAGGAAAAAACACCAGTCTGGTATTCAGAAATTAATGTCATAATTTCATTTCTGTGACTATTGAGAAGTCATTGAAACTCTCCATGACACAGTTTCAAGAATTAGAGTAAATCAATATTATCAAAAGCTACAGAAATGCCAAGAAAAATGAGGCCCAAGCAACCATGCAATTCTTTTGCACTGTAAGCTCACATTTGAGAGATTAGCAGCAAGATGGTAGCTAGGAATGAAGTCTAATTGTATGGATTTAAGAATCTAGGCAGTGAGGGGCCCCTGGTTGGTTCAGTTAGTTAAGTGTCCAACATCGATGGCTCAGGTCATGATCTTGTGTTTGGTGAGTTCGAGCCCCACATTGGATTCGGTGCTGACAGCTCAGAGCCTGGAGCCTACTTAAGGTTCTGTGTCTCCCTCTCTCCCTGCCCCTGCCCCACTCACACTCTGTCTCTCTCAAATATAAATAAACAGTAAACAAAAAAAAAAATTAAAGAATGTAGGCAGTGAAAATCCAGAACTATCAAAGATACCCACCTGAATCTTAGACTCATTGCAGAGTTGAATGGAGACTTAGGATCATCTAGTTGATCAACTGAATTTTACAGGTAAAGAAAGTAAAGACACAAAGGTTAAATGGGTTTTCCAAGGTCAAAAGCTCCTGAGAGGCAGAGCTGGGATTAATTCCAGGTTTCCTAATTCCAATCAAACATTTTTACTACTATATAATAGTGAATAATTAGAAATGGCAGGAAAAGGATAATTGCAGTAGATGGAGTTAAAATTTCATTAATTACATCATTTTCTAAAAGTTCCATATAATCTTGAAAAATTAAGAATAAGACGAGTTCTGAGATACTACAATTTGCTACGGAGTCCTTAACTTCTGTCCAACAGGAGCTATCACCCAGTATGTCATTCTTCACTAAAATGAATGAATCATGTTGCAACCAACTGTCAAAACAAGAGTTTTTAACTTACTATTGCATGAGTTGGCAAACAAGACAAATTTTTTTAGTAATTTTTTAATGTTTATTTATTTTTGAGAGACAGAGAGACAGAGCATGAGCAGGGGAGGGGCAGGGAGAGAAGGGACACAGAATCTGAAGCAGGCTCCAAGCTCTGAGCTGTCAGCACAGAGCCCAGCGTAGAGCTCGAACCCACAAACCGCAAGATCATGACCTGAGCTAGAATCAGATGCTTAACTGACTGAGCCAACCAGGTGCCCCAAACAAAACCAATTTTTGAGTGAAAAATAAAATGTTGAAAAATTACTCCACAGTCCTCTAGGAGGTGAGACTTTGCAAATGATGGAGTAAGGAGTTCAGGAAAACAACAATATAACTGGTGAAAATCATTAAAACACACCTTCATTTAGAATATATGGATACTCTCCTGCGGGCACAGAGCAAATGGAGAGACATTTATATAAGAAAATCTACCATATCTCTATAAGAACAGAAAGTGCCTATGGAATTTGAGCCATGTCCAGCTTCACCACCTGCACCCCAGTGCTCTGTGTTATGGAAGCTCTGACAAAAGCATGCTCAGCTCCTGTTCTTCCAGCTTCCAGCCTGGGGCTACAATTTTACCTGAGGAGGGACAGACTATGACATTATCATCTTCTCACCTCACTCTATCCCAAGTTGCAGAGGCTCTGTTTCAGACAGTTATAGACAAGAAGACCAAGTCTTTTTCCCTCACCGAGGTCCTCGATGATATAGCAGACGTTCTACTCCAAGTACAGGAGACCAAGAATACTGGGGCCTAACCACCCTCCCGCCCAGGACAGGGTTCCATGTCAGGGAGGGCAAAGCAAGACTAGGGTTTGATAGTCTCCTTTCATTTGCCCCCTCAGGGTAGAATGTCACTCCTAGAAAAGCAGATCCCCATCTCTAGCTCCTGTGCAGTGGTACAGGGATTCTGCAAAGAGAACTTTAGGATAAAGAGCTCTGCAAGTCTGCCTTTGTAAGGAGAGTGGAGAACTCCATGCCTAAGGAAGATTGGTAGGTCTGACATAAGCAATACAGAAGAACATCCAGAAGTTTAGAAGACTGAGGAGGAGTAGATACAGCCAACAAGAATCCTCTCAGGGTCATGGGGAAAAAACCATAATTCAACAATAATAGTTGGGAAAGTTAATTCTCCACTTACAGTGGTAGATAAAACAACTAGACAGAAGATTAACAAGGAAATACAGAACATGAACAACACTTAAAACAACTAAATTTACACATCTACATTCCACACAACAGCAGAATACACCTTTTCCTTGTGTGGATAGAGCATTCTCTAGGATAAATCACACATAAGCCTCAATAAATTTAATAGGGTTAAAAACATCCAAAGTGGGTTTTCTGACCAGAATGGAATGAACTTAGTGATCGATGATAGAAGGAAATCTGAGAAATTCACAAATATGTGTAAATTAATAAAATACTCAAATAACCAATGGGTCACAAAAGAAGAAATCACCAATGAAATCAGAAAGTATATCAATATGAATAAAAACAAAAATACAAAAGATAAAAACTTAAGAGATTTAACTGAAGCAGAGTTCAGCACGTATAGTAAGAAAGAAAGATTTCAAATCAATAGCCTAACCTTCCACCTAAACTAGAAAAAACAAAACAACAACAACAAAAACAAAAACAAAAAACCACTAAACCCACAGCAAGCATGAGGAAGGAACAAATAAAGTGGAAATAAATAAAATAAGGAATAAAACAGTAGGAAAATCAACAAAACCAAAAGTTGATTCTTTGATTAGAATAGCAGAATTGATGGCACAAAAACGGACACTCAGATAAATAGAACAGAAGAGAGAACCCAGAAATGGACCCACAAACATATGGCCAACTAATCTTTGACAAAGCAGGAAAGAATATCCAGTAGAATACAGACAGTCTCATCAGCAAGTGGTGCTGGGAAACCTGGACAGTGACATGTAGAAGAATGAACCTGGACCACTTTCTTACTTCATACACAAAACTAAACTCAAAAATGGATTAAAGACCTAAATGTAAGACAGGAAACCATCAAAATCCTTGAGGAGAAAGCAGGCAAAAACCTCTTTGACCCTAGCCACAGCATCTTCCTACTCAACACGTCACTGGCAGCAAGGGAAACAAAAGCAAAAATGAACTATTGGGACCTCATCAAAATAAAAACTTTTGCACAGCGAAGGAAGCAATCAGCAAAACTAAAAGATAATCAACAGAATGGGAGAAGATATTTGCAAATGACATATCAGATAAAAGGTTAGTATCCAAAATCTATAAAGAACTTATCAAACTCAACACCCAAAAAACACAAATAATCCAGTGAAGAAATGGACAAAAGACATGAATGGACATTTCTCCAAAGAAGACATCCAGATGGCCAATCAACACATAAAAAAATGCTCAACAAATCTCATCATCAGGGAAATACAAATCAAAACCACAAGGAGATACACCTCCCACCTGTCAGAATGGCTAACATTAACAACTCAGGCAACAACAAATGTTGCCGACGATGTGGAGAAATAGGATCTCTTTTGTACCACTCGTGGGAATGCCAACTGGTGCAGCCACTTTGGAAAACAGTCTGAAGGTTCCTCAAAAAATTAAAAACAACTACCCTACAACCCAGCAATTGCACTACTAGGTATTTATCCAAGGGATACAGGTGTGCTGTTTCAAAGGGACACATGCATCCCAATATTTATAGCAGCACTATCAACAATAGGCAAAGTATGGAAAGAGCCCAAATGTCCATCCATGGATGAATGGATAAAGAAGATGGAGTATTACTCAGCAATCAAAAAGAATGAAATCTTGCCATTTGCAACTACGTAGATAGAACTAGAGGGTATTATGCTAAGTGAAATTAGTCAGTCAGAGAAAGACAAATATCCTATGACTTTGCTCATATGAAGCCTTTAAGATACAAAACCGATGAACATAAGGGAAGGGAGGCAAAAATAACATAAAAACAGGGAGGGGGACAAAACATAAGAGACTCAAATATGGAGAACAAACAGAGGGTTACTGGAGGGGTTGTGGGAGGGGGGATAGGCTAAATGGGTAAGGGGCATTAAGGAATCTACTCCTAAAATCATTGTTACACTATATGATAACTTGAATGTAAATTAAAAAAATAAGTTAAAAAAACAAAATCATATTTCATATCTATCAAAAAAATAGCAGAATTGATAAACCTTTAGCTAGACTGTCCAAGATAAAAATGAGGAGACTCAAATTACCACAATCAGAAAGAATGAATACCATTACTAATCTTATAGGAATACAAATTAACTAAGAGGATTATATAAAGAACTAACTATATAATCAGAGTAAGATAACTTAGATAATAAAAAGTCCTAGAAAGACTCAAATTACTAGAACCAACTCATGAAAAAATACAAATTCTGAATAGACATATAACAAAGGATTAAGTAATTTAAAAAATCTCCCACAAAGGAAAATCCAGACCCAGTTGGCTTCACTGGTAAATTGTACCAAATATTCATGGAAGAACTAGTACCAATAAGCTTTCCAAAATATAAATAAAGTAGGATCACTTCCCAGTTATTCTTTGAGGCCAATGTTAACCAAATGAAATATCACAAGAAAAAACAGAAAAGAACAAACAGGTAAAAACCAGTGCAATATCCCTTATGTGTATAGATGCAAAAGTCCTTAACAAAATATTAGCAAGCCATACCCAGCAATCTCTAAATAGAATTATTCACCATGACCAAATGTGATTGGTCCCAGAAATACAAGGTTGGTTTAACATCCAAAAGTCAACTAATGTAATAAATCATATTAATAAAGGATTAAAAACATATAATTAATTGATATAGAAAAAGCATTTGACAAAATCCAACACTCTGTTATGATAAAAAATGCTAAACAACTATGATTACAATTGGGCTAACTCAATCTGAAAAGGAAATCTTTGAAAAATCCACAGCAAATTATACTTAATGATGAAAAACTGAATGATTCCCTCTACAATCAGAATTATGTCAAACATGTCCACTCTTGCCACGTCAATTAAATATTGTACTAGAACTATTGTACTAGAACTAAGGTTCTAGTCAGTGCAATTAGGTATTTTTTAAAGCATTCATTCATACTAGAAATGAAGAAGAAAACTATCTCCATTTGCAGATGATATGATCTTACATGCAAACAATCCTACATAATATGCACACATGCACATATACAACTATTGGAACTAAAGAAGTTGGCACGATATCAAGATACAAGACAATATACCAAAACAATTGTATTTCTTTCACAAACAATACAAAATCCAAGAATGAAACTAAGACAATAATTCCATTCATAATAGCATCAAAAAGAATTACTTAGGAATACATTTTTAAAAGGAAGCTAAGGACTTCTAAACTGAAAATTACACTACAATATATTGTTGAAAAAATGAAGAGCTAAATAAATGAAAGAAAAAAAAAAAACTCATGTTCTTGAACTGGAAGACTAATTGGTAAGATGGCAGTACTTCTCAAATCGATCTATAGACACAGTATAATCCCTATCAAAATTCCAGGTTGCTTTCTTGTAAAACTGACAAGCTGCTGTTAAGATTCATATAGAAACTCAAGGGACCCAGAATAGTCAGAACAATCTTTAAAAAGAGCAAAGTTGGAAGACTCAAGATTCACAACTTGCCAAAAAGCTATAGTAAGTAAAACAGTGTGGGACTGACATAATATAATAGACATTTAGATCAATGGAACATAATTGAGAATCCAGAAATAAACCCATGCACTATGGTTAACTGATTTTTGATGAGGGTGCTAAGACAGTTCAATGGGAAAAGAACAGTCTTTCTAACAAACAGTGCAGGGATAAATGTGTATTTACATGCAAAAAAAATGAAGCTAGACCCTACTTCACAATATCCAAACAAACAAACAAAACATTTCAAAATGGATCAAAGACATATATGTAAGAGTTCAAATTATAAAACACTTAGAAGAAAACATAGGAGTTAATCAATAAACTCTGCACCTTGGACATGTCATTTACCTTAACTTCTCTGAATGACATTAAAGAGCTGTTGGCCAAGACCCACTAGATATATTTTCTTTGGGAATCTGTAACTTTACAATGTTGATTGTATCTTGGCACATATAAAGGCAGTTGAAATATAAAAATATTTGTTGAATAAAGATCTCCATGAATTGATTCATACCTATATTTCTAAGCTACCACTAATTTTTGCATGGATGTGAAACAACTTCAATTAAAGCAAACAGAAGAACTTAAAAAGAAAAAAAAAAGCCTGAAACACAGTTTAAATCAATATTCATTGATTTCTGGGACACTAAATTCAAAGTGCAATAAAGAGAGAAGTTCCTAAAAGAAGTGGCCATATAGACACTAATCAAAGAGATAATACATTTACAAGGTAATGCAGTCTCAAGTTCTTTAGGAACATTTGCATAATAAGGTAGTAGAAGCTTCATGAATGCAATGTTTGAGTACAAAAGACAATAATCTTCCATCACTGTTGAAATCATTAAAAGCTATAAACTGCTGCATTGAAGTATGTAGTTTTAGATAACGTTCAATCAAAATATTTATTCATGAGAAAGCATACCTTAACAATAGACTCACAAAATATGTCATTTTTCTTGTTTTTTGTCATTAAAGCAATTTGCTGTTGTTATAAGGTTATTATGATGAAACATAACACATTTGAAGTAATTGTGACATTGGCTAAATATTCTTTCCCCAAATGATTCATAGTTGGAAAGGCACATCTACTTTTCTAGAGTGGGTAAGTCATTTCACTTTGTTGGAGTATGTTAGTGAAGACAATAGACAGCTATTGAATGCTATCCATGACAGTTGCTCTTTGTCTATTGTTATATTTAATTGCCTCAATAACATTACAAAGTTGATACTGATACTCTAGCTTTATAGAAGAGGAAACTGAGAAGTGAGGGAATTGAATACCCTGTCCATGTCACACAGCTAGCAGAATAGGAAGGCTTAGATACAAATTAGTTCTGACTCCAAATTTTGCTCTGTTCATTGCATTTTTCTCGATAGTAACTTCCAAATGTTTGCATTCAGGCCAAAGGACAATAAGTGAGTATGGAAGTTGCAGCTCCAATCAAATTTTGTTGAATGTGACAGGCAACATTGTCCTCACCTGAGATTAAGAGGATTTTTTTTCAGGGGGTAGGGGTGCCTGGGTGGCTCAGTTGGTTAAGTGTCTGACTTTGGCTCAAGTCATGATTTCATGGTTCATGAGTTTGAGCCTTATATTGGACTCTGTGCTGACAACTCAGAGCCTGGAGCCTGCTTCAGATTCTGTGCCTCCCTCTCTCTCTCCCCACTCATGCTCTGTCTCTCCCTCTCTCTCAAAAAATGAATAAACATTAAAAAAATTTTAAACTAAAAGAGGATATTATTACCCCTACTTTTGCAATTCTTGTCTTAGGGGGATATTGTGTTATTTCTTTGAAACAGTCCAAGTCACCAGACTCTAGCTATCATGGTGGCAAGGCAGTGATAGGAAGCGTAGCAGAATGATAATTCTCCATATTGAAATGCCTAAATTCACAAATTCTCAAAACTTAATCTTTCTGAATCCACAGTGTATTGTCCCTCTGACAGCTCCATCTGTTATGACATAGAGTAGACCTCTGAGTGTAGAAGGGACAAACAGGACAATTCTTCTGGAATGAGTTCCCTGGAGAAAGATGCATGCTTACCAAAGCAAGCAAGAGGGCTTGACAGTAAGAATTCATTCCCATTATTAGAATATTGCAGATTGTTTTAGATGTGCTAGACAAATCTTATTATAACAAAATGCAGAGCTTTACGTGAACTCGTACCGCTACTTAGCATTAGACCCCATTCCTAGCTTTTGCTGCTGTGCCTAATTGGTCATTTCAGTTCCTCCACTGAAGGGATGTTTAAGTGCTTACTAAGTGTCAAGCCTGGGCTAGGCACCTGAGACCAAAGGTGAGAAAAAAGAAAGCCTCTATTGTTGTGAAGCCTGAATTTATTAGGGGGGCATAGGGTTTCATCAAACAATTAAACAAACAAGTATATATTTAGAAGTTGAATCAGTGCTAAGAAGATGTATACCTATGTCTGTATAGTGCTTAGCAAGTACCTAGATACTTTGTCAAATACCACCTTAATAAAAATTCACAACAGTCTAGGCAGGTAACAATTACCTGTATTTTACAAGGTGACTAATACTCATAGAATCCAAGGGCATTAGAATACAAGAGATGTTTTAGAGTCCGTTTGATCTTGTTTTTCAAGTTCAGATTCTCTCAGACACTGATTTCGTGGTTCTGTGGAGGAACTTGTATTTATTTGTCAGCAGCTTACAGGCGATTCTAAAGGGGTGCTGGGTTCTACAATTTGGTCCTAGCACGGCCATCCACCGAGTGCTTTAGACTCCTCTTCTTTCACCAAATAATCTTCAAAACCTTGTTTAAAACTTACTAGTCACGAGGTACTGCCAATTTCTAGAGGCATTCCAGAACATCTCAGGACCATGTTAACTTGTCCAAGTTCACAGCTAAACTACAAAAGTAACATTCAAACCCAAGTCTTAGTTTTCATTAGAGGGCTCTTTTCACCATTATACATCTTTTCATCTCTTTACACATAATGAAAAATGAGCATAAACAAGTTAAGATTTTTTTTCTGAAAATTAAAGCACATAGAATACTAAAGTGTTATGCCTTAGAAAATTTTTCTGGAGGATTTTTAAAAGAAGTATTAATTAATGGCTTTAGTTAATCCAATTTTCATTCAAGACAAGCTATATTTATTTTGTAAAAATGCTTTAATTCGTATAGGCTATCGAGGGTTTCATGTACTAACTATCTTAAGACATTAAATATAATACTTAATATATGTATTCTAATGGTATGGTATAACTTGGATGAAAACCAGAATAAAATTATATAATCATTGAATTAATTCTATATTAACATTCTTATTAAATAACCTTAAGCATTTCTCATAACGACTGGGGTATCTAAAAGGAACTGTACACTAGACTTATCTCTGTGGGTAGTATATTTCATTTTGGGTGGTATTTCTCAGAGCCAAAGGGTCAGAAAAAAATAAAAGCAAAAAATCTCATGTAACTTTACATATGAATAGAAAAAGACAAGAAATTGAGTTCTCTACTCTGTATTTATTTTGTAAAATTTTCTTTTAGGTTTATTTATTTTTGAGACAGAGCACCAGCAGGGGAGGGGCAGAGAGAGAGGGAGATACAGAATCTGAAACAGGCTTCAGGCTCTGAGCTGTCAGCACAGAGCTTGATGCGGGGCTAAAACCCATGAACCGCCAGATCATGACCTGGGCTGAAGTCTGATGCTTAACTGGTTGACTGAGTCACCTAGGCGCTCCACATTCTCTACTCTTTAAACAGTTACATAGTTTATAAATATCTTGATGTAGAGAAATATATTACTTTTTGTTTATATATTATTCATCAGAGTTAAATGAATTGAAAGAAATTATTGAAATAGCAGTCATGGGGCATACTAAGAAGACATTTTCAATGTAATTTCATATACTTTTGAATTTTAATGCCAAGATTATATGTGAATGTTCTCTTCAAAATGGAAAAGAACACAAATAAATTTGTTATGGCTAAAAACTAAGGTTTCAGACATTCTAATGTCCTCTGTTATATTTATGAAAACCATATCAATTTAGAATCTAGTTGCGAGGAATATGTCTTCATTTGCTCATGATTTTAACCAGAGAGCTTTAATTTATTCTGTTAAAATATTTAAGCAAAATAAGAATTTAGAATAACTAAACAACCAAGAAAACAAACACTAAAAGAATGAAAATTTTTATATTCACATCAATTGGTATATTAATGATGAATCTATTATCTAATTTAATTAAGACATTTAAAAATATTTCTGAAGGGCTGTATCTAATTAGTTCATATTAACCTAATTAAATCATAATTTATATTTGAATTAAAAAACATTTTAAAATATTCTATATTTCAGACTTTTAATTACTTCAACTTTTTAGATAATTCATTAATTATTTACTTGATAAGTGTCTTCCATGTAAAAAGGAAAGTATTAGATCATAAAAGAAATAAAAATGAATAAGACAGATGCTTTGCCCTATTTGATTTTACTGCATGATAAAGGAAATTGAATCAATTCAATTTGACGCAACAGTATTATTAAGTGCCTATTTTAAGCAATAACTAAACTAGGCTAGACATCAAAAAATGAATAAACCAGAATTTCCTGCCCATGAGATACCCTGTGGCTTAGTGAGGGAGACAGAAAGGTAAACAAATAATTAGAATACAGTATGAGGGGCGCCTGCGTGGCTCAGTTGGTTGAGTGTCTGACTTCAGCTCAGGTCATGATCTCACAGTCAGTGGGTTCGAGGCCCACGTCGGGCTCTGTGCTGACAGCTTGGAGCCTGCTTCAGATTCTGTGTCTCCCTCTGTCTCTACCCCTCCCCTGCTCAAGCTCTGATTCTCTCTGACTCAAAAATAAATATAAACATTAAAAAACGAATACAGGGGGCGCCTGGGTAGCTCAGTCAATTAAGTGTCCGACTTCGGCTAAGGTCATGACCTCATGGTCTGTGAGTTCGAGCCCCATGTCAGGCTCTGTGCTAACAGCTCAGAGCCTGGAGTCTGTTTTGGATTCTGTGTCTCCTTCTCTCTATGACCCTCCCCCGTTCATGCTCTGTCTCTCTCTGTCTCAAAAATAAATAAATGTTAACAAAATTAAAAAAAAAAAGAATAAAGTATGATAGGTGATCTAGTTGAAATATATATATTTTGGGGGCACCTGGGTGCCTCAGTAGGTTAAACGCCTGACTTGATTTTGGCTCAGGTCATAATATCAAGGTTTATGAATTTGAGCCCCAGGTTGGGCTGTGCACTGACAGTGTGAAGCATGCTTGGGATTCTGTCTCCCTCTCTCTCTGCCCCTTCCTCATTTGCTCTCTTTTTCTCAAAATAAATAAAAATAAAACTCTAAAAATTTAAAAACAGAAATATATATATTTTCAAATGAAGTCAAAGTGTAAGGAGAAACTAAACGTCTTGAGAGAAATAAGATAGTTCATAGACTGGTGAAGTATAAGGGAGCAGTGAGGTCAAGAACCAGATTATTTTGGTAAAAGGGATCTCTATGTGCAAAGTCACAGAACACAAATTGCTCATTGAAGAATGGCTTGTGGAAAACAGTTTGCATCTAAGAAATAAGATTAACATTCACACTTCAAAATGTTCATTCATCAAAAGACAGCTTTAAAGACTGAAAATGCAAGCCACAGACAAGGAACACAGTTGTAATACATGTAACCTGTAAAGGCTTGTAGGCAAAGTATTTAAATTAGTTTTATAGCTTAATAAGGAAAAGAGGATCAATCCAATTAAAAATAGTCAAGAGTCCTAAATGAACATGTCAAAAAATAGGATATCCAAATGGCCATTTAATATATGAAAATGTGTGCAACCTAATAAAAATCAGAGAAATGAAAAATAAAATCACAATGAGATACATACCTAATATTATCTACAATTAAAATGATCTACAGGGGCCCCTTGGCTCAGTTGGTTAAGCGTCTGACTTTGGCTCAGGTCATGATATCGAGGTTCGTGAGTTCAAGCCCTGTGTCACACTCTGTGCTGACAGCTCAGAGCCTGGAGCCTGCTTCAGATTCTGTGTCTCCCTCTCTCTCTCTCTGCCCCTCCCCTGTTTGCACTCTGTTTCTCTCAAAAATAAATACACATTAAAAGAAAAAAAAGAGGGGCGCCTGGGTGGCGCAGTCGGTTAAGCGTCCGACTTCAGCCAGGTCACGATCTCGCGGTCCGTGAGTTCGAGCCCCGCGTCAGGCTCAGGGCTGATGGCTCAGAACCTGGAGCCTGTTTCTGATTCTGTGTCTCCCTCTCTCTGCCCCTCCCCCGTTCATGCTCTGTCTCTCTCTGTCCCAAAAATAAATAAACGTTGAAAAAAAAAATTAAACAAAAAAAAAAAGAAAAAAAAGAAAAGAAATTATCTACAATAGCAAGTTAGCAAAGATATGCTTATGCCTATAAGTATGTATCAGTACTATCAAATTGAGTAAAACTGTCATTGTCTACCAAAGTTTAGCTTATGCATACTCTAGGATCCAGTAATTCAACTCTTAGATACATACTTAACAAGACATAAACATCACAAGATATGTACAGAAATGGTGATAGCCCTGTTAGTTATAACAGACAACATTTGGAAACAATGCACATGTTCATCCACAGTAGAAATAAGTATAACAATACTCTACAGAATTAAATTCTTTATTTTTAAACTAAGATTTCATAAAAAAACATGAATAGAAATCATAATAAAAACAGCAAATAAGGCTCACATGAAGAATACATGCAATATGATTCCATTTACATAAATGTCAACAACAGACAAAATTAAACTACAATGTTATAAGTCAAGGTAGTTATTTTGGAAAGGAAATAGGACAGCGATTGGGAATGGCATTCAGGGGACATATAGAAAGCAATGTTAAACTTCTTGACAGGTACTGGGGGTTAAGGGAGTGTCCACTTTTTTGTAATTCATGAATTACTTCGTAATTACTTGTAATTCATGAATTACTTGTAATTCATTTTTACTTAGTATGTATTTCTGTATATTTCTTATATTTCATACTTATTTATAAAAGGAAGAATAATACTTCAGACTTGTCTTTCCCATACAAATTCTCATCTTTCAATAATGACATTTTTTTATTTCTGAAAATATTAATGTGCTGAGCAATTTCTGCTTTTAACTTGGAATGAAGCTATTATTCTGTTGGCACTCAGCAATTACTAAATTATAAAATTAAAATGGCAATAACTCAATCATTGCACTCTTGACTAAGGATAAAGTAAGACATAGTCTACCAAGAGAGAAAGGACTGTAATTCCAAGAGAAGTTGAAGATTCCCTCAACAATTAGAGAAAATCATATTACAGGAAAATAGCATTATCAATTATTTAAAAGTTAATTATTTGAAAATGTATTGCAAATATACTACACTTTTCATCTCAGATACAGACCTGGGACCTCATTTTGATGAAGTGAATTCCCTGTTTGTCTCAGGAGCTCTTTAACCTCACTTTTTGTTTTGATGCTGTACTTTCTCTATAGTTTCAGAAATTTTACATGAACAGGAGCTTAGTGACATATGATTGATAAAATCAGCCCTGAATTCAGTTCTTTTCAATTTTGTATGTCACTTACTTGAGAATAATGCAATACGCATTTCAACATGATTAAGTTGTAATTGATTTTAAATTTTTTTTTAATTTTTAAGTTTATTTATTTGTTATGACAGAGAGAGAGAGAGAGAGAGAGAGAGAGAGAGAGAGAGAGAGAGAGAGAGAGAGACACCAGAGGAGGAGCATTAAGAAGCAGAGAGAGAATCCCAAGCAGGATCTGCACAGTCAACACAGAGCCTGACGTGAGGCTTGAACTCACAAACTCATGAACTGTGAGATCAGGACCTGAGCTGAAACCAAGATCGGGTGCTTAACCAAATGAGCCACCCAAGTGCCCCAAGCTATAATTTAGTTTAAATGGAGTGTTTAAATCTACTAGCAATTCCACATTTCTTCATTAGTACTGCAGCACTGAAAGCAAACTTATAACAGTACGATATTCCTATAGGTCTCTCTGAACATGAGAATTCTATAGCATTTCACAAGCCATAGATCCCTGGGCTTGTATTTTAGTTGCTTCCTGTCAACCATTCTGAAATCACCGTTCTCTGTATGTTTTTCCTGGCTATCTATCTTCTTGCACCTCTCTTACCAAACTGTTTCTTTTCTTTGAATGTTTCGTGCTCCCTGACGCTCAGGGAACTTCATGATTCCATTCAGACACACTTTTTCCTCTTTTGGACTTTTATTCTGCTTCCTGGGTATTTTGGTGGTGGTGTATTTTTTCCTAGATCTTATATTTTTCCACATCTCTTAATAAGTGATAACAATAACAATATTGCAACAATAAATCATTAATATTTATTGAGTGTTTCTATACACTAGGTACTATTTGATTCTACAGATTATATATATACATATATATATATGATTATATATGTGTATATATATATGCATGTGTATGACTATATATATGATATATATTATGTTATATATGTGTATGTTACATATAAGCATATATGTTGCATTTATAATTTTATGCATCTGTAATAATTACATTTAATGAATGTTTCCTATATCGCAGCCAGAATTCTAAGTATTTTATTTTTTAAAATACCATATTTTAATTTAAATTTTAGTTAATGTACAGTGCAATATTGATTTCAGAAGTGGAATTCAGTGATTCATCACTTACATACAACACTCAGTGCTCATCACGATAATTGCTCTCCTTAATACCCATCACCTATCTAGCCCATCCTCCACCTACCTTCCTTTATCAACCCTCAGGTTGTTCTCTATCATTAAGAATCTCTTGTGGTTTGTTGCCCTTTCTTGTCTTTTCCTTCTCCTCCCCATATGTTCATCTGTTTTATTTCTTAAATTCCACATATGAATGAAATCATATGATATTTGTCTTTTTCTGTCTTATTTTACTCAGCATAATACTCTCTAGGTCCATTCACGTCATTGCAAATGGAAGATTTCATTTTTTTAGATGGCTGAGTAATATTCCATTGTATATTTATACCATATCTTCTTTCTAAATATTTTGCGTGTATTAATAACTTAGCATTCATACAATGTCAATATGGTAAGGGCTAACTAACTCTCTCTGTCATTTTTTCAGGTGAGGAAGTCAAGGCCTGGAGAGTTTAAATACTTTGCAGAAACTCCCACAGCTTGTAGGCTACCAAGGGAAGATTCAAATCCACATGGGTTGATTCTAAACCTCAAGTTCAAAAATAAATAAACAAAACGAACAAAGAAACCTCAAGTTCCTAGGTTCCTACTCTTGTCATTTTAATGGTAGATATAAATTTATTCATTCTAAGGACATCCTATAATTTAGTTAGAAAAAGGTAGATTTCCTGACACTTCAGTAAGGAGGAAATAAATCCTCTAGCAAAAATTAGATACCAGAGTTTGCATCTGCTGTAACAAACGGGCAGCCAAACTTCAGAACTAAAATAAATAAATAAATTAAAATAAAATAAAATAAAATAAATAAAATAAACCTCAATGCATTATAGCTGACTGAGGTTATAATTTTATATTACCAAAAATAAGATTAAATCTATAATTCTCTAATAGCACAAAAGTATTTTCCTCCATTGGCCTTGGTTCTACTGGCATAAACTATATCCAGTCCTGACCAGGTGTGTGTGTGTGTGTGTGTGTGTGTGTGTGTGTGTGTGTGTGTGTGTGTGATTCTGTGTATGTGAGTGTGTTGTATGCTATCTTTCAAAATGGAGACAGCTATGAGTATCTTAAATGAAACAGTGCAGATCATTATTATTGAACAAAAAAAAGCTTAAATGAATATTTACACAGATTAATCATAAAAGTAATAATACAAGAAAAAAATTACTCAACTAAAAAACCTTTGGGAAGAAGAAAGATCAGAAAGCATGTTAAAACATACATATGCATATATACAATTTATTTGGTGGTCTCTTTTTTTTTTTTTTTTTTTTTTGCTTAGAATGACTAGGGATGACTTGGTGGCTCAGTCAGTTGAGCGTCTGGCTTCAGCTCAGGTCATGCATGATCTCACTGTTGGTGGGTTCGAGCCCTACATCGGGCTCTGTGCTGACAGCTCAGAGCCTGGAGCCTGCTTCAGATTCTGTGTCTCCCTCTCTCTCTGCACCTCCCCTCTCACACTTTATCTCTCTCTGTCTCTTGAAAATAAATAAATGTTATTTTTTAAAGTGATAATATGAGTTCATTGTACCCCTTTCAATTACATTGAAATGCAGAACATGAAACATAAAAGTTCACTAAGAGCTCAGTCTCTACAGACAACTACCATTTACATTAGGTGCACATTACTACAACTGTATTTTTCATTTGTTTATAGACAATTGTAGATGTACAAATAGGAATATACTAAAACCAATATATTTTAAACTACTAGCATTATTACTATTAATTTTTTACAAATAGAGCAATATACATATTGTTCTATAACTTAATTTTTCACTTAATATACGGTCATCTTTCTGTGTAGATATTTATAGATCACTCCATTCTTTTTTACTATTTCATTTTTATCCCTATGTATGCAGAGCACAACTTATTTGACCATCTTTTATTGATCAACCATTGTGTTCTTTCCTTTTTTACTATTAAATATAATGCTATAATAAACGTGTGTGTGTGTGTGTGTGTGTGTGTGTGTGTTTGGGGGTGGTGAAGGGCAAGTTGAAACATTAGGTCAAGAATTTAAAGATCTGGATCCTGGGTGCTGCAGTGGGTTAAGCGTCCTACTCTTGATCTCAGCTTAGGTGATGATCTCACAGTTCATGGGTTTGAACCCCATACTGGGCTCTGCACTGATGGTGTGGAGGCTGCTTTGGATTCTGTCTCTCCTTCTCTCTGCCCCTCTCTGCTTGTGCGTGCGCTCTCTCCCTCTCTCTCTCTCTCTCTCTCTCTGTCTCAAAAATAAATAATAAACTTTAAAAAATAATTTAAAGATCTCATTACTAAGAGATATTGTCAAATTCTAGCCCCCAATATTATATCTATTTTTATTCCCTTTATGCTTGCCAGCAATAGCCACTATTATCTGTATTCTTAATAGCGCTCTCTATATATTTCTAAAAGCCTATGGCTTCACTAATACAATTAACAAATCTAGAGAAATAAACTAGCTGAGACATAAGAGCAAAAATGAATCCTACCAAAACCGACAGTTGTGTTGCTAAGAAAGCAACTTGAGGTGTTCATGCCCTTAATAATTAAGTTTTGTGATGTAAAAATATTGACTATACTTTATTTCTCTGTATAACAACTCCCATAGTCTTCTGATAACCTTCATTACAGAAAGTTAATTGTAAGGATATTATGAAGAAACTTATACAGCACTATTATAAGTCATAAAACAAATACACATCATCATGGAAATTTCAGGTTAGGTAATGCATCTTTGTACTTGCTAAGTGCATTTTTACAAAGTATATAAATCAGAGGAAAAAACATATACACATGCAGAGAACATTTTTGCTACTCTTTCACAACTGGGTTCAGATTTCCTGAGTCTTGTTTCATATATATATATATATATATATATATATATATATATATATATATGTATATAGTTCCAGCCCAATAACTAAGTATCTGAGGATTATACAGATTTTTCATTGATTATTGTTCTAAATCCTGTAGACTTGTAAAACAATAATCACTTTCTATTCAGCTCATCAATCATATAGAGTACCAACTCCTTACATAATGGGAATTTTACACAGATCTGGCATCCTTCAATTTAAAGAAAATAGGCAAGAAAAGAGAATACATTTGAGGGGGTGGCTTAATAAATCTTTTAAGGTTAAGTTCTATAATAAAATTGTTTTTCAAGTAATGGTTACTCAGTCTTAAGTTTGCCATGCATTATGAATGTATTTCTTTTGAAGACTATATTTTTAAATGTAAATTTGCATGTTTTCCTTTTTAAAAGCACCTACAGCCTCAGAGTTCACCAATTCAGTTCAACTGAAAATATGCTAGACACTCCATGTGTCAAAATTTAGCAAATGAGTCCTCAGTAGGGTTTATCTCATTTTATGATATATGGTAAATAGTAAAAAGTAATTCCTTACATTCAAAAGTTTTCTAAGGGTTTACATGGTAAGTTTTTAGGAATTGCTTTTGAACGTTTCTTCTTAATTGTTTAAACTATTCATACCCTTTGCACTGGCTCCCTTCCTATGTCACCTCTGAAATGACAAAACGGTGAAATATACTATGTGGAAAAGATCTCCAAGATGCTTTGAAGCACCTTCTTAAACTGAATATTATTTCTAGATGTTTCAGCATCATTTAATAGATCATTTGAAGGTGTTCCTAAAAATACTCTTTGAAACATTCTTTACAGACTGTCTTTCCCAGTTTAGAACAAATGTATCAACTGGTAGTCTAGTGTTAGTATTGGACATTGTATGTCTACTATAACTTTTCATTTTTTTCTGTCAATAAGACAGTCTCCTCATACAAAGTTATGTTTGTGACATTCATAACTCATACAACAAGGGTTTCAAAGAACTGCAGAAGGTTATGTTAAGAAGAGACATCTCCTACAACAGATTGCTGAAGCAAACAAAAAGGGAGGTGGTGAAGAAGGCAGGAGTTTTTTGCGTCCTGCACTCAACATGCAGGTTATGGGGATAAAATGCAATTGAACATCTTGGGATGTAATGCTTTTCTAGATGTTCTAGAATCTCCTCCAATATTTGCATGTCATACAAAAATGAGAAAGAAAGAGTTTTTCCATTGGGGCATTAAGAAACAAACAAGAAAGAGAAAACAATATTTTTTGTTTAAAAAACACTTTTTCTTCAGGACAGTACAGGAATAACCATGCAAAGACATCACTCAATATCAAAGGTACAAATCATATGGCATCAATCAAAATCATAATGCTTCTTTTGCCATCTGACTGGTGTTAATGTTAAACATGTCAGTGAGAGCTCCTTCTCTGCTTGAGCTTCAACAAATTCATTGATTAAAATGATGCAAGTCTTTATGGAGAGGCTCATCCAAAAGCTACACATATATCCTCATTTTCCTGCTTCTAACATCCTAACCCAACAGGATGTACCATTTTGGGTAATTCTTTTCAAATGGTCATTGATTGAAGCTGAATCTATAAACATTTGCATGCCTTGTATGCTTAAAACTGAATAAAATATTGCATTTCCAGTGAAAAAATTAAGAATATATGTATGTATTTAAGGGGATGTCAGTTCTGAGTTTTCCATATGTGACATTAATTCTTACAGGCAGCAATCATGAGATGATCATAAAGCAGTCCACTTGGCAAATTTCAGCCTTCATTACACTTGAGATATTTTGTTTTTTACTTTTGAGAGTTAAACTATGGTCAAAAATTGGCTATGTAACTGCCTTATAAAGGTTCCAATGAACAATTATATTAAAGAAAGACTACCTAGAAAATAAAACAAGGTAATTTTTCATATTTATGAAAAAAATTTTGTAAGTGACATTCTACTGGATGAGCTACTGTAAGTCCAATGATCTCTTGAAAGGAAGAATTTAATCATGTAGGGAGAACACATTCACATTTATGTAGAAATGCAGATGTTTACAACTTTTGGTGATAGACTCAAATTATATATGTAGCAATTAATTCACTTAATTATAAACTATTAAATATTTATATTCATATAAAATATTTCTCTTAAAATATCTTGCATATTTTAATTTTTAAAAAACAAGGAGAAAATTCAAGGAGATTTTTATTTGCTTGCTAAATGTGGCGGTATTGTTTGAATTATGTTAAAATTAAAGTAATAAATGCAGATTCTGAGCAAAGAAATTGAGAAATAAAGATGACTATAAAATAATATTTTATGAGAGCATTCGCATATGTTGGCATAGTAAAATGGCATATGTGAGTATTAGTATAGAGGTTTCTTTCCTTTTTTTAATTAAAGACTATCATTATAAAAGAAAACAGTTGCAGTTTTTCAAAATATTTCTGACTTTCTATAAATAGCCATTTTCATAAAGTAGATTCAAATAACATTTAGTCTTAAAAACCTGAAAGGGACATTTTCTTGACAGTGATTTAGGAAGATTATGAAAAATTAATGGTGTCCTTAAAGTGTTAGAGAAATATATGTGAAGCAATGTCTCAGGAAAAAGTAGTAACACAGCAAAAAAGTGAAAAATATATACTTAATATACATGTACATGCAGTTATAAATATATGTTGGAATTAGTATCATACAGTAAAAAAAAGGAAACCACATGTCGGAAATCCCTTCTCTGATCTTGACCAACCAAATATGTGTCAGCTTGAAGCATGCTCATTTGTCCTATGAAAATTTGCATTAGAAATTCATCCAGTAGGTCCTCAACATCTACTAATGAAAAAAATGAATGAGTCAAACACCTCTATGATTGATCATACAAGAAGTAACCTGGTATCATTTGTTTTTACTAATAGAAGCCATTAAGATAAAGCATCTGTACAAGGAAAAAGATAAGGGAAGGCCCATGAGTAATAAATGAGCAGTACGGTTATATAAAGAACAAATCATGACAGACAAACCTGATTGCTTTTTCTGATAGAAGTACAAAATTAATGAATAAAGGGAGTGCAGTACAAGTAATATATTTGGGTTTTCACAGAGTATTTAATTCAATGTTTCATAAGCTCTGACTTACAAAATTAATTCAAATTGGCCTGGAGATGATTATTCTCAGATGGTTTGAAAACCATTTAAAGAGCTGTAAACAAGGGGTAATGATAAATGGCAAAAGACAGAGCTGAGAGGAGGAGTGAACTGTCGCTAACGTTGATTTAGGTCTTGGGTTTCAGTATCTTCATTACTAATATGCAATATGGAATAAACAACACACAAATGAAATTTGAAAACAACAGTAAATTGAAAGGCACCATAAACATAGGAACAGTAAAATAATCAAGAAGATGCAAGTGGGAACATAAAAAGGGACTATACAAAAGACTGCCCATGCTAAAAAGGCAAGTGTATGTTAAAAGAGAGTTTGGATTTATTATAAGCAAACAAAGCCAGACAAACCTGGCAAAACAGGTTAACAAAGTAAGTGAGCACAATCCCGTAAGTAATGCATTATGGAAACTCCTTTAAATAAGTATGCACAGATTCTGATGCATGTCTCAATTTTGACAGATTTATAAATGGAAAGGAGTCTTGGATTATAGTTTAACTCAAATTCTGATGTTCGATATGGTACTCCAAATAGGATAATATATATCCTTAAAGAGTGACTTTACATATTCCATTCTCTATTTTTCTTCATATAGATTATCTGCAGAAAAAAAAGGCACTACAATTTGACTATTCTTTGACACTGAGCACACTTACAGGTCTTCTCTTCCCTCATGAGTGCAGTTGAAATGTATGTAGGGAATATCACCTACACAAAGATAATCACAAAGGTAAATCTTTTGTAAATGACTTTTGGATTATCAATGGCACAGTGCTCCCTCTTTATCTGTGCAAATAATTGAGAGTCGATTGTACACACATATAAGGAAAGATAAATAGGGAGACAAATGACTTCCATGAGAAGATTATTACTTTACTCCACTTTATCCCCTTCTATTGGATAACTCAACAAATTAGAGGGAATTCAGAGCACTGAAACAAAAATGATAAAGGCAATAAAGCTATCCACTTATGAGAGTCAATTAAATGAGCTAACCCATTGAGTCCATTTGACAGCCATGAGTGGTGTTACATGGGCAACACCTAGTTTTAGGCTGAAAATCTATAAGAGGAGAGGAATTATTTTCATGGGATAAGAACAGTTTCCCTCCTACTCTAATCCTCAGATAAAGAAAACTATGATTCAGAGAAAACATTATTGCCTAAGTTTCGTTAACAATTTTGACTTAGACTTTTATTGTAGAACTATTTCTTAAGACTTAAGAACCAACTTGATTACCCATGGGTTAAAAAAAAAATCCAAGTTAGAAGATATTAGTGAAAATCACAGTGATTTTTGAAATTAGATAGACCTAGGTTTGAATATTGGCTCTGCCACTTATATAATATATATGAATGTGATAAAAACTCCACATCTGAAAAATAGAGATAATAAATTTAACTTAATTCACAAATGTGTTAAATGAGAAAATAGGCACTCACTGAAATGTTAAAGAGTGGAATAATAAATAGTAAATAGTGGGAAAAAGTCACATTTGGTTTTGAAATATATACAAAAATGCCTATGCTTCCCATATTACAAACTTTTTTTTTTAACTGTCATCCTTAATTGGAAGGAAAGATGGTAGAAAAAGCATGGTATCTGAGATCATAAAGTGTTAAGAGTGACTACTACTTCCCCATCTACAAATTATATGACTTAGGTAATTTATTTAAAGCCTGAATCTCATAGTTCCAATTTACAAAACTACAGGTCAGTAGATGATAAGGCACAGGAAAGGATATACAGTGGATAGAGAATAAATATTTATCTTCCTTTATCCTCATCTTTATCTTTCCCCACCCAATACCTACTTTCACTATCTGTGTGTTTTATTTTCTTTAATGCACATCTCTCTTATGGCAGGCATATTTGACATCATCAGTCTTGACACCCAAACTCAATTTTGGGTAGAAACTACATCTTGTTTATGTTTTCTTTTTCAAAGTTTCATAGTTTAAAAATTACCAAATAATATATTTGAAATTACTCTAGTTCAGAGCGTTACATTAAGGAAAGATTACATATTATTAGCTTAAGTATTCCTACATGTGTTGTCTTTGTTTCGTGAAATCACAGAGATGGAGGCTATATTTATATCGCTCAGTCTTTCATCACTGAATACAAACGGGTGACGAATAAAAGCTTTCTAATAGATGACAATTAGGCATATACACAACCTCCTTCTGCTCATCCCTGACCCTTTCAGTTTGGCAGAGTATGGGGAGCCTGACATCTGACTGAAGAGTGAGGAAATAGACAGCTGGGCTTAGGTCATCTTCTTTACATATTTATTTTTGACAGTTGTAGGTTATCTTCACAGGAAAAACTATAAAGTTACATAAGTATATTAAAAATAAAACTGGGAACTGTAAGAGCAGAAATTCCCTCTTCTCAGGAAATTTATTTTATTAATGTCCTTTAAATACAGTACCATGCCTTCACCATTTCTTCAGCAAGTTCCTTTCTTCATAAAGGAAGATGTGCCTCCCTCCCTCCTCCAAAACCCAATACTTTCCCCACTGTTTTGTTCCATTGAGTTAAAACACTTATTAAACAGAAAACATTTCAATTACCTGGAAATATAACCTTTCTAATAAATCCAGGTGAGCAATGGTAGAATGAGTTATCTCTCAGAGTAGTGGTTTTCCATCTCCAGGAGTATGTAAGCCATATCATTAAAAGAATAGAATGAATGTTGAGAAAAAGAGTCTGCTCTGAGAGTGAATCAATTCCAAGGTGTTTCCACCACTAGGGACCTCAGAAGAGAAAGACGGACCCCCTCTGTATTTCTTGAACATTTCTGAATTGAAAATGATTATTGAGCACCAGGTTATTTTCCAGGTACTGTAGTAGATACTGGGAATACAGGGATAATCAAAGCATGATTTCTTCCCTTCAGAAGGCCTACTAAGGAAGAAAAAAATGCAGAGGAGATTATAATATGATGTGATAAGTGTAGTGAGACAGATATGTATTTGGGGGTTATGATAGCATAAGGAGGTGGCACTTAGCTCAATGGGACATACAGAGGGCTCTTACTTCCAGTCTTTCATAACACAGAAGCCATATGTTTACGTGTAAGAATTTTTAACATCTTTTACTATGTCAACTTGCTGTTTCGATAGTAGCTAAGATAGTCCAAGAGACTAAACTAAATGATGCCATTGCTCAATGGAAAATATAAAGGATTTTAGTTTTCTAGTAATAAAAGCATACATATTCATTGCACAAAATTGGCAAATAAAGAATAGACATGGAAAAAAGACAATATTAGCCACTATTAACATTTTTGTGCTATTTTTATCCCAGTTTTTCCCTTTTCTCTCTCCACATATAAGCAAATAAATAATTATAATAAAAATGTATTATTGTATGTATTCATGTATAATGTACATGTATGTCCATGGGCACATACATGTTACACCTATAGTAATGCAAATGATTTTATATTCTAAAAAAATCCCAATATTATCTAATAGTTATAAACACTTATGTGAAAAATAATAATTGTACCTTGTTCATAAACTTTTGATAATTAAAGGAGTCTATACATGTAAAGAATTTATAACAGTATCTGAGATATAATATGATGCCAATAAACATAGCAGTCATTAGCATTATTGTATTGCCTTCAATATCTTTATATCAGGGTCACCTGTTTCCACAGATAATAAGGGATAGGAACACTATTTTTTTTTCATGAAAAACTATTAAAGGTGATAAAATAGATACATATTATGTCTGTCCAGAACACCAATTCTGAGAATTTCTCCAGTCCTGTCTTCCCCATAACCTAATTCATTGCCATGATTATGTTGGGAGTTGCTGTCATCTGGCCTCTGTTAACATGGCCAGGGGTCAATTAGACTCCTTCCCTGAAATTAATTATTAAATGGAAACAAACAAACAAAAATTCATTCTTATTTTGGGTATCTCGATTGAGAGCTATCAGCATAGGAGTAGTTGGCAGTCATATTTTCCACTACGTAGGTAAGAGAAGCAGATGACATAAGTGTTGGAAGAAAAAAGATGAAGCCAATTATCAGAAACAGAGATGAGAAATGGATACAGTATTCAGATAGTCTTTATATTTAGGATTCCCATGTTTCCTGAGGCTCTACTGCCACCCCCAATAAAAAGAAAAAAATTGTTCTTGGGTTTTATGAAATAAATTTATATTACTATCATAAATTCCCTTTTTGCCTAAGCTACTTTAGGTCTAACCACTTAATTTTATGGATGAGGTAACAAAGCCCCAGAATAGCTAAATTACTTGCCCAATATCATACAACTTTTAAGTTGCAGACATGAAACTGCAAACAAGATAGATTTGAGTATTTAATCACATCTTAATTTTACAGAATTTCTAATACAGCAGCTGTCCCTTGTATTGGGCAGATAGAGAAAGAGGGAAGGGACAAGGCTAACACATTAAAGCAACAACTTGCCCTGCTCTTCCAAATCCAGCAATGTTGAGAAGAGAGATCATGGCCAGATGATATGTACAAGTCATATGAGAAGATTCTTTTTTAATATATAGTTATTTATTTTAAAAACATTTGTTTTAGTTTCACGTTTTTATTTAAATTTCAGTTAGTTAACATATAGTGTAATATTAGTTTCAGGAGTAGAATTTAGTAATTCATCACTTACATACAACACCCAGTGCTCATCACAAGTGTCCTCCTTATACCCATCACCCAATTTAACCCCTTCCCCCGGCCCACCATCCCTCCAGTAACCCACAGTTTGTTCTCTTTAGTTAAAACTATGTTTTATGGTTTGCCTCTCTCCTTTTTATGCCCCTTCTATGTTCATCTGTTCTGTTTCTTCAATCATATGAGAAGATTCTGTTAACCTTCTCATTCAAAGTACATGGGTAGGAAAATTTTTTCTAAAGATAAAACTCCTGAACTCCAAGAGCCAAACAAAATGTTCACATTCAAGATAAGACTACTGGCAGGCTTCCAACAGTCTCAAATACACCCTGCCAGGGACTTTACTCCTACCCTAAAATTTGTTTCACCTAATCACATCAACTTGTATCTTCTAAGAAAGACCTGTATGTACTAGTGAATGTGCATCAGTGATAGGGAGCAATGGTGCCTTAAAGAGATTACCCATCAACTTTTACTAGTGTAACCCTCTATATGGAAAATGTGGCCATAAACAAGAAGGTTTTAACACATACACAAAATCTCTAAAACCCACTGATGCAATACACTTCATTAAATAACGAGTACACAACATTGTTTTTTTGCTTATATTGCTTAGAGACTAAAGGACATTTCCACAAAGCAAACAACAACAGAAGTAAAAATAATTTTACTGTGATAAATAGAATGTATGTATAAATTTATGCAAGTCAACGAATACAATTTATAATAACATTACTAATGTCATCAATATCTCAGCTACATCCTATAGCTATAATTTTGTCATCAGTCTTTGTTTCCATACCACATCATCATGGTTCCTGGCACGTAGTAACTGTTTAACAAATGTTTGGTGAATTAATAAAATCTATTAACAATCCTCACCCTGCTGGGTTTCTCTGTGACACTTCCAGCCGCTCAGCACTCTACACAGCCCAAACAGCTTGAGAGGTGAAAATTTGCACTCTAGCGAAGAGAGTTCTAAACAGGAGGCCAGGGGAAGAGATTCTTAGATCTATCTAGACACTGGCATTAACTTTCCTCATCTATAAAACATGTCTGCTGCTTTGAATATTTCTAAGAGCTAAATTCTAATAACATTCTATGTTTTTTTTAATGACAAGGAAGATGCCATGGGTACATTTTCAAAGCAGAAAAGGGTGAGAATCCTAGCTTTACCATTTATTTGTGACCTCAGGCAATTTACTTAACTTCTCTAGATTTTAGGTTTTTTCTTCTGTTAAACAGGAATAATATTTACTTTATAGAACTGTTATGGGAGTCAATTGAAATAATGTGTATAAAGCACTAGGCACAGTGTCTGACACTAACAGCTCAAAAATCATTACTTGGTATTATTGTTACTAGTATTGTTCATTTGTTCTTGTTGTTATTTATCTGCTCTCCTTTCTGAGCCAGGAACAAGTGGAGATTTCTTCATCTAATCAGAATTTAGTGGGAAAAGGTCATCAAGGAGACTAAACCCTGCAGCTCTAATACATAAAGGACAAATCAAGTAACAGCATCAAAGTGTTATTGAACTGTGTGGTCTTTGAACAGTCTAATAAACAGAAGTTTTCTATTGCAGGTATCATCTTATTTTAAAGTAGGGCATAAATGAAATTCTAACTTATATTAAAGGAAGCTAGAATGATTATGTTTATTAAAGAAAGACACGGACTTTAAGGATTAAACATCAGTGCTGGAAGCACTTTGTGGAAGAAGGGTTGAATAAGGGATGTATTCATCTATGTCTTCCTAGATACAACCATCATAACAAATCTGATATTCACACAAGAGCATCATATAAGAGAGCGAAGACTTGGATGTGCAGCAAACTTACAGATGTCAACGAACTAGTGACTGGCAAAAGTGAGACCCAAACCCTGGCTGGCAGTTCCCTAAGGGAATGGCTAAAAATGTCAGTGTCCAATCACCTGCTTTCTCTGGCTAGTATGGTTCTACCTCAAGAAACACTATTGCTGCAAGGAAGCAACTAACATGGTGCTTATGATCAGGAACCTTGGCATCTAACACATGAAAAGGCACATACTTGGTAGGAATTACCTAAATACCTAGCAAAAATGTCTTTAGGGGCACCTGGGTGGCTCAGTGAGTTAAGCATCCGACTTCAGCTGAGGTCATGATCTCATGGTTCCTGAGTTCAAGCCCCACAGTGGGTTATGCTCTGACAGTGAGAGAGCCTGCTTGGGATTCTCTCTCTCTCTCCCTCTCTCTGTCCATCCCCTGCTTCTAGTGCTTCTGTCTCTCTCAAAATAAATAAAGTTTTTTTAAAAGAGTGTTTGTTTGAAAACATATTAACTTTTCTTTTTTCATAGTCTTAGAACATCTTCTAGGAAATAATTAAAATTGTCAAAAAAAGCTCTGAAGGAAATAACCCACTACTGTCCTCCCTTTTATTAGAGCCCCATCTTTCCTATGGGATCTCTTTTCAGGTAAATATAGCTGAGTAAGAATATTTAAGAATTATTTTTAAAACAAAAAAGTACCTGGAAATTTTTAAGAATAATTGTAAAATATTTTCCAGTTAAGTTTAGTGAATTTGTACCTTATACTTTGAATCATTCAAATATGTCTATTTTGTGTGATACTTGTCATGTAAAAAGAAAGATTAAAACTGCATTTCTGATTTAAACTTATTACTGGAAATAACAAATATGCCACTGTTATTAAGTTCAACATACAAACTATAGGAACAAATATGTAATCTCTAAACATAAGAAGCTTCACTGAAAGATATACTTTAAGTAAAGCAATGCAAGGAATTTAATCATTATGAGTGCATATTGATTAAGGACTAATGATGAGAACACATTCTGCTTGTTGCAGACCCAGTGAAAATATCTAGGTCCTAGGAAACAGGACCTAGATGGTAGGTAGAGGGAGAAAAAAAAATCTTAGAATTCTTCAAATTCCTGGTTTGGAAAAAGATGTAATTAATAATGCAAAAGTAAAATTATGCAACTTTTAAAACACTTGTAGATTATCTTTTATTTTTTATTTATTTAAAAAATTTATTAAGATTATTTTATGTTTATTTATTTATTTTATTTATTTTATTATTATTTTTAATTTACACCCACGTTAGTTAGCATATAGTGCAACAATGATTTCAGGAGTAGATTCCTTAACACCCCTTACCCATTTAGCCTATCCCCCCTCCCACAACCCCTCCAGTAACCCTCTGTTTGTTCTCCATATTTAAGAGTCTCTTATGTTTTGTCCCCCTCCCTGTTTGTATATTATTTTTGCCTCCTTTCCCCTATGTTCATCAGTTTTGTATCTTAAAGTCCTCATATGAGGGAAGTCATATAATATTTGTCTTTCTCTGACTGACTAATTTCACTTAGCATAATACCCTCTAGTTCTATCCACATAGTTGCAAATGGCAAGATTTCATTCTTTTTGATTGCTGAATAATACTTCATTTTCTTTATCCATTCATCCACGGATGGATATTTGGGTTGTTTCCATACTTTGCCTATTGTTGATAGTGCTGCTATAAACATTGGGGTACATGTGTCCCTTCAAAACACCATACCTGTGTTCCTTGGATAAATACATAGTAGTTCAATTGCTCGGCTGTAAGGTAGTTCTATTTTTAATTTTTTGAGGAACCTTCAGACTGTTTACCAGAGTGGCTGCACCAGTTGGCATTCCCACCAGCAGTGCAAAAGAGATCCTATTTCTCCACATCCTTGCCAACATCTGTTGTTGTCTGAGTTGTTAATGTTGCCATTCTGACAGCTGTGATGTGGTATCTCCTTGTGGTTTTGATTTGTATTTCCCTGATGATGAGTGATGTTGAGCATTTTTTCATGTGTTGGTTGGCCATCTGGATGTCTTCTTTGGAGAAGTGTCTATTCATGTCTTTTGCCTACCTTTTCACTGGATTATTTGTTTTTTTTGGGTGTTGAGTTTGATAAGTTCTTTATAGATTTTGGATACTAACCCTTTTTTTTTTAAGTAGAGTGGTTTTTTTTTTTTAACGTTTATTTATTTTTGGGACAGAGAGAGACAGAGCATGAATGGGGGAGGGGCAGAAAGAGAGGGAGACACAGAATCGGAAGCAGGCTCCAGGCTCTGAGCCATCAGCCCAGAGCCTGACACGGGGCTCGAACTCACGGACTGTGGGATCGTGACCTGAGCTGAAGTCGGACGCTTAACCGACTGAGCCACCCAGGCGCCCCGGATACTAACCTTTTATCTGATATGTTGTTTGCAAATATCTTCTCCCATTCCATCGGTTGCCTTTCAGTTTTGCTGATTGTTTCCTTTGTTGCGCAGAAGCTTTTTATTTTGATGAGGTCCCAATAGTTCACTTTTGATTTTGTTTCCTTTGCCTCCAGAGATGTGTTCAGTAAGAAGTTGCTGTGGCCAAGGTCAAAGAGGTTTTTGCCTGCTTTCTCCTCGAGGATTTTGATGGCTTCCTGTCTTACATTGAGGTCTTTCATCCATTTTGAGTTTATTTGTCTGTATCATGTAAGAAAGTGGTCCAGGTTCATTTTTCTACATGTCACTGTCCAATTTTCCCAGCACCACTTGCTGAAGAGACTATCTTTATTCCATTGGATATTCTTTCCTGCTTTGTCAAAGATTACTTGGCCATATGTTTGTGGGTCCATTTCTGGGTTCTCTATTCTGTTCTATTGATCTGAGTGTCTGTTTTTGTTCCAGTACCCTACTGTCTTGGATGATTACAGCTTTGTAACACAGCTCGAACTCTGTAGATTATCTTTCAGAGAGAATGTGCTTTGGGGGCTCCCAAAGAATTTTAGGGTGCTGCAGTCAGTTCATGTGTGTATATCCAATGAACTTCTTTTAGAGCAGCTGAATAATCACCTTCTATGAACGTTTGAGCAAGCAAACTGCCCTCACTTTAAAACCAATTACTCTAACTCTCCACCATGCCAGAATATGAATTTGGTTTTAACAGATTCTCTCTTTTGTAGCCAACCATGCAGTATCCAGAATGTTGTTTTCAAATGAGGTATTCATTCTCCTAAAATTCATTCTCCTAAAATTAATCCTTTCTATAGACCAAATAAATAACTCAGACCTAAATGACTTAACAAACAATATAATACATTGAGAAGGCAAGATGATAGAATTTTTCTTTTTCCTGATGGGGCTGATCATAAAGGGGCAACAGGGAGGGAAGATAATGGCTTATTTTCTGTACTTTGTTTCATAACCAAAAACTTGTTGAATTCTTACAAATATTTAAAACTCCAGATTAAGTCTCATTTTTTTCAGAAACCCTTCTGTGATTCTTCTATGCTTCACTGACTTTTCTCTTTCTTTTCTTTAAATTTTATTTTATTCATCTTGTATACAAAGCAGAAGATTACTTTGGAGATCATCTGGTTATATGATCCTCGTTTTACCTATAAGTAGACTGAAATGACTAATATTAAAAAAAAACTTGCCTAAAATTCCCAATTTTTGTTTGTTTCTATTTTATATTCATTGAGTTAATCATTTGACCCAAAGCCCTAGGTACACAGTAGATGGGAGTTTCATAGAGCATTCTATAAAATGTGCTCCTGTGTTCCACATGTTTGACCAGATTTCTTTTATAATTTCAAGCATCTAAGTCACCACCATCTCTCTCCAGCTATTGCAATGGTTCCCTGCTCCATTCCTGCTCCTCGTCAATCCATTCACAGCAGCCAGAATTACCTTTTTAGAGCATATATTTAATTATTTTCCTTTCCTACTGTAATATCCTAAGGTTTTCTGTTATTCATGTTACACATTTCACACTCAAGTCAACTGTATCCTCACCTACCTCTCCAACCCCAAGCCAAATTTAATCCAGGTCAGGGCTTTCATCTGAGCCCTTATGTTAAATAACATCCCTCTGTATGAAATGATATCTTGATCTTCACACAACTGGCTTCTTGGCATTCAGACTGCACCTTAAATTGCACTTTCATTAGAGCCCTTTCTTGACCCCTCAATCTAATTAGCTAGAACCATTTACACCTATTACTTCCATTTTAATTCTTTGCATAACAATTGTGGCTCTAAAACTTTTTTCCTCTTTACATATTTGGTTTTGTTTCTGTATTTTCTGGTCCTCCTCACCTTAACCTAGAATTTGTGCTTCTATGAGCAGGTATCCAGCCACGTTTGGTCACTGCTATAACCTCAGTGTAGCATACCTTGTAGATAGGAAATATTTAACATACATCTGTTATATGAACCGATGAATAAACATATTCATTTTTCATATATCATACACACTTGGGTCTAAAATGGAAAATGATGAGTTGTATAACAAATATTATGTTAATAACTGGATGCCAACCACATTTATGATTATCAGGTTAGCTCATACTTATGGAAACCATAGAATAAGGCACTCTCTGATAAATCCATCACTCAATTTTAAATGTAAATGGGTGATTAATTAGAAAGCTCTTGCTGTTTTAATTATATTTAAAAAAAACATCAAAAGTGATTATTTCCTTTAGTAGAACTGTTCACTGCCACCACTTACGTGTACTAGACTACACAGGATCCGTATATGCTGTAAACAATACTATACTAATAAACATATAAGTAGCAATGTTCTAACAATAGTATATTATTGTTTATTTTACGTAAACAATAAGTCAAACAAAAATCATTTTTGTGTGTGGCCTTTATAATAAATTCTGTCTGACTCATAATAATAATGAGCAATCTGAGCTGTTATGTACTGCTAGTGATTCAGTTCAGGAAAACAAAACAAAAGGAAAAAAACAAAACTCAACCATTCTTTCGAGTCCTGAATCTGTTCAATTGAAAATAGAATTATCAAATAATAAGAAGACCGGCTACTACATCTACTATCAATATGTGTAAATGCTAATTTTGGTAATTATTAGCAAAGAAAAACAAATAGAAAAATAAATTATAAGCTAATATAAGACTGTTTAAAAATATCTTGTCAATTATACCTCAGTAAAGCTAGAAAAAAGACTGAAAATGTCAACCTGATTTCACATTTTACATTATTTAAAATATACCCAATTTTCGGAGTGACTCTATAAAAAACTTACGAATTTTAAATTATAAAGTAAAAATTACAAATAAAATGGATTTTTGGAGATTGCACTTTACATTATAGGGAAGAAAAGTTCCAATAGACATTTAAGAAACTTCTAAAATGGTGGTTCGTATTAGACTTTATTTAGTCTTCCTGGCTTAATTGCACATTTGTAATCTTGGGAATATTTTCTTTACCTTTTATTTGTTTGTTTCATCCATATTACATAAAAGATACATCTTATATAATTTGTGCCTAGTGAGTATTTTAATTATCGTGAAATCTCTTTCTTTTAGAAAAACATGCTGCTTAGAGCAACCTAGTACAAGGTTTGCTTATAAGCTTCTACAAAGCTTTAACTACTAAAGGTCTGTGGACATCACAACAAAGTGCAATCACTTCCTGGTCAGATGTCTTTCCTGGTCAGATGTGTTAGCTCTATTTGCACCTGTTAGTTTTTCAGAAACTGGCATCTGATGAATGATGCCATCAGAACACATGGCTGGTCAGCAGACACTCAATCCAGCAGTTGTGACATCTTAATTTATTCCTCTGAAAATAAACTCTATGAAGTCTTCACAAGAGAATAATAAACATAACACCCTTTGGCAAACTTAAACATGTGATACAATTTAAAACCAAAATTTAAAAAGATTAAGCCCATTATTTGTAATCACTGTTATTACATTGGCTATTCAATGCTTTATTTCTTGAAACCTCTTTGGCTTGTAACAATTTTGATAATCTCCCCTTACACCCAACTTAGTTGGAAACTTCCAAAACTCTATTTCTCCCTAGCTTTGCCGGTGTTATACAGCCTCCGCACCCTGAGGTTTTAGTGACAGTGAGTTCAAGTTGGTCTAGCCCGTAGAAGCGGCTAATCTTGGAAGTTGGTCCCAGAGCCTGGAACTCCTGAAAACTGACTTTCTTGGTCTGTCCTTGAAGTATTGTAACTGGCTGTTCACTCACACGTTTGTTCCACAGTTCTCAATCTTAGGTGCACATTATAATCATATTCAGAGCCTAAAAACAAAACAAAACACTGATGCACAGGCCACACCCCCCTCACCCCCCTAGAGACTCTGATTTAAATCTTCTGGTGTCTGTCCACTATAGATATTTTCTAAAAAAATGTCCCATGAAAGTAACAATATCTTCACCAGAATCTCAAGAGATTAATAATTAAAACAATGATTTACTATTAGGGAACACTGATTGTAGGAGTCTTATTTGTTTCTTCTGTTTCTTCTCTCCATAAACTTTGATGATTTCCTTCAGCTGTGAAAACTAAACTACTGTGGTAGCAGATGTAATGTTTCTCTTCTCTGACATCATCCCAACCAATTCTGTCTATCTTACATTGTCTTGGTCATCTTCACCCTTTTGATGTGAATTTTTAATTTGGCTTTAAAAGCAGCCACTTGGGGGCGCCTGGGTGGCTCAGTTGGTTGAGCGGCCGACTTCGGCTCAGGTCATGATCTCGCGGTCCGTGGGTTCGTGCCCCGCGTCGGGCTCTGTGCTGACAGCTCAGAGCCTGGAGCCTGCTTCAGATTCTGTGTCTCCCTCTCTCTCTGACCCTCCCCTGTTCATGCTCTGTCTCTCTCTGTCTCAAAAATAAATCAACATTAAAAAAAATTTTTTAATTAAAAAATAAATAAAATAAAGCAGCCCCTTGGTTCCCAGCATGAATTTATAACTAACATTTTCCCCCAAACTGACAAATATCTTTATTGAAAATGATGCAAGTATCTAAAACTAAGAAAAATAGGATATGAGGAATAATTGTATTTCTTTTGTGGTAAGAGAAAGGCGGAGGGAAATGGGAGAGCAGGCAAGAGGTAAAGAAGTGTAGAAAGATAAAGTTGATTGATGTGGCTGACACAAATTCTTTCCAAAATTAGAGTAAGGAAGACATTACAACTTCAGTTTTTGAAATAAACTGAAGTCATCTTAACCTAAACTTTAGTTCTATTTTAAAAGCCCTTTTTCCCACTAGTCAAAAAAACTAAAATTTCAGGAGCGCCTGGGTGGCTCAGTCAGTTAGGCATCTGACTCTGGATTTTGGCCTCAGGTCATAATCTCATGGTTTGTGAGTTTGAACCCCACATCAGGCTGCATACTGACAGTATGGATTCCTTCGGTCTCTCTCCCTCCCTCTCTCTCTCTCTCTCTCTCTTTGCCCCTCCCCTGCTCATGCTCTTTCTCTCTCTCTCTCAAAAATAAATAAACATAAAAAAACACGAAAAACTAAAATCTCAAATAATTAGGTAATTACCCACACCCACTTCACTGACTTTACCTTAAAGCTTTGCCTAATTTCCATGAAACTTAAAGAAACTATCAGGAATTGAAGTGCAGTACATATACTGTCAGTATTGTAACTACCTCTCCTTACCCTCCAAATCACCAAATACTCCTGCAGACTTTTACATGCCCCTTGTAGAGTGAGATACAATCCCAGGTTCAGAACCATTAGAAGCTGGAAGAAGGAATAGACAAAGGGTTTAAAAGAAATACTACTGGACCAAAAATTGATTAAAAGTCCCAAAGTACTATCCCACTTATTTATATATGCATAGGGAAAAAAAAAAGAAGAATGAAAAAGATATAAATACAATGCTAACAGTGGCTAATTATAGCTTGGTAGATCATGTAATTTAAAAAAAATGGTGTTTGTTGTCTTGCTTACCTATATTTTCTAACAACAGTTTTTTTTTTAATTTTATGACAAGAAAACATTTTATTAATGCATATTTTAAAAGTTAATAAAGGATGAAAAACTTATTTATGATTAATTCAGTGCTTAGACCAGTGGTCTCACTCTTTTATTTTTTAAATTCTTTAATGTTTGTTTGTTTGTTTGTTTGTTTATTTATTTATTTATTTATTTATTTATTTATTTTGAGAGAGAGAAAGAGAGAGAGAGAACACAAGCAGGGGAGGGACGGAGAGAGAGAGGGAGAGAAAGAATTCCAAGCAGACTCTGTGCTACCTACACAGAGCCCATGAAGGGCTCAAACTCATGAAGCATGAGATCATGACTTGAGCCTAAATCAAGAGTCGGATGCTTAACAGAGTGAACCACGCAGGTGTCCCACTATTCTTTAAATTAGTAAAACAGTACGCTGGTTGGCAAGCTCATTCCTCTCAGTGTTTTCTTTCTAACTGTTCGAAGTTCCCACGCATGATATTCTTTCTAGTTCCATTTCATTTAAGCAACCTCTGTGACCTTGGAAAAATGATTACAGCTCTAGGTCACAAGTAGACAGTTATTAGTGATATCCAAAGGGAAGCAAATTTCATTCCTAAAGCTGATTATGATCATTGCATATACATAATTTTCAAGTATTTTGTGAAAAACATGTTAAATAGCTCCACTTAAATGCCATTAGAGAATTATACATAGTTATCAGAGTTGTAGAACAAAGATAGACTTTTCACATAATATTAAAGTCTTATTTATACGTTAGCAATCGCATTGATTTAATACTGCTCTTGCTTAGTATTCAGAAATTAAAATTTAGAGACTTTAAAAAGAAACATTTCTGTTCCCTGGAGATTGGAAATGCACCAGTGTTTATATGTTATTGTATTATAATCAAGTTCACATTAACAAAAGCAGGTGAGGCAAGAAGTTGAAAGAGGTAAGAGCCACTGAAATTTTTCTGACCTGTATGCCTCTTAATAGATCACGAAGTAAAGACTCATGAGGGTGAGAGAAACTATATTGTTCTTAGGAAGAGAATTTCAACATATATTCGAAAATATAAATATTTGAATAACACCAATCTAGTCTGCCTTCTATTGTATTCCTCCATGACTAACATAATAGGCTATGTATGTTGATTGAACAGGTTATATATGTTGAATGAAGTGGGATTAGTTGGTGGAAATAATTTTAGGATATTAATATACAATAAAATTAGTCATTAGAGCACTATATGCTAACTAATTTGATGTAAATTAAAAAATAAAATTAACAACAACAACAACAACAACAACAAAATTAGTCATTAGAGATACAAAGGTAAACTCTATTAAGACAAATTCAAGCTTACTTAGTATGTTTGGTCTGCTCAGTTTGTTCAGTCGCCAAATTTTGAGTTTTGTAGTGTTTCTTCTCTTTTTCTCCACATGGAAAATCCCTCCATATTTTATCTGTTCTAGAAAGTAGGCACCACAACTCTAGAACAGACTCTCTGAGGTATACCATGGTATAACCCGATGGGAAACTATGTCCAGAGGAGGTCCTATGTGATAATAAAATAAAAATATAACACTTTTGATTTCACTTATCAAGTACTTATCACTGCTAAGTGCTTTTAAATATAGTAGGTCATTGAAACTTCATGAAAGGTCTATGAGGTGGATTTTATTACTGTCCTTTTATACATGAAAGAAAGGTTAAAGAATAATTGTTTTTCAAGCTTGTAGGGAAAAGAAACAAGAAATGAAACCCAGAATGTTCTAACCAAAGTTTGGGTCCCATTTGGCATCTATAACTCCATGGTGTGAGAGAAGTATATCTCAAAAAAATTATATTGCAAAGAATAATAGCAAAGAAATTAAGAGTAAAGACAATGAAACCTGTCTGCCTGAGTTTGAATCTTGGCTCTGCCATTAATGAACTGAAATCAGTTTACTTACATTACACAACCTTTTCAGTCTTCTCCTGTGCAAAATGGGGAAATTGTTAATTTGACCTTATGGTGTTACAATGATAATATGAGTTAACCTATATAAAGTCCCTAGAACTGTGTCATATAATCAGTGATCAGCATAACATTATAAATATGTACATATTTTCTCTTATTACTATGACCTGATTGCTTTTATGTGAGAAATGAGTTGCTATTAGTGATTACTGGCAAAAAAATACACACTTTAATTCTCTGATATATCAGGAAAAAAATGGATATGTATTTCCAGAGAAAGAAACTATCTAATTTAGGCACTATTATACACAGTGAGATAACTTGATCCAATCACAAATGAGCATTTTAAAAACTAGACACCTTTAAAAACTGTGTTAGTGAGATTATAGGCATACATATATCACAAAGATTAATCATTAAATTTAAATCTTTATGATATAAATGCATTGTGTGTATTTTTCCTTCATTAAAACAGCAGAAAATAGGGCTTGGCTGTATATGGGAATTCTCCTGCATGATTCCTAAGATTCTGAGAGTATGCTGTTGTTATTGTTGTTTTTCTGCAAAAACACCAGAAGTACTGTTACTGGGGGAAGAAGACTGCCTTTGCCCCAGAGCACTCCCCACACCTCACTGCCTTTGTCGCCTTGAATACTGCATTATAAGAACTTGCCTGAGAAAAAGCAATTGTGAGGCATTTCCTGAGTTCTAATTTAAGATACGTTTTAAGATACTGAAAGCAATTGGCATTTGGCTTTGTGTTACTCTATGCACCAGAGGCATGTAGTTATCAAAACAACTCTTGTGTGTTATTCCCCTACTTATTAAATTGATTTTATTAAACTTGTTCCTGGCTGATTTGCTATATGCCAAGCTTTCTCCTGGGATCTATTTCTAAAGAATTCATAATGGAGGTGATAACTTTTGATGGGTACATTTCAGAAAGTTCTCAGATTCTAATAAAATCCCCAAAGTTTGCATAAAACCCTAGAGAAAACATCCAAGTTATATAAATGTTTTGGAATTAGTGCTAGGAAGATATAAAAAGCAACAGAATATTAATTGTTTTGCGATACAAATCAAAGAAAGGAGAAAAAAGGCTTGTGACTCAATTATTAATGCAGTTTTAGTTTGAAATTGTGTGTCAGAATGCAGAGAATTTATGACTAAACTTCTCAAAAGGAAGGAAGCTTGATGTACAATGGGCAGATTTTCACGAGAAACCAGAGCTATTCTCTACATGTCTCAATATTTTGACAAAATTGGAAATACTCATAGAGAGAGAAAAAAAAAAGACGACACTGACTGCAAATGATGTTGTGGTTTGAAAAAAAAAATTTAGGAAAGGGAAATGTGAATTGTGCTTTAGAGGGAGAATTTCAGGTTCGGGCATGAATTGAAGAGAAGGGGTTTAGGAGGTCAGTTAACAAATTACTATAGAGGAAGCAAAATCTGAGACACTATTAAAAAGAAAATCCTAGATTTTAAAACTTTAGCAGACTAGTAACAGTGTAGCCTCTATATGAGTCAAGTTACAAGTTTAAAGTTGAAATACTGAAAAAAAAGAGAGAGAGAGAGAGAGAGAGAGGGACAGATGGAAAGAAAACAAAAGAAACAGCATAGTAACTATAGAACATCCTCAAAGAATTTGGTGAAAATGTTAAATAACATATTTCATATGTTATTTATTTGGACACATCTGTTGTGTTCATCTCAGTAATGAAAACAAAGCTTAAAGGACCGTTCTGTTCCTCAAAGTCAAATAAAGGTGGTGGATTACTCGAGGTTTCAGATTTCTTAAAGTTTGCCTCAATGAGTAAGCCATTGAAACTCACATAGTACACATTTCATTCATTTTCAAAAATGCAGTGACCTTTTCACATTAAACATTTTATTGTTGCTATTTGTCAGCTCATAATTTTAGCATAGTGAAAAATAAATCTCTGGTTTGAATTATCTGCTCAATCTTTGTAAACCAAGGGCAACCAACAGGCCAGAGAAAGACAGGAAAATGTGGGATGAAGGCGCTTAGATAAATTGGAGCATCATATGATGGGCATTTGCTGAAATCTTGAATACTTTACTATTCAAAGCAACTTCCATTTCGCCTGCCTCTCTCCTATATTGATCCTGATTCCATTTCTCCATTATTACTATGCCCAGTATACTTACTTTCCTACTCAGTTAATGTTTAAGGGAAAAAATATATTTATACGTGTATCTGTGTGTGTGTGTATACATATACATATGTATAATATGAAATACATATAAATGATATACAAGAAGTTCTTAAGGGTGATCTTTAGACAGTTGCATCCCACTTACACACAGCCTGATGAAGTAATTTAACAAATGTCTATTTAGTGTCCCCTTAACACACTGAGGCACTGTGCTAAGTACTGGGGATGCAGAGATAAAAGACAAATATTGTTCCCATCAGAAAATCACAGTTTAGAGGCTAGGTTTGGGGTATAGAGACAACAGAAGAATCAACAATTATAACTGATTACTGTTGTAATAGTACACACAGGATGTTCCACTAAAGAAATAGGAAAATTATGTCCTTTAAATGTAAGAGGGCAGGGAATATCTCTATAAAGAGGTAACACCTAGGGATAGTTACTAACCTTGGATCTAAAGGGAGATTTTTCTTCTAGCTCTAAGAAGAAATATTTTGGATATAGATAATTTGTCGGAGAAAGGCAGTGAGACCAGATTTGAGAAAAATTCTACTTTAGGTACTCCAGTTTCTAGAAATGCCAATGAGAAACTGAATGTTTATTTAGGGTTTATCAATGTACTGGAAATGTAAAAGTATGCAGTTCAATCATTGACAGACTTTGATGAAATGAAGCCTCCACTTTGATGAAAATTGATTATTTAACAGGCAATTGGAAATGGAGTGTCATTTTTTTTAAAGACCTTGTCAGCCCCTTGAAGTATGCTTTGGGGAAAAAAATAGATTTTTCTTTTCTTGTCCAGTCTATGATGGACATTATAAAATTTGTTTTGAAAGGTGATATACAGATGCATTTAAAACATATCCAATAAAATATGCTAGATGTTAATATTTACATAAGAAAATTTGAATTTAACTAAAACTCACTTACCTAAGATTGATATCCTATAAATGGTTCAAATGCACAATTAAAGACTCTTAGGTGTATCCAGATACATGAAATAACAGAAAAACTGGGGGTGGGCAGAGAACCACTTTCTGTCTACTTACTGTAATACTCATAACTGTGCATACTTATAAACATTTGGCTATGCATATTAAGAAGCTACTGATGAAATAAATTCTATGTCTTGAACTTCCTCTTGAGATATAAGGATATAATATGTAGTTTATGGTATTAAATAATAAGTCACATACTATCTAGTTACAAGAAATTTTATAAGAATGAAAAATATATATCAGGACCTTTTAAGTAGTAAAAATAACAGCCATGTCTCTCTACTTACAATAGCTACACTGCATTTTGATGAATGTGTTTTCTGAACTACTAATAATCCAGGTATTCCTTGCCATAGTTTTACTTTGATGGCCTTGATAGCAAGGCACAATTAACTACACATCTCCAATTCACATGCAACAGGCACAGATATGAAATGATTTCCCTTGAGGTATAAAAATACATTGTGCTTGCTTTCTTACAAGCTCTGCCTTATCTCAAAGCTTTAGCTTGGCTCTTGCACAATGCCAATTTATAATTCTACTAGTCCACTTTCAGAAGTCAGCTCTATAGAACTTTATTTAGGGAAGTTTTTTTTTTTTTCCTGGATGATTTTAATTACATTCTTTAAATTCATCCTTTTTCTTTCCCCTGCCATAAAGTTACCTGTATTGGGGATAGTAGGGATTAGAAGGGTTATCTAGAGTTAGTGAGATATCTAAAGCATGCTGATTCTATTTTAAAGATAACACTGATCATCACACAACCACTTCTATCAAATCTATGCATGCAGGTGAGATAAATGATGGATATACAGTAGCTTTACGAAAACTGTGTCATTGAGATTGAATGATTATTTCCATATTAAAGTGAACTGCTGACATGGGATTGTGTATCAATGGTTTTCCAGTCATTACTGACTATTAGAATACAGTTTTGCTTTGTTTTGTTTTGATTTAACCCCAGGGTAAATCGACAGCCTGCAATAGATCTAATTGACAGGATGGCTGTTTCAGCTAATGGTTTGTTACATCAATGGACCTTATCCTGGCCTCAATTATAGACATCAACATTTATTGCAAAAGAAAGCCACAACTAAAAGTGGAAAGTAAGGTAATGAAGAGTGGGTGGGGGGAAAGAAAGCTAAGCAGAGTTCCATCCCTATGACTGAGCCCCAGATGCTGCTACAGTTTTTGAAGACAAATTCCTCTCCCTTATGACTGTATCTGATAAAAAACAACAGCAGCAACAACAAAACCAAAACAAACAAACAAAAAACCCCTATTATTATTATTTACTACTGGTTTTATAAACTGATGGGATGGTTCAGCTTTAATTATGTCATTCTCACTGATAGTTTCCCTTCCTACTAGTGTGTGTGTATAAATATTTATAGGAGTGCCCTTCTTAAACAATCATAGTAAATCAGTTTCATAAACCACAAATGCCCTCACTAGGTGCTAGGCACAACGCTAAGGTGCAGGATATAAAACACAAATAAATCTCAATTCACAATCCTTTACCTCAAGAGAATGGCTAAATAAATATGTAATTGTGATATGGTATGATAAATTAAATAAAGGAAGTGGATACTGGGAATAGAGGGATCCTAAGGAAGAAGCAATCATTCTGCTTGAGTGGGTATGGGGAAGGTCTTACAGAAAAGAGAAGTCCTGATCAAATGCAAAGAACCTTTCAAGCATTTAGATTGGTCTTGAGTCCTGTAGAGTCATTAAAACAGAGTTCTGGAGGACTGCTATTCTCCAGAGATTTAGGTTTTTGTTTATTCTGCTTATTGTAAGCCACAGGTAAGTAGATAAATTTGCATTGCTAATCATTTCAAAATCTGCTGACATTTTAGTGTTGTTGTGTATGAAATGTGTGGGTTAGTCAATTTTTAATAATTATTTGTTTATATAGATTTGGGGAGAGCCAAGGGACTGGTCTCTGATTGCTGAGACTGTTAGGAAATCAGGATCTTCAACACATGAAACTTAAATGTGAAGAGGTAACTTATGAGCTTGCTTTAATAGCATTAATAGTCAGATGTACAATGTACCAAAATGAATTTTAAAAAGATAATATTCCAGTGTGTGGCACATAGTAGACATTTGAAATATAATTACTGAATGAATAAATTTAAGCATAAAATTATACATGGCTACTCTGAAAAATGCTTTGTGTCTGGAACAAGATAAAATTCATTTATATTCAAATTACTTTTAACATAAAAACAAAACTTTAAAGTATTTCTCTTCTTTTTTAAATTTTTGGGTCAAAGATTTGCAAGATTTTGAGAGAGAAAGTATTAGGCAATGTGAAATCAGTGATGAAAACATGCATACCACAAAAATAACCAATCTATCTAGAGAAACAATATCCAAATGATTCCAGAGCTATAAGAATTAAAACTGAAAAAAAACAAAATAAGTTGAAATGCTCCTGTTACCTGAAACTGAAAATAATATATTGCAAAGGAAGGTTAGTCAAGTCAGAAATTTGTTTTAACTGATACTCAAACACTGCTCATTGTCCATGATTATAATTTCACTCCTAGACTGTCTTTCATAAATATGTTTGCAACAATCACAAAAAAAGCTGTAAAGAGCTCCTAGAAGCTTATTCAGGCACCTTGCAACCCTCTATCCTCACCACAACCCCCTAATCCCCACCCCCACCATTTTGCTTGGGGTTAAATTTACCTTTTTTGAGTCACAGATTTCTCTTTGTTGCCATGATTTTAGTTCTCACTATAGTTTTCCCAGGTTATGATAATTCCTTTTCAAATCAATTACATGTATAGAATTCTGCACTTTGAACTTGCCTTATTTCTTGCCTTCTTGGAGAAACTAGAGTAAATTTTGGAAGTCCAAAAATTTCAGGTTAATTTATTTTATTAATTCTGTCTTCCTCTAAAATATATATCTTTGCTCCTTACTACTGGTCATTTTCATAATTTTATTTTGTATATATCTGATCTTTGCAACTATTTTACTTTCTGATCATTCATTTATTCAGTGATTTTTCATTTTCTTATTTGTGCCGATTAAAAATCCAATCAATTTGCTTCCAAAATTAACTCATTTGGATTTCAATAAATTTGATTAACATCAGTCATTCTATTTCATTCATCTCTTTGACTATAAGGTGTTCATAGCTTAAACACAGCTTTGGTGTTTGCTTCAATTCCATGGGTCATTTTCATCTTCAGGGAAAATTTCATTTATAACAACAACAAAAAATTTTTTTTTTTCAAAAGAGAATTTCTCCCCTTGTTTCTTTTATGGTTATGCATGTTCCTTCTAAAACACCATGTGATTGTTTAGTCAATTAATAAACACTGTAACCATGAGCATATGGCTAAACCATTAGTAATAATATGGGCATGATTTAAACATCATAGATAATACCAAAAGCAACTTGACATATATATCACTTTGAGAGTTTCACTGAAATCTCAAATATAACATTTCCTAAATTCAACTATGTATCTCTGCCATCAATTCCAATTCAGTGTCAGTGAAACCTCTTCCACCAGACTGCCCTTCTATCTTATTCTTCATCCTCAATATCCACACTCAGCAGCAAATACTATTGTCTCCCAACCATGTTTCAAATGTGTTTACTCCTTTCCAATGACTTTTATTATCCAAGCCACTATTATCTCTTACATAGATATCTACCATAAACTAACCAGTATTTCCACTTCAACTTTTGTTCCTCTCTACTTTGACACATATCTTCCTCAACTTTAAAGGGAGCTACATTTTGATAAACCCATTGCAAGTTGACCATAACGTAAGTCAAATGCCTTTAATAAACCTAATCTACTGGACATCATAGCTTCATCTAGTCTACCTTAAATGTGCTCAGGACACTTACATTACCCCATGGCTAGGCAAAGTTAGCTAATACAAAGGTTATTTATAATATTGACTATCTCATGTAACATATTGAATATGTACTGAAAGTGAGAAAAAGAATGGTAGCATGGGTATAGAATGGTCATAAATTTATTGTTTGGTTACCCTCATGATCACATGGCTGGCTGGGAGCTGTGACTTTGTCATTGCCCAGCACCATGAGAGAGTATTATACCACATATTGCCAGCCAGGGTAAAAATCAAAATTCAAAATGTGAAGTATGATTTCTACTGACTGTCTATGACTTGAAAACTATCATAAAATTTTTAAAAAATTACAAATTGAATCATCATAAGTTAGGGACCATCTGTACCCTATTCTCCACATAACAATGTTATGTCTGTCTCTCTTTATCAATCTATCTATTTATGAGCTCACCCACCCACCTACTCATCCATCCATCCATCCATCCATCTATCCACCCACCTATCCATCCATCCATCTATTTCAATATATGATAAATAGAACTTCCTAGTAGTCTTTCTCTTCCAGAAGCTTTAGCCATATTAAATACTCAATTACTTTTAGTTACCAGAAATTGTCTGGCTTCTTCCTGCCTTGAGGCTTTACAAATTCTGTTACTTCTGTCGAGGATGTTCATTACTCTATTCTTCACTTTCAGGTAAGCTGAAATGACATGCATTTTAAGTCTTTCTCTACCTTTCTAGATCAGCATTGTCCAATGAATATAATGTGAGTGCATTTACTGCAAGCTGCATATGTAATTTAAAAATTTCTCATATTTATATTTAAATAAAGAATTAGGTAAATTTAATTTTAATAATATATATATGATTCTGGTATATCAAAATTATCTTTTAAATATGTGATTGATATAAAAATTACCCATGAGATTTTTTAATTCTTTTTTGTTTATTAAGTCTTCAAAATCCTGTGCATATTTTATAATTATAGCATATCTAGATTTTGACCAACAGACTTCTGTATTCTGTAATAAAAAGATAAAAATAATTCTAAGTAGATATACAACTTTTTCTAGGTTTATTTACTTATTTTTTTAGAGAGACAGCATGTGTGAGCAGAGGAGAGGCAAACAGAGGGAGAGACAGAAGAATCCCAAGCAGACTCCATGCTGTCACTGTAGATAGAGCCTGACTTGGGCTCAAACTCATGAACTGTGAGATCACAACCAGAGTGGAGATTAAGAACCAAATTGTTAACCAACTGAACCACCCAGGCACCTCATAACAAATTTTAAATGTATTTTGTGTTGCACATGGAATAGAATGGCTGTTAGAGGAATGGAAGATTGTCTTTCCTATGTTACACAAATTGGTGTTTAATTTTGTTGTTGTTGTTGTTTTTTAGACAATGCATCTCTTCTAAATCCTAAGTTTAAAAGACATTTACATTTTGAAAATAATAATTATACATGATTTCAAAGGGGAACTTTCCAAAAGTTAAAAAAAATTATGAATTTCCACAGATTTTGTGTCATTTGAGAATAAATCTTATATTTTGAAAGAGTACAATAGGTAAATACATGTTGCATTTTCTGTACAACACAAAACAGAGCTGGATAATTTATACTTAAAGGCAGGTCATGGTTCATATTCCAGCACTGAGTAGTTCTTATGAATTGCGAAGGGACTGGTCAATCAAAAACAATTAAACAAAAAGTGATTTCCTTTGAACTAGAAATGTAATGTACAGCAGGCTATCTCATTACTTAATACCCATTTTCAGATTTGTGGTTCTTAGTCCTATTTAATGCTTTCCAGGCATTTTGATCACAAATCTGTATGATTAGTATTCTACCACATTATAATGATGTTTCTCTTGTTCACTGAGAGCTCTCAAATTCAAAGAACTGGACCTATTCATCTTGGTACGCTAAGCACCTAACACAACGCCCAGCACCTAAAAGAATATATTGTAAAAAGTTAAGTATTTGGAGTTATATGTCCATGTGATATATATTTTACTGACTATGAAAATAAGCAATGACATTTTTCAGTTCTGTTCTATGCCTGTTCAATTAAATTAAATGATGGTACTTCACAGTTTACTTGCAATTTGCCTGTTTGTTATAAAAATGTAATACATGTATATAGAAGCATGTACAGAGAATCATTGTTAAGCACTGTACATTCATGATGATCTATCAACATTTGAGATTAAGGTTAAAAATGAAAAAAAAAGCCCTTTATTTTAATAAACAGAAAACAGTATGACTTGACTTTTGTATGGTTGGCTTTGCTTTTGTCGATGTAAACTTGATTTACTTTCCTTTTTTTTCTATTTTTTTTAAATCTTGAGGCAACTTTATTTGCCTTTCACATTATATGAGACTCTCAGTATTATACAGCTTAAAATGTAGATTCTTCTGAAGAAGAGCTGGCCCTTTCTAAGTTTTCCACATAGCCACATTTTTCTCCCTAAACACTGACAGAATCATATACTAGATGAAATATGTCCTGTGCCAAAACGTTAACAATTTTTGCTTATTAAACATGTTCAAATTAGAGGTGAAGATTCACATATGTTCTTCCTTATTATTCGATTATATACTTTTTTTTTAATGTTTATTTTTGAGAGAGAGAGAGAATGTGTGCAAGCAGGGAGAAGCAGAGAGAAGGGGACAGAGGATCTGAAGCAGGCTCTGCATTTACAGCAGTGAGCCCAATGTGAGACTCAAACTCATGAACTGCCAGATCATGACCTGAGCCTAAGTCGACACTCAACTGCTCAAAAAACTGACTGAGCCACCCAGGTGCCCCATTTGATGATATTCTTAAAGCCAGGAAATATTTAAAGTAAGATATAGTCATAGTTTCAGGTTTTTGTAGCATGAAATTATCAAGGTATTAATCTTAATTAAAGGTACAGAATGATTCCCAAAGTCTGAATCTAACCAGCAACCTACAAATTTATGTGATCCTGCTTTGGTTAGGAAAATAAAGATGCCAGTGCCCAGTGTCTTCTGATGTTCTCTCCTCTTCAAGCTCTTCTCCAGGAAGGAATGATCCAAGATTATTTGATATGTGGACAATGTGTTCTATAGCCCCGTTTACACATTCTCTAACACTAATTGCTGAAGAAGAGCGTGCGCTGACAGTGCCCCTAGGTTCTAACTACCCAACAAGGTACACAATGAGACCTTTATAAACCTATCTCCATTGACTCTGGTGGATGCTGTGGTGGATTGCTGATGAGCCTCCCCACCATTATCCAAAAGTTACTAAGATAAAAGCAGAGTCATTTTGGGTAAAGGGCAGCATGGCATAACTGGCTGGATTATGATTGCTTCCTATTACCTTCCTGACTTTCAAGGCAGCATGAAAAATAATGGGGACCTCTGTTTACCATCCTGCCTTCTTGTTCACTTTCCTTCCATGTTTATTCCCCTTTCTCTTTCTCTTTTCTTTCCCCCGCCTTCTCCTTTCCCTCTTTTTCCCCTTTTATTTTCTTATTTCTTTCTTCCACCTATCTGTCCTCTTATCTTTTCTCTAATATCAAAAGAAAAATATGCTTATAAAACAGAAGTGTTGGAAACTTAAACTCCAATAATCCTGCACATTGGCTATGCTTTTTGATTATTTTACATTAAAAATGTCAGAAAAATTAAATATTTCAAGGTCAATATGCTGAAAGTTATCTATAAACAAGTAAGTCATATTCTGGAATTCTTTACAAAGTAAGAGGCTAAATGAGAATTAACTTAATAGTTTATCTGATTTCTTATTAGTATAGAAATACATTTTTAACTTTATTCTATTTGGTGTTATACATATTAATGAGATGATTTTTCTAGCTCCATCACTTACTTGGAGGGCAAAGGGAATAGGATTACATGAAGCATGCTAAATGCAAATTTCATTTGTAAAACAACAGTTTTTTAATTAAAAATGTAACCAAATTTAAGCAAAACACTGATGATATCAATATCCTCTTTGATATAACCAAAAGATTAATGGGTCTAAATGAGTCACTTGTCTTATGTAAGTGTACACATAGAATTTAAGAGAATGGTGAATCGATGTTTTTATAATCAATGAAAATAGGAATTGAAAACATATAAATATTAACCTTTTTATAGTCCATGCTGTATGTTAAAGGTTGATATGCAGTGTTTATTCAGTAAAGAGCTTATTTAGGGGTGTATTGTATTGTATTGTATTGTATTCTGCATTTAAATGTTCTGATTTTAATTTTACAGCAACTTTTGTTTATCTACTAGAAAGATAATAATTCAATAAAGTGTTTCCTGGAAATACTTTTCTCTGAAAATTATTTCACTTTTTTAAACATCATTAAAGGTATGAATCATTAAGCATTTATGGAGTATCCATTATATGACTGTTAATGTCCTTAGCACTTTACTTACATTAACTAATTCAAAATTGATTGCAAACCAAAACATAGGTATTATTAATATGCCCATTGTTTACATGAAGTTAAATACTTTGTCCAAGTTCATTCAGCTCATAAATTAGGAGTCAAATCATGCCATTGACTCTAGAGTCCATGTTCCTAACAACACTCTAACGCATATCTAAAGTCACACAAATGTAATTTGACATTCTTTATAACCTCAAGATATTTAACAAGGAGAAATAAAATAAATTTGCACTTTGCTAGAATATTTTGATTTCAAAATTAGATAAAAAGGTATATATATTTTTTAACATCTGTTATGTGTCATGGGCTATGGTAGATACTCTACATTTTACCATTGCATTTGAACCCCCTGTGTATGTTGGCACTCTTATTGCTAAGAAAAAATTAAGGCCAAAATGGTTAAGGAATTAATTCAAGTCATATGTTAGAATTTATCAGCCACCAAAATCCTTTATCCTTCAAAAAGATACTATTTCTCAAAGTAACTGGGGACTGGAGGACTCCATTAGGAAATTACCTAAGAAATAAGATCAGATGACTTCTGGAAATGCCACTAGTTCCAAAATAACTCCTTCAGTACAATTCCCTAAAGCTTAATGTTTATGGGGAAACTCTAATCTGAAACAAAACAAAACAAAATAAAATAAAACAAAACATTGAGTCTCCAACTGTTGAAACTTCAATATAAATTAGTTTGCCAGATCATGGTCTCTAAGCTTAGAGACCATATCTAGGTCATTGCAGATATTTGAGTGCAGTGTTTTCCAAAGGTGGTAAACAAGATAATTTCAGGTGTATAGAGTACATTAAACAGCACTAAATCACATTGTGTGAAACTTCTTCCCTCTGATTACACCAAAGAGAAAGTATTAGTGTGGTGTCTCTATATCTTTAATACTCTAACTCTTTCCATTCTCCTTTCCTTTAGGAGAGAAAAAGAAAGCCTTAGGCTCCAAGTCTTTGGCAGTCATGCTTTTCTTAGCATTAATGTTTTATTATTTTATACTTATGTTGGAGATATTGGAGTTTCATTTTTGGTAGTAATTTTGAATTTAACTTTAAAATAATATTTAATTATGTAGAATAATGATTCAATAAAAAATTTAATGAAAATAAGAATACAGTTTTAAGTGGGTAGGACAAAAATTATGAAGACATCTTAATATTGACTAAAGCTATAAAATACAATCCTAATCTAATAGTTTCATTTTACAAAGGAGAAACAAGAAACTCTGAGAGTTCAATAATTTGCACTATATCAAACCATCAGAGAGTTTAAAAAGCTAGTTATCTGTTTTTCCATTAACTATTCGAAACTAGCACTGTGGCAGAAAGGAGTCATGGATATGTAGATGTTAGGCAGGAAAGTATAAAGACATAATGAAAGCAAGAGTGACATGAGACTTAACATGGAGGGTACTCAAAAAGTAGCTCAGCTCAACAAATAGATCTAGATGCTTTCTGTGACATCATTCAACAAACAAAACTGTTAGTCAAGAATGATCACAAAATGCCAATGAACTCCAGCCAAGATGATATCTAATAGCTAAGGTGGTGATTAATAAGTTTTAACCCTCCCAAGACAAACCACCCCAGTGTCCGAACATTTTAATAAAGGACTGAAAAGTGAAAAGGATTCAATACCAAAGGAATGAAGTTTTAAAGGAAGATAACAAGTATGCTCAGGGGCTTTGCTATACCTTAACACTCTCCAAAGCCCTGATATAACCTACATAAAAAATGTCGTAAATGAGTAAAGTTATAGAGGAAAATCAGAAGGAACTTTTGTGATTCCCCAGAAGTGCACCAGCTATTTCTAAACAGCTTGCTAAATCTATCATTGAAAGGTTAAAAATGTAACTATCTGTCTTTTGAGAAGTCAACCTATAATTGAACAACCCAGAGCATATGCCAGGGAAGTAGCATAACTCCTCAAGAAAATGGAAGAGTCAAAAAAATAAAGCATGAAAAGACTAGAAGTCTTTTACCAATTTCTTATCAAATGCACAAAGTTATGTCCCTCCTTTCTTGATGTCTCTCAACTGAGCATCCACAGTAGAAAGAAAGCAAAATTTTATGGCAGAGACGTCAATGCACAGCAGAAGGGGTGTAAGATTTGGTCATAGAGAGATCTGGATTCAAGTCCTAGCTATACCCCCTTTCTTGCTGTTTGACTTTGGCAAATTGTCTTTTCTGAAAAACATTGACAGTAACAACAATGTCATTGGATTGTTGTGAATATATTGAAGAAATACTCAGGGAAAGGAAGAGAACATTAAAAGTGGGAGCTTATAATATGCTCAGTTCTTTAAATTCATATTTTCTTTTCTTTCTTTCTTTTTTTTTTTTTTTAGCTGCTTTATGGTGCTAATGGCCCAGTGCCTGGAAAACACAAGGTGTTCAATTAAGAGTTCCCGTCTATTTTCCCCATCTAACAAGGCACCCCATTATATTGTTAGAGTGCTCTAATTGTTAGCAACATTTTTATTTTAAGCCAAAATCTGCCTTCTTTTAACTTCTGCCTAATTCTGTGTTCTGGAACAACTCAAAACTAGGCCACTCCCTTTTCTATGAGAGCCCCTTAAATATCTGAAAACAATTACCATGTTTCCCTTTCTTTAGTACCCTCCTCACCAGGGTCAACACACCCACTTCTTTCAAACTGTTTCTTTTGAGACTTGGCTTTCTGGAAACACACTGTCCCAATTGCCTATTATAAACACAATCTAAATCAGTCAATTCTCTCTTTAAATGTAAGGTCTTTATCTGAATATAATAGTCCAAATAGAGTCTGAAAAAAGCCGTTGAATCTGTGCTGAGCAGCTTACTGGCCAGTGAGTTAGACTATCCTTTCAGCATCATTCATGCTAGGAGGATATGTGATTTCTTCACATGTATTTGAGCATGGGGCAGGGCGTGGGTCTGTCACACAAGATATAATTAAACAAATATCAATAGAGACTAGCTCTTTTTCTGTTGGAAAACATATTGCAACAATTTGCTGTGAAGTTTCCCTTTCAGTTAACCACAGATTTAGTATGAATTCCATAACGAAGATGTAGAGGGCATTAATTGGACTTAATTATCTGTAAAGCTAAACTTTGTTATAAGTTCTTAAGTAAGTCTCTTCATAATGTTCTGAGTTTAAGTTCTGTCAACGACTGATGCATGACCCTGAGCAAGTCAGTTAACCTTTCTGTGCCTCAACGCCCTCATCAGCAAAATGAAATTGTCCCACTACTTCACAGGGATAGTGAGAAGCGCTCAATTAAAAAGACAAATTGTGCATAAACACGAAGATACCGAGGCAAAAGGTGCCTTATAAATCTTGAATAGAAGAGTCAGAGGTTTTTAAGGTGAAGCTCTCCCACTCAAAAGATTAAAAATCTAAGCAATTTGGAAAGCACTGTGGGGTCCATTTTACACATCCTTTATTTATTAGCATATTCTTGCACTCTTGGCTTCCTCTCAGCTCACCCATACCCATCCTGTACCCAGATTTTTAGGTATTATTTGCTTCTCTTTTCTTCTAAGCTTTTAAACATGCCCTATCCCTTTCTAAAGGATGCAACTTCTTTTCTTTTCCATATTCCTCTTTATTTGTGTCACATGTTAGTTAACTTGTGCCTTTTGCCTCCTTAGGAAGGATATTAGATTGCAGCCCCATGAGCGCTAACACCTTCCCACCAACCTCCTTCATGGGGACTAATAAAGCAAACACTGTTGGTACTGCATCACCAAAATAAAATGAGAACTTGAGACAAAAAGCCCAACTGAGTCAGACTCCAGTGACATCCGATAAATCCTTTAACTAATAAGGAGGAAAATCCAAATGGGACTTTTTCAGAGCACAGTTATCTGTGAATTTTGTTACCAGAACTGCTTTCAGTTTAGTTCCTGCAATAAAAATGCAGCTCCCTGTCTTGATTGTAAATATGTTGAAACTACCTTCAGCAAACAAAAAGCCAAGCTTTCCAGGGAATTACATCCCTTAAAAGAAAATTAGGCTTAAGCACAACCAAGCATTTGCTGGAGGCTAACTTTGCTGAACGTCTATAAGAATTTAAAAAAAAAGAAAAAAGAAAAAAGAAAACTTCAGCAGTCGTCCAGTCCTTGTAAGTAAAAGTTATACTGGGGCGCCTGGGTGGCTCAGTTGGTTGAGCGGCCGACTTCGGCTCAGGTCATGATCTCGCGGTCCGTGGGTTCGTGCCCCGCGTCGGGCTCTGTGCTGACAGCTCAGAGCCTGGAGCCTGCTTCCGATTCTGTGTCTCCCTCTCTCTCTGCCCCTCCCCCATTCATGCTCTGTCTCTCTCTGTCTCAAACATAAATAAACGTTAAAAAAAAAGTTATACTGATAAATGCTTTGCTAACTCCTCTATTCTCTGGCTACCTTCCTACCCCACATTTGCCTATGCCTTGACAGTGCACCTGTGCAAAGCACATTTTCATTGAGAGGGTCTTCCTGAAAATCTGAAACTCTAGTTGTTTGAAAACAATTGGGCCTTCTCCCTTTGTCCCTTTTTAAACCAGGAAAATGCATGTATCCAAGTGCCCAGTTTTGACATATTTTTTTGTCTACTTCTTCACCCACAGTTTCTACATGCAGTTAGCCATTAAGCCCTATTAAAGCTTTGTTTACAATGATTATTAAACGCATCTCATGCCTTCAACTGTCACTGTGACCAACTGTTTCTAGGCTTTCACTAACCTAATGTCTTGGATATTAAAACAGGCCCATAGTCCCATAAGATGTAATTCCCCAAATAATCTTTTCATATGAATAACCTGTCAGATCTTAAAAGCTCACCAGTTTGGCTCTGACTTCTGGGTTTTGCCTTAATGGGCTACCACTTTCTTGTTTCTCTTGCATCTCAACTCTGCCCCATGCCTCCAATTAATCCTTCCTTTTTTTTGTCTTTTCTTGCCTGCACGGAGATTCCAAGTGAAAGAACACCAAGAATTCCTTCTCCCTTTTCTCTGTTCTCTAATAACCCTCATTTTTTTTCACAACTTAAGCTTTATTTTTTCTATGCAATTTTCAAAACACTTTATTATTTATGTATCTATTTATTAGAGTTTAGGTTTACAACAAAATTGAGAGGAAGATAGAGATTTCCCAAGACCGTTGCCTGCACACATACATAGCCTCTCCCATTATCAATAGCACTCAACAAAATGCTACTTTTCAAAAAAATTATTTTTGATGTTTATTTTTGAGAGCGAGCGAGAGACAGAGTGTGAGTGCAGAGGGGCAGAGAGAGAGAGAGAGAGAGAGAGAGAGAGAGAGGGAGACACAGAATATGAAGCAGGTTCCAGGCTTTGAGCTGTCAGCATACATCCTGACATGGGACTTGAACCCACAAACTGTGAGATCATGACCTGAGCCGAAGTCGGACGTTTAACCCACTGAGACACCTAGGTGCCCCTGCTAATTTTTTTTTTTTGAACCAAGGATAAACCTGTACATCAAAATCCCCCAAAGTCCATGGTTTACCTTAGAGTTCACTCTTGGTGCTATACATTCTATGAGTTTGGACCAAAGTATAATGATATATTTCTATTATTCTATTTTCACTTCCTTAAAAATCCTCTGTGATCTGCCTATTCATCTCTCTCTGCCTCTCCTTCTTGCCCACCAAGAAACAACTGATGTATTTATTATCTCCATAGTTTTGCCTTTTCCAGAATGTCATATAAGTGGAATCATACATTATTCAGCCTTTTAAGTTTGGCTTCCTTCACTTACTAATATGCATTTAAGATTGCTCCATGCCTTTCCTTTCACGGCTTCATAGCTCATTTCTTTTAAGCACTTAAATATATTTTATTATCTGAATGTACCACAATTTACGTATCCATTCACCTACTGAAAAATATCTTTGTTGCTTTCAAGCTTTGGTAATTAAGAATCACTGCTATAAACATCCATGTGTAGGTTTCTGTGTGGACATAGGTTTTCAACTCCTTTGGATAAATACTAAGGAACACAGTTGCTGAATCATATGGTAAGAGTATATAGGTTAGTACAAAATCACCAAACTATCTTTCAATGTGGCTGGCATTGTATCTGATCTCACTGGAAGAGCTTCAAGTTTCTCTTCACTAGGTATGATGTCAGCTACATGTTTTTTGTAGAGAGTCTTTGTCTTTATTAAATTGAGAAAGTCCTTTCCTATTCCCAGGTTTTATAATGAATTGGTGATTTCTCATCATGAATAGGTGTTGGATTTTGTCAGATTTTTTTTTTTTTGCATTTATTGGTATGATCATGTGATTTTTTTTTTTTTTTTGTCTGTTGATGTGATGGAATACAGTAATTGATTTTCAAATGAATCCCACTTGGTCATGATACATAACTCTTTTTATACTTCTTTGAATTTGACTTGTAAATATATTGTTGAGGATTTTTACATCTATGTTCATGAAAGATACTAGTTGTAGTTTTCTTTCTGTAGAATATTTTTGTTTGGTTTTACTATTAGGGTATTGCAGGGTTCAGAATGAGTTAGGAAATATTCCCTCTGCTTCTGTCCTCTGAAAGAGACTGTAGAAAATTGGTATAATTTTTGTTAAAAGTTTGGTAGAATTCACCAATGAATTCATCTGGGCCTGACAGTTTCTGTTTTAAAATATTACTATTATTATTCAACTTATTCAATAGAAATAAGCCTATTCAGATCACCTGTTTCTTCTTGTGTGAGTTATGGTAGAGTTTGCCCTTCAAGGAAATGGTTCACTTCATTTACGTTATCAAATTTGTGGGCATAGAATTGTTCATAGCTCTCCTTTATTATCTTTTTAATTTCCATGATATCTGCAGTGATGTTCCCTTTTTCATTTCTGATATTCCTAATTTGTGCCCACTTTTTTTCTTAGTTAGCCTGGATAAAGGCTTATTGATTTTACTGACTTTTTCAAGGCACCAGTTTGTGTATTTATTTTCTCTATTGATTTCCTGTTTTCAATTTCATTGATTTCAGCTCTAATTCTCATTATTTCTTTTCTACTACTTACTTTGGATTTAGTTTGTTGTTTTTCTCTAGTTACCTAAGGTAGAAACCTAGATTATTTATTTTTATTATTATTTTAAAAGATTTTATTTTTAAATAATCTCTACACCCAACGTGGGGCTCAAATTTACAATCTTGAGATCAAGTGTCACATGCTCTACTGACTGAGCTAGCCAGACATCCCAGATTATTGATTTTAGATCTTCCTTCTTTTCTAATACATGTATTCAATGCTTTAAAAACTTTTGAAGCACTCTTTTGTTGCAGCCTGTAAATTCTGATTAAGTTATGTTTTCATTTTCAGATAGTTCAAACTAGTTTTTAATTTCTCTTGAGAATTTTTTTGACTCATTCACTGTTTAGAAATGTATGGTTCAATCTCCACATATTTTGGGATTTTTCCAGCTGTCTTTCTGTTATTGATTCCTAGTTTAATTCCACTGAGGTCTGAGAACAGACACTGCATGATTTCTATTCTTTTAAATTTCTTAAGGTATGTTTTATGGCCCAGAATGTGATCCATCTTGTGAATGTCCCATGTGAGCTTGAGAAAAATGTGAATTTTGCTGGAGTTATATAAAGTAGTCTATAGATGTCAATGACAGCCAGCTGATTGATGATGTTGTTAAGTTCAACGATGTCCTTACTGATTTTCTGCTGCTGAATCTGTTCATTTCTGAGAGAGTGTTAAAGTCTCCAACTATGATAGTGGATTGATCTATTTCTCCTTGAAGTTCTATCTGTTTCTGCCTCATGTGGTTTGATGCCTGTTGTTAGCTGTTATATACACGTTGAGAATTATTATGTCTTCTTGGAGAAGTCACCCCTTAACATTATGTAATGCCCTTCTTTCTCCCTGGTAACTTTCCTCACTTTGAAGCCTATTCTGTCTGATCAATATTGGTATTCTTGTTTTCTTTTGATTAGTGTTAGCATGGTATTTTTTTCTCCATAAATTTACTTTGAGTCTAAATGTGTCTTTACATTTAGAATGGGTTTCTTCTAGGCAACATATACTTGAGTTATACTTTTTGATCCACTCTGGCAATCTCTGTCTTTTAATTGGTATGTTTGGACCATTTACATTTAAAATAATTATTGATATAGTTGGATTAATGATTAATATCATTACTCTTATAGATTGTTGCCATTGTTCTTTCTTCCTACTTTTGTCTTCTACTCTTTTACTACATTTGTGCCTTTAATTAAAATTTTATATGGTTCTATTCTCTTCTATTCTCTCTCCTTTCTTAGCATATCAGGTATCTTTTTTTTTAAGTGGTTGCCCTGAAGTTTGCAATATAAATTTACAATTAATCCAAGTTCAGTTTCAAATAACACATGTCACTTCATGGGTAGTGTGAGTACCTTTCTTAAAAATGTGTATTTATTTTTGAGAGACAGAGAGAGAACAAGAGGGAAGGGGCAGAGAAAGTGAGGAGACAGAGGATCTGAAGTAAATTCTGCACTGAGAGCAGACAGCCCAATGCAGGGTTTGAACTCATGAACCGTGAGATCATGACCTGAGCTGAAGTCAGATGCTTAACTGACTGAGCCACCCAGGTGACCCAGGTAGTGTGAATACCTTCTAATAACAAAATAATCAATTCCTCCCCCATGTTCCTTTGTATTATTGGTGTCATTCATTTCACTTACGCACACACACACACACGTGTGTGTGTGAAATGAATCCACATATGTGTGTGTGTTTTAAGCATATGTAATTGAATATATTATTGCTATTATTATTTTGAATGAGCTGATATCTGTTAAATCAATTAAGAATAATAAAATATAAGTTTTTATTTTACCTTCGTTTATCCCTTCTTCTTCAGTATTCTTCCTTTCTTTAGGTAGATCTTACCTATATTAGTTTCCCTCTCTTTAAAGAACTTCTTTTAAAATTTCTTGCAAGGCAGGTCTCCTGGCAATAAATTCCCTCAAATTTTGCTTGTCTGAGAAATTCTATTTCTCTTTCACTTTTATCAGGGTACATAATTCTAGGTTAGTGGTTTTGTTTGTTTGTTTGTTTTGGTTTGGTTTTTTCTCTCAACACATATTTTACTCCATGTTCTTCTTGTTTGCATGGTTTCTGAGAAGTCAGATGTAATTCTTATCTTTGTCTGCAGGTAATGTGTTTCTCCTGGGTCTTTCACGACTTTTTCTTATCTTCAATTTTCTGTGATTTGGAAATGATATGTCAGGTGTAATTTATTTGGCATTTATTCCTATTTGGTGTTATCTGAGATTCCTAGATTTGTGGTTTGGTATATGACATTAATTTGAGGAAATTCTCAGTCCTAATTGTATCAAATATTTCTTCTATTGCCTTCTTCTCCTTTTGGTATTTCTGTTATGTGACTGTGACACCTTCTCTAGCTGTCCCACAGACATCATTTATTCTATTCTATTTTTGTTGGTTTGTTTGTTTGTTTTCAGTCTAGGTTCTCTTTACTTTTCAGTTTTGAAAAATCCTATTGAGATATCCTCTAGTTCAGAGATTCTTTCCTCAGCCATGTTCAGTCTGTTAATAAGCACATCAAAAGTATTCTTCAGCTTTGTTAGTATTTTCTTTTGTTTTTTAATCTGTAGCATTTCTGTTTGGCTCTTTCTTAGGATTCCTATCTCTCTGTTTAGAGAGATCCCTCTTGCCCATCTGTTCTTGCATACTTTGTACTTTATCAATTAAAGCTCTGAGCATATTAATCATAGTTGTGTTAAATTCCCAGTCTGATAATTCTAACAAACCTACTATGTCTTGTTGTGATGCTTTATCTGTCTCTTCAAATTGTGGGGTGTTTTTTTTTGCCTTTTGGTATGCCTTGTAATTTTTTTTTTAATAACCAGACAAGATGGGGAAAAAAAAAACTGTTACAAATAAGCCTTTAGTTATGTGGTGGTAAGTTATAGGGGAAGGGGAAGCATTCTATAGCCTTATAATTACATCTCAGGCTTTTAGTAAGTCTATGCCTCTTGGACTGTGAATATCACAAGCATTTCTCAGGGTTTTGTGTTTGTGATTTTGTTTTTGTTTCCCTCCCCTCTTAGGTGGAACATGGTGGCTAGATTAGGCTGGGGTTGGATATTTCCCTTCCCCATGTCATTAAACTCAGATATCTAGCTTAGGCTCTGGCTTACTAATTTCTACTGAGGACAGGCCTTTGTTAAGAAGAAAGGACAGGGTGCCTGGGTGGCTCAGTTGGTTAAGTATCCAACTTCAGCTCAGGTCATGATCTTGTGGTTCGTGACTGAGGGCCCCACGTCGGGCTCTGTGCTAACAGCTCAGAGTCTGGAGCCTGCTTCAGATTCTGTGTCTCTCTTTCTGCCCCTCCTCTGCTCATGCTCTGTCTCTCTCAAAAAATAAATAAACTTTGTTTTAATTTTAAAAAAGAAGAAAAGAATGCATTTCAAAATGGTTCCTTTTCTCCTCCCCCTGTAGAAGCCTGTGGGGATTTTTCTCAGGATATTTACAGTGGACAATTAACTACTCAAGTTCCTGGAAGTAAATCTCACCATTATTGTGGGAGCTCCCATGACTGGGTCCTCCTGAATTTTTTAACCCTCAGAGTTATCTGCCCTGATCCTCTGGCATATACATGCAAAATAGTTGCCTTGTATCAATTTCCCTAAAAACCTGCTCTAAGTAATACATGGGTCATTGACAAATAGTGGGCAATAGTAAGGAAAAATAAAAGTGTCTGCACTATGAAGTGAAAGAACTGGGTTAAAGTGTTTGCTTTGCCCGTTAGCAGTGCAGTTCTGAGAAAGTCACTCGATTTATCATAGCCTAAGTTTCATCACTTATAAAAAAGAAGTACAATGACACTTACACATAAGATTGTCATAAGGAGCGGAAAACAGAATCAGCATAGTGCCTTGCATCTATCTCAACAAATGATATATACCAGGTATTAGTCTGTGACAACCCAAAGGTTACTCTAAAAGTGCCTATACAGAGTGTTTCCTATTACAGAGAATACAACTACAGTATAACAAAGTTCACTGGGAGAAAACCACTTAAGCCAGTTTATCTGCTCAAAGAACAAAAGTTGACTGAACATTTACTCTCATTTGCTCTACACAATATATATATATATATATATATATATATATATATATATATATATGTGTGTGTGTGTGTGTGTGTGTATAAATATATTGATGAGAATGCAAAGTACATCCCACAGTCCAACACATTCCTACACAGAGTGACATATGATATCACACAGACATATACTAAGTATATGGAATACATGAATTTTGGTGGGCTTGGTGGTGGGGGCAGGGTTGGGGATACAGATTGAACTTGGGGAACATGTTAAGGTCTGAGGATTTTCCAAAATGAGAAGAGTGGAAAGGCATTCCAGAGAGGGGGGAAATGACATACAAAAGCATAGAGACCAGGGGCGCCTGGGTGGCTCAGTCAGTTAACATGGTCCAAGGGCTCGAGCCCTGCATTGGGTTCTGTGCTGACAGTTCGGAGCCTGGAACCTGCTTTGGATTCTGTGTCTCCCTCTCTCTCTGCCCCTCCCCCACTTGCACTCTGTCTCTGTCTTTCTCTCAAAAATAAACATTAAAAAATTTTAAAAAGAAATTCACCATGAAAGAAAAAAAATAAAAACAAAACAAAAGCATAGAAACCTTAGTTTATAAAGAGTAACTAGATATAGGGGTACCTGGGGGGCTAAGTTGGTTAAGTGTCTGACTCTCGGTTTGGGCTCAGGTCATGATCTCATGGATGTGGGATCAAGCCCCACATTGAGCTCTGTGCTGACGGTTCAGAGCCTGCTTGGGATTCTGTCTTTCTCCCTCTCTGTCCCTCCCTGGCTTGTGTGTGTATGCGCGCTCTCTCTCTCTCTCTCTCTCTCTCTCTCAAAATAAGTAAATAAACATTAAAAAAAAAAGAAAAAGAGTAACTGGATATCGGAGATCATGTTAATGGTCAGAAACTCAGGTATTCAAGGCAGTCCAAAGAAGAGGATATTTAAAGTTGTGAAGGTTTCATGACTTTTTTTTTTAAAGATTTTTCTTTTATTTTTTTTATTTGAGAGAGAGAGTACGTGTGTGGGAGAGAGGGGCAGAGGGAGAAAGAAAGAATCTTAAGCAGCCTTCAGCCAAGCATGAGGTCATGACCTGAGCCAAAATCAAGAGTCGACTTGAGTTGGACACTTAACCTACTGACACACCCCAGTCCCCTCATCATGGCTTTGATCTTCACACAACTGAGTCCACAAAATAGACTACTTAGCCACCCATTAGGTTTTTAATGTATTAATGTTAAGTATGTAAGTTTAGTTTCCCATGTTTCCACTATAGGTAGCATATTATTTATTATAAAACAAATCAGTTCATGAAACATAAATAAGACACCATTGATTCTACAAAGCACTAGGGAGAGGAGATTCAATTAGAAAAGTGAAAAGTAAATAATGTTTAAAAAAATGCCAGTATAATCATTTTTTCCCAACTAAAAAAGTTATAAAGAGTATTAGAATTCATTCTTATTGTTATTCAATTTACTCATTTATTCATTCCACAAATATTTGCTGAACAGCCACTATATGAGAGACACTCTATTATGCTAGAATTTTACAGTGAACTAGGCATGGCCCTTGCCCTCAAGGTATTCATTATTTAGAAGAGTAGGCAGAAATTAAGCAAATACTTAAATAATTGCTATGAAGGAAGTCCTACAAAGAAGCATAGAGTGCTATGAATGTAATAATGGGAAGAATTCAGTAACATATGAGAGTCAGTAAAGCTTCGCTGGAGAAATGATTTTTAAAAGCAGATTTGAAAATTAAACAGAACTTAGACAGGAGTAAGTGTATGTATTTATGTTTGTTGGCGGGGAGAACGTCTGAAAATGAAAGGAAGGGCAATCACGTTACAGAGAAATTGATATACAAAGGAAGTTGGCTAATACTGAAAGATAGCCATGAATTTTAGTGTCTTCAGCAATAGTGGAGGACAAGGTAGGGGCCAGATAATATAGGAACTTCATAAGAATTCTGGCCATTGTTCTCAGAGGAGGGAAATTTTAAGAAAGTATTATAATATACCATATAGTCTGATTTGCTTATACTTTTTTACCTATTTTCCTTTCATGAATTCTTCCCAATGCTTCATTGATGCCTTATTAATTCCTTTCATGAATGCTTCCAATGATTCCATCAGAGGATGTCTTTTATTTTTGTTTTATTTTATTTTATTTTATTTTTATTGTAAATGTTTTTATTTATTTTTGAGACAGAGAGAGACAGAGCATGAGCAGGGGAGGGGCAGAGAGAGAGGGAGACACAGAATCTGAAGCAGGCTCCAGGCTCCAAGCTGTCAGCACAGAGCCCAACACAGGGCTCGAACTCACGGGCTGTGAGATCATGACCTGAGCTGAAGTTGGACAGTTAACTGACTGAGCCACCCAGGCGCCCCACAGGATGTCTTTTAGATTGCTGAAACAACTCTCACTCACTATGTAGAGAGCTTGTACATATTTAGCTATTGATTCCTTCTTACAACCAAGTGTTTGACTTGCAGTTTCACCTCTCTAAAAATACAAAATCATACCATCCAAAACTTCTAAAAACACTTTGTAAAAATTTATTGTCAGGTCTTCAGAATATGGCTCAATAGTTGCTGCGTAGGGAATGAAAGAAGAAAGAAAGAAACCCAATAGGGTTGGATAGAGTTGCCTCTTACTAATGGGCTACCAGGTGACAAGCATGCTGATAGGTACTTTTATTTTCAGAAATACATGTGGCACCAAATTGCTTAAGAGGATTTACTCCAACATTCAATTACATATTCTGATTTCCATGTAGAGATTGAATAGAAATTACTTCAAAGAGGCTTATATTTACTAAAACAGATACCTTAATTTTATCACTTTCATTATACATTTTAATATAATATTTTACAGTTAAATGGGTTCAAATTAGGGATCAGGAGAAATAATTATAGTGGCTCTAAATGGAACCGTCTTCACGTTTTATTTTTACACTTTTGAACTTTAAATTACACTCTATGTGACTCAAGAGAGACCTTTAAAATTGATTTGGTCTCATACAAAAATTGTTCATCTTCCCTTTTTTGAAGAAAACAGTGTTCCATGTTAAGAGTCAGAGAAAAATAAAGCTAATGAAAATACACATAGTTGTAAAATTTTTAAAGGTTTTATTTGGTTATATTCTACTATTTGGATTTTAGAATTAAAAGGCAGCCCGTTGCCAAAATGCTTCAAGTTAGTCTTAAAAACTCACATAAATATCATTTGTTCTCTCTCTTCAAACCAAGATCTTTTCTACTTACAAATAAAAGAGGTAAATAAATAACCTGTATATACTCAATTCCCCTAGGAAAAGAGTATCTGAGAATCATAGAGTGAAATGGGTTTGTTACTCACATATTTCTCTAATTAAGGTTAAGATAAGCCTGTAAACTCATTATACTCACCATTTAAGCCAAATTTAAATAGTGCAGCCCCCAGAGATATAAAGGAATGCTTTGCATCTGCTCAGCATCCTAATAAATTCATTTTTAAGTATATTTGCAACAAGGGCATTTTTTTTCTAGAAAATGCATTACAATTTAGGGACTTAAAAACTTATTCTAAGCAGTTTTTAGTAATAGTCTCTTAGAAACATATAGGTTTAATATTTCACAGTAATTTGACTCAGTCGTAGAAAATGGTTAAATATATATATTATATACATATATTATATATCACATAATATATATATAGTCACTAGTCACTAATTTATATTTGTTATACATATATAATAGAATTATAAATTATACTGATCTATTTTTATTACTATCCTTGTTTCCAATACTCCTTCAAATGTTTATTTTCTACTAAATGTATATCTTTTTCTAGGCACTAATTTTTTTTTGTTTTTAACATGTAGAGAAGAGTGTCAATCTTTTTTATTTAGTATTTAATTTAAAGGATTAAGAAGAAAGTTTGAAAAATATGCTTATATCACTGCCTAAGCAAAAATATAGACATTTTCATCATTTATCATGTAAGATTGCTGAAGAGCATCAGGATTTTAAGTCATGTATATTTTCAGATTAAACGGTATTTAACCTTTGAGGAAATTTTGTTTTTTCCCTAGGCCAAGTGCAAATTGCATAGCTTTTTAAAATGCAATACAACTTCTATGATTAGACTTAGTACAAAATCAAATTTCAATTTAAAAGCCAGCTGTAAATACATACATACAAAATTGCATATGTATTATATATTTAACAGTCTTAGAAACAGCTTTCAGAAACTATCATAGCTTTGAAAATTCCATTTAACCCAGAATATCTGTTTTGGCCCAACAGACACGTTTAAATATTAGTCTACTTCCTTTTTGATATTGCCCATCTCAATCAGCTAAGTTTTCATCATCTAAATACAGCACATATGTAGTTTACATGGAATTCAGACAGAAAGATAAAATTAAGTAAAAAGTTGAAATACCCTTAGTCTACTGCTTGCTTAAAGGTGCAGTTTCTTTTAACCTAATGACGATTCATTCTAAGTATTTTAGATATTGAATTTCATGGTCCTTTCTTGCTACCTATTCCAGTTAGTGGCATGGAAGAAAAACTTAAACTTCTATGCTCAGTGACTAAACAAAGAAAATCAACCCTTGATATAGGAATCCTGTTTACTTATCTACTATTTGATAGAGTTACTAATATACCACTTATTTTTATTTATTTATTTATTTATCTTTTAATGTCTGTTTTTAAGAGAAAGAGGGAGAATGCAAACTGGGGAGGGTCAGAGACAGAGGGAGACAGGATCTAAAGCAGGCTCTGCGCTGACAGCTTAGAGCCCTATGTGGGGCCTGAACTCACACACTGAGATAAGTACCTAAGCCAAAGTTGCACATTTAACCAACTGAGCCTCCTAGGCACCCTACAAATAAATATATGGCTTATTTATGCTACAAAGTTATTCAGGAAAACTTAAATTGAGGCTCGTTCTCCCTTACTATGCAGTCCAATCAAATTCTGTGCACAGCTGAAATAAGTGTGCTGTATTAGAAAATAGTGCATTTATGTCATCTTTCAGGCAAATGTGAAAATATACATATGGATCTACCTTATTATGTCATAGATGTTTCATCTAAATGGTATTTTGCTCTTCAATTTTTTTTATGATTCTAAAATATGACTAGTTTTCACATCCTGATTCTAATCAACCTTTTCAACACAATCTCTCTCACACAAGTCGTTCTATCCAGTATTTAATAAGCTAAAACCAGACAGAGGCAATGGTCACCATTATTTAAACAAGCTATTCAATAAATTATTTTCCAACCCAAAGGAATAAAGTACTTCATATACTTATTTATTTATTTATTCACTTAATTCATTTTTAGAGTGAGAGAGCTCCAGCAGAGGAAGGGATGGGGTTGGGGGGTGGAGAGACATCAAGAGAGAGAGAGAGAGAGAGAGAGAGAGAGAGAGAGAGAGAGAGAGAGAGAGAGAGAGAGAGAGAGGAGAGAATATATCTTAAGCAAGCTCCACACTCAGCATGGCACCCAACATGGGGCTCAATCCCACGACCCTGGGATCATGACCTGAGCTGAAATCAAGTGTGGGACACTCATCTGACTGAGCCCCCCAGGTGTCCCTAAATTACCTATTTTTTTAATATGAATTATTCCACATAGCATTTTGATAAATCATGCTATGCAGAAGACAGCTTTATCCAGGCATAGATAGAGTTAAATGGGGAAGAAAGATATAGGAAACAAATGTAAATATAAAAACCACTCCCTATATTGTTGGATTTAATTCTGGTCATCTGCTTTGAATTGCCAGAGGACAATAAGGTAGACCCTGAAGCTAGAAGTAGGTTGAAAGGCAAATATTTCAGAATTTTATATTAAGCGGGACTAGTTACTGAAAACAGCTAAGGAATAGGTGAAAGCAGAGTTACTTGTTACAACTTGAAACTCATTACTGCCAGGCAGCATCCCTGATTACATTGTAACAGAAACATGCTAATGAAGCCAAGGTCTTAAATTCCAGGGAGCAAGCCAGACAGCATCTTCCAGTCTCTGAGTTACAGCTTCATCTGCCTTCCTACAAATATGTGTCCTTACTCAGAAAAGGAACAATGTGTGAGTATAAAATGAAATAATATAGGTCCATTACTAGCACTGGAAAAGCAACACAAATTTCATGTCCAATGGAGACTGGTTGAAAAGCAACAACCTCAAACATAAAAATTCCATATATATCCTAATAAAGAAGGATGATAGTTCCATGACATTACAAGATGTTAATTATTAACTAAAAGACAAAGATAATATCTGAAATTAAAAATAAAATATTTTCTATGGTAAAGAAAAATGAACTATATGGTTTCTATCAAGAAATATATTGGAGTTTTATTTTTAAAAATAAAGTTTTAGATGGCATTATTTCTTATATATACAAAAAATTCCCTATAGCTTTGTGCCAAGAATACAATAAAAACAGCTATTTTTTCAAAAAAAAATGTTTTCTCATAAAATTTACTTTCCCATAACAACATGTGTTATTCATCATCTGAGAGAAGATATGTTTAAAGTATTTTTGCTTTAAAAAATATACTTTCTGACTTTTTCAAACACAGTTCCTTTTGCTATCAACAAAATATTAATGTTGCTATTTATTAATATAAGATATTAATTTATTTTATTCACTTTCAGTAATAAAGACATCTATAATCAAGATTTAAGGCTTCTACACTACAGTGTAGACAGGTTCAATGAATTACTAATGTTTTTAATATCTCAGGTCAATGGATCAACCACTAAAATAAATTTAGCTCTTCATAATCCTAAAAATAACTATGTCCAAAACAAGTTTCACTCAACTAAATACAAGTCAAAATTAAATATTGTTACCTGTTATATAAAAATTATATGCCTATTATATTATACCTGATATAACTATGCCTGTTAAGAATAGTCATTAACACTCCTCATACATACTCCACTTTATATACCACACTGTCTTACACTTAGTTGACACATAATACTTATTTGCTTAAAATGAATATATCAAATAAAGAAAATAAATGTAAATTATAAAAGCTGAGCACTGAATACCAGCAATAGCAAAGAGGTCCAATGGAATGACAAAAGAGAAAAAACTCTTGAGAATTCTAATGATGGTAAAAGGTCTAAAAGTTCATTCCCATCATTTGCTATATTTCACCTCGTTTGAGAAAGTTCACAAAGTGTAAGACAATAACACAAAATCTATGATTTTTATGCCTCGCTGTTTTCTATTATGTCTTAACCTTGTGATGGTGATAAAGTACATAGTAAATAAGTTTTAGGGCCTTTTTCTAGCCAACTATGTGGTGTCTCGGGGGTCTAATGCTAACTATTGTCAACTAAAATTTTTTTCCCCCGTAAGAGAAATGCAAAAACTTGGAGGTTACAACACAGCTGGGTGAAAAGGTGCTTACAGCGATAAACTCTAAGGTTGATGTAATAAAAGCATCGTGAAAGTAATGCATTTCAAAGTATTTCAATAAAATACATCTAACAGAGATTAAGGAAGTAACTCCAAAACATTTTAGGGTGTTTTTATCTTTTTTCTGATTTTTTTTTGTTTAGATTTATAATATATAAGCACATATTCCATTTCAAAAGCCTACTTTTTCTATGTTCTTAATATCTTGAGAGATGGGAGTAGATGGGATATTTTAGTTATAGTGATAGAAAACCCATCTAATTTAAGGGAAAAAAAATAAAAAGGAAAATCACTTCAAAGTTACTCTCAAGTTCCAGGGGTATCTTTTGGACTCACTGGCTGTAATGCAACCAGTCATGAGAAGCAAACTGGAATGTGGAAATGAATGATTCCCTCACTAGTAATCTGGGGTGAATGGTCATCCTCTCTGCTCTCTGTTTCAGGGTGTTGGCTCCATTCTGCTGTCTGCACAGCCTTCTCTGACATTCCAACCACAAGAAAAAAGATGACTGTATTCTGGTATGCAAATAGTCAAGAAACTATGTACCCATATCAGTCAAGAAACTGGTATAGAAAATCATGGGAAGAGATTCTGATTGACCTATTTTGTGTCTATGCCCACACACCTGACCTTTGGTGGTGTCATGAAGAAATAACATAAGGGTTAGATGAACATATTCATCTAGAGAACATATAATATACAAAATAGGAATCTATAAAGTATTAATTTTTATGAAATTTTATTCATTTATTTGTCCATCAGACAAATACTTAATGAAAGCTCATGATATTTTAGGCACTGTCCTAGACATTGACTATTCAGATAGTGAAAGAGGTAGACAGGATACTGAGCTAAGTTGTTCTCGTAAATTATAGAAATCTGAGTGGTTTCATACAAAACAAATAAAACAAAATACTATGAACTCACTACTTAGAGAAGAAAAATAAAGATGGAAAATCTTTTAAAAACGAAAGTAATTTCTTATGTTCTTAAAGAAAGAAATTAATTCCAGAATTAATGTCTCTCTGAACACATTACAGGTTTGAGTCATTCTTAGAGGAGGGGAAATTGCACACCTGTGTAAGAAGTTGCTCAGTGAATTACACTTACATAAATATATATGAAGCTTATGTAATAAATAGACTAGATTAATGTAAGATTACTACTTGCTGATACAATTCAAAACTTATTGAACACGATAGCATAATGTAAAATAACGAGATTTCCTTTACATGCACTGAACTTATTGCAATGTGCCAATATTGGACAAATTAGGTACTTTGGAGGGAAACCACAAAGAACACAAATGAACCATAATGTAGTTCTAAAGAGAGAAATTTTTGTATTACAGTTTTCCCCTGCTATCTGAAAGAAGAGTGTTCCTATGAAACCCTTCCTACTTTGAAATGGTGTGAAGCAAAGAAGCAATGATCATTTTGTAAAAGCGAAAATCCTCTTCAGATTTCTTTTGGTTAGCAAAAACAGGTAGTGTTATAGGTTTTACATAACAGTGAAGTGACATAAAGCGAAGTTTTGAATAACAGAGAAAACCTGGAAATGGAGAGCTTTCAGGATTTTCTAAGGTACAGTTAGAGTGGCTCATCCAATACAGTAGCTTAATGGAGACTTCAGCTCATAGTCCCTGTTTTAAGGGGTCATTCAGAAAAGTACTTATAACACTGAACTCACCTAAAAACAGAGAATGGGGCATGTGGAGAGTTCAGTCCTTGGTCTACTTTTTGGTCTAATTCTTTTCAATCCCCCTTGATGATTTTTTCTAAGCCACAAATGTTAAGTAGTTAATTTGGATGCTGATGTCCCCTGGATACCTATCTGTGGTACAAGGTTCTCTACCTCTCCAATTTAATATTTTATTCCATGACAAGTTTCTCTTCTTCCACTCTACACTACAATTTCCATGAAGGTGAGAATGATGTGTTATTTACTTACATGCATATGTCTAATATCTAAAGCAGTAAACATTAAGTACACTTGTATTAACTCTGACTTAGAGCCTTCTTTCTAAGCCTTCCCTTATATTACTTCCATCAGAATGCCTTTCTCTTCCACCCTCACCTTTCAAGTCCCTATTCATTTTCTCATGATTCAATTTAAACATTTCTTTGATGAGATCTTTCCTGAATCCTTCAGAATTAGCCACTCCCTTCTTTGCCCAGCACCCCCATCTACTATTAACAAAAGACCATACCTTCATTCAGATTTTGGTATTTTATTTCTCTCTTAGCAACTATAAAAATTTTATATATGCATATATACATACTGTATACATTATATACACCCACATACACATATACACACACATATACACAATAGTTAATGTATCACACACCTGTAACCCTCTACAAGACTGCAAGATTGTTGAAGTCAAGGACAATAGATTACTTGCTATTGTATTCTTGGGCTAAGACTATTTGTTGACTGAATAAATAAATGTCACAAATAGAAATAGTTACTTTCCAAAGGAACAACAGATAAGTGAACTAACAACCAAAATGTTGCTTTTAGTAAGAAAAAAAATAGTATTACCTTTAAATAGATAGATGAGAATAAAGGTACGTTCATGGGTCATTACTAAGCTTACATGTATTGTCAGCTTTATAGTGCTGTTTAAGTTTTGAGGTGGTTTATTTTCTGTAGTTGTTACCCTTCTAGATATATTTATTCAAGTTTTCAAAGTATTTAAAGTAAATATTCAAAGTATTTAAAGATCATTGCTTCTTTTTGTTACTACTTATTTAGGTACGGAATTATTTAAATTATCATAGTTCTTTAAATAATTCACTATCTCCTGAATAGTTTACTGTATCAGTATTTGAAACACTTTTGTCTAGATTTACATAAGACAGTACTCTTGAGAAATGTGTAAATATTATTGAAAAAACTCAAATAAATTAAAGGGATGCTGTTATTTAAAATATATCTTATTAGTTCTTGTAAAAAGAATAAATTCATAGGTGCGAAGATAGTATCTCTTTCAAGTTCAGATATTCCTATATCTATTCTGGTTAAAGCAAAACATAAGAAACTGAAGGCATTAAGCAATGATAGTCTGTTAAGCAGACTAAGGATGTAAAAATGAGAGCCAAAACAAGTTTGTAAAAGGACTGGTTGTCTCTGAGTAACTTTTTATGTACATACCTGCATGTATGTACATGCATATATCAACCTATATAAGTACTTATAATTCCCTGTGTCTAATTTTACTAATTTGTAGGTTTGAAAAATGAATGTCATTTTACTCCTACAGATAATAGTATTAGTCTTATTACGGTAATATAGAATACCCTGAAATTTCCAAAGTGACAGAAAAGGGACAGAAAGTGAGATTACTAAAGTTACCAATTCTTATCTGATTGGTCCTTTGACTCTTCTAGTTCCCAGCCTAACACATTTCCTCTTGCATGCAATTCAGAAAAAGGCAGACTTACTAGATATCATGTACAACACCCTGACAGAATCTTTCAACTCTCTTAGGATAACAGTAACTGCTCTAAACTCAGGGTTTCAGTCATGACAGCATTGTTACTCTTGTTCTTTTACTAGGCATGCCTCAATATGTCTTCTGCCTACGGGCATGGTCCCTGCCAGGCAAAAGAGCATAGCCATCAAGTTGAAGCAACATGGTCTGTCTTTATGCATCGTGACACCACCGTCCACTCACAGAGAAGAGAAGAGAAGAGAAGAGAAAGAGACAGTTTTACCCGCAGAAAGGAGAGGTCCCGGTTGTGCTCAATGCTGGTTATCTCCAGGTTGCCCATGACCACCTCACAGTTCTCATAGTATTTGCGCAAGGCTCGATACTGCTGCTCCAGGTCAGAGAGAGAGCTCAGCTTGTTCTCTGTCCCTGCACACACTGCCAAGACAAAAAGATACACAGGAAGTTACATAACCTTTCTATGCCATGCACAATGAAGAAGTCTCCCTCAACTCTTGACTCCACATGCTCTACTCTGAGTCCCTGAACTAAAAACTATTTTGAATGTCATTAATACACATAAACCACACACTGATACACATCCTCACTTTTATTTTTCCCCAGATATAAGGAGATATAATTGATACATATACAAGGTATACAATGTATGTATTTGATACACTTACCTGTTGAAAAATGATTACCATCATAGCATTAGCTAACACCCTCGTTTAGGTCTCATAATCACCATTTTTTTTTTAATTTCTCATTTATTTTTGAAGGGGATGGGTAGAGAGAGGGAGACAGAGGATCTGAAGCGGGCTCTGTGCTAAGTGCAAAGAGCCTGATGAGGGGCTCAAACTCACGAATTGTGAGATCATGACCTGAGCCAAAGTCAGATACTTAACCGAGCCACCCAGGAACCCCATAATCACCATTTCTTTTTCACAGTGACATTTAAGATCTATTCTGTAAGCAACTTTCAAGTATATAATATAGTATTGTTAATTATAGTCACCATGCTGTATGTTAGAGCCTCAGAATTTGCTCATCTTATAACTGGAAGTCTGTACCTTTTGATTGGTAGCTAACACTCTACTCTCTGTTTTATGCATTCGGCTTTTTTAGATAAGACATATAAGTGATATTATGGTTTTCTATTACTAAACTGCATGTTTTAAGGACAGAGGATAAGAAGGCATGGGTCCCAAAGAAACAGAGCAAAGAGGGAAATTAAAACAATCACATTTGTAGGGGCGCCTGGGTGGCTCAGTCGGTTAAGCATCCGACTTCAGCCAGGTCACGATCTCGCGGTCCGTGAGTTTGAGCCCTGCGTCGGGCTCTGGGCTGATGGCTCAGAGCCTGGAGCCTGTTTCCGATTCTGTGTCTCCCTCTCTCTCTGCCCCTCCCCCGTTCATGCTCTGTCTCTCTCTGTCCCAAAAATAAATAAATGTTGAAAAAAAAATTAAGAGAAGCCCTTAGTTAACCACTAATATATTAAAAAAAAAAAAACAATCACATTTGTAGTGACACATAAAGCATGTAAATACATTAATTTCATTTAAACAAGATTTTCTTTAGAACTTATAATTTACTATATTTCCTAAAAGAATAAACCTACATAAGTAAAAAATCAAAATATAAATGTTAACAATTTTATTCTTAAAAATAATATTTTTCTATTGCTAAATAAGCCGCTCTTAAGTAAAATTTTTACATAATTAAAACTTGTGCCTTTAAGCCCTCAAATACTACATTTTAAAATACAAATGTTCTAGCATCAGCAATCAGACAACAAAAGGAAATAAAAGGCATCAAAACTGGCAAAGATGAAGTCAAGCTTTCACTTTTTGCAGATGACATGATATTATACATGGAAAATCCGATAGACTCCACCAAAAGTCTGCTAGAACTGATACATGAATTCAGCAAAGTCGCAGGATACAAAATCAATGCACAGAAATCAGTTGCATTCTTATACACTAATAATGAAGCAACAGAAAGACAAATAAAGAAACTGATCCCATTCACAATTGTACCAAGAATCATAAAATACCTAGGAATAAACCTAACCAAAGATGTAAAAGACCTGTATGCTGAAAACTATAGAAAGCTTATGAAGGAAATTGAAGAAGATATAAAGAAATGGAAAAACATTCCATGCTCATGGAATGGCAGAATAAATACTGTTAAAATGTCAATACTACCCAAAGCTATCTACACATTCAATTCAATCCCAATCAAAATTGCACCAGCATTCTTCTCAAAGCTAGAACAAGCAATCCTAAAATTTGTATGGAACCCCAAAAGACCCTGAATAGCCAAAGTAATATTGAAGAAGAAGACCAAAACAGGAGGCATCATAATCCCAGCCTTTAGCCTCTACTACAAAGCTGTAATCAGCAAGACAGCATGGTATGGGCACAAAAACAGACACACAGACCAATGGAGTAGAATAGAAACCCCAGAACTAGACCCACGAATGTATGGCCAACTCATCTTTGACAAAGCAGGAAAGAATATCCAATGGAAAAAAGACAGTCTTTTTAACAAATGGTGCTGGGAGAACTGGACAGCAACATGCAGAAGGATGAAACTAGACCACTTTCTTACACCATTCACAAAAATAAACTCAAAATGGATAAAGGACCTGAATGTGAGACAGGAAACCATCAAAACCCTAGAGGAAAAAGCAGGAAAAAACTTCTCTGACCTCAGCCACAGCAATTTCTTACTTGACACATCCCCAAAGGCAAGGAAATTAAAAGCAAAAATGAACTATTGGGATCTCATGAAGATAAAAAGCTTCTGCATAGCAAAGGAAACAATCAACAAAACTAAAAGGCAACCAACGGAATGGGAAAAGATATTTGCAAATGACATATCAGACAAAGGGCTAGTATCAAAAATCTATAAAGAGCTCACCAAACTCCACACCCAATAAACAAATAATCCAGTGAAGAAATGGGCATAAAACCTGAATAGACACTTCTCTAAAGAAAACATCCAGACGGCCAACAGGCACATGAAAAGATGCTCAATGTCGCTCCTCATCAGGGAAATACAAATCAAAACCACACTCAGATACCACCTCACACCAGTCAGAGTGACTAAAATGAACAAATCAGGAGACTATAGGTGCTGGCGAGGTTGTGGAGAAACGGGAACCCTCTTGCACTGTTGGTGGGAATGCAAACTGGTTCTGGAAAACAGTGTGGAGGTTCCTCAAAAAATTAAAAATAGATCTACCCTATGACCCAGCAATAGTACTGCTAGGAATTGACCCAAGGGATACAGGAGTGCTGATGCATAGGGGCACTTGTACCCCAATGTTTATAGCAACACTTTCAACCATAGCCAAATTATGGAAGGAGCCTAAATGTCCATCAACTGATGAATGGATAAAGAAATTGTGGTTTATATATACCATGGAATACTACTTGGCAATGAGAAAGAATGAAATATGGCCTTTTGTAGCAACGTGGATGGAACTGGAGAGTGTTATGTTAAGTGAAATAAGTCATACAGAGAAAGACAGATACCATATGTGTTCACTCTTATGTGGATCCTGAGAAACTTAACAGAAGACCATGGGGGAGGGGAAGAAAAAAAAGGTTAGAGAGGGAGGGAGCCAAAACATAAGAGACTCTTAAAAACTGAGAACTGAGGGTTGATGGGGGGTGGGAGGGAGGGGACGGTGGATGATGGGCATTGAGGAGGGCACCTGTTGGGATGAACACTGGCTGTTGTATGGAAACCAATTTGACAATAAATTTCACATTAAAAAAAATAAAAAAAAAATAAAATACAAATGTTAAGCAATTTAGATTGATATATTCGTAAACATATACTAGAAATAGAATATGTTGTAAAATATGAGTTTTTATTGATATCAACTGGGTCATTCATTAGTATTCTAAGGTATGTTCATTAGCATATTCATTAGTATTCTAAGGTATAACAGACTGACAGTAAAGGATCTCAGTATGCCTTCTTTGAGGGCATGGATCATGAGTCTGTTCATAGATGAGCACTGAGTGTACATACATGTTTTTGTTTTATTTTGTTTTGTTTTCTGTGTTGATATTTTCCCTATCTTCCAGAAGTCAGAGTTTCAGTTATTACTTCTCATGGTTTGTATACCTGCCTGTACAAGATCTTTATCATTTAATGTACCAATTCAAATCTTCAATTGCCTGAAAAAAATGTATTATGAATCTTGTAATAATAGTATGGAAAGTCTAAAAAAAGGATGTGAACTTATCTTCTTTGAGTAAGTTACATAATATACAGCAACTTAAGGCAAGATATAAAGTGTAAACTTTGAAGACACTGGAAACAGAGCTGCATAATAAAGTCACATCAACAGCTGTATGTTATGCACACAGAAATGACAAGTCATAATGCTTCAGTGGTATTCAAGGGAATGGGTTTCTGTACACAAAGGAAAAAAAAGTCTAGATGGATACATTCCAATAATTAAGACCACCTTAACAACTATTGTTGCCTACTGACATATCAAAAATGACAAAAATCTAAATTTAAAAGTATTGAATGATAATGTAGACCTTTAACCATAGTGGAAGTTCACTGCTAAAATAAAAACAAGACACAAACTTTCCTCATCTGGATGTCTAAAGTTTATCAAACAGTATATTTTATAGAAATATTATTTTATAAGTGAAATTATGTCCCTTTAAAAGATACGTTGAAGGCTAAGACCCTGGTATCTGTGACTATAACCTTGTTTGGAAACAGGGTCTTTGTAGATGTAATCAAGTTAAGATGAAGACATTAGGTAGTCCCTAAACCCAATATGATAATGGCCTTCTAGGAAGAGGAAAACATCATGTGACTACAAAGATAGATGGTGAGGGGCGGAGGACAAAAAAAATGTAACATCTTTAACTCTCAAAGATGTGAGTGAGATGCAGCTGTATGCCAAGGAATGTCAAGAATTGATGGCCACTACCAGAAGCTAGGAAGAGCCAAGGGAAGATTCTACCCAGTCTCAGAGGTCCTGCCGACACCTTGGTATTAGACTTTTAGCCTCCAGAACTGTGAAGGAATAAACTGCTATTGTTCTATGTTTGTGGTACTTTGTTAGAGCAGTTCTAGAAAACCAATACATAATATTTAGACTGTTTCTGAAATCTAACATCTAAAGAACTGTTAAATTTCATTTCCTTTCTCCAGGGTCCTGTCACCCTATCACCTCCAAGCTACTCCCCTGCGTTCTCCCTTGCTGAGTGCCAAGTCTCTCACATGCCATGCTGGAATTCATTTGTTACCTTTGAGAATACAGCTTTTATAGAATGCTAGGGATGGAGGCAAAGACTTCTTGAATCTTCAATACCCATTCTCTTCTTCGTTCATAGTAAATAACTACACAACTTTACCTGGGTATATGGCCACCCCAATAAAAGATTACATTTCTCATTGCTGCTCTTGGAGGTAACGTTGTATGCTATCTTGCCAGAACTTCATTTAAATCATGATTGGAGTCAACTTTGTCTCTTTTCTTCTTCACACCTTCCTTATGCTGTCTGGAATGGGAATGGGATGGCTAAACCTTGATCCACCATCTTGGACCATAAGACCTAGGGACACATCCTAGATATTTGTTGAGAAATAAGCTAAAAGTAAGCATGGTTTTCAAGCAATTAAGATTTTACATTGTTTTATTATCATTAACATAAAGATAATGGTGAATTTTGTTAATGACTGCTAAAATATTATACATAGCAAGTATTAAATTCTAGTTAAGTTATACGCTTTTGACCTTAAGTAATTTTTACTATTCCATTACATTGTCTGACTAAATAAAATTCAATTCAGAATGAAATTACAAAACCATTATTTTTTTGAATTTTTATGTAAATTCCAGTTAACATAGTATAATATTAGTTTCACCTGTGGAATTTAGTGATTCGATATTTACATACAACACCTGGTGCTCATCACGACAAGTGCCGTCCTTAATCCCTATCACCTATATAACCCATCCCCTGCCCACCTCTCCTCTGGTAACCCTCAGTTTGTTCTCTGTAGCTAAGAGTCTGTTTCTGAAGAAAAAACAAAGTTATTCTTGACCATTTGAGCATTTTTACTGGTTCTGTGGAAGGTTCACTTATTAAAACTAACAGACATTAAGAAAAATTAATTTCTGTTGATAAGTACAATAATTTCAACACAGCAGGTGAACAAAAGTGATTGATTCATGTACATGATCCTTAACAGCCAATATCAAAGTCTATTTTTTTTAATTTCTTGCCAATATACTCTAGAGACTAAGAAACACCTTTAATCCACAATACTTATTTTTATTGCTCCTAGAAAATTTATTACAAAATCTTTATAAACTTGTAAAATGTCTGTTGAGAAAAGGTACTATGATATGATTTATGAAATATAGATTTCCATTGTTTTACATTCCAATGAGAACAAGCTTATATTTTAATACAACTACTGATGGAGAAATTATACATCGATTAATAAACTTGCTGCACTATTTCTAAAATATATGCAATGCCACACTGAAATTTATATACAACTTATGTTGCACAAGTTTCTTTCAATTGGAAATAAAACCTGTACTTTAATATCACTATATAAAAGTCAATATGTAAACATCTATATGAAAAGTTTTCTAAAATATTGACTGCACTCTGACCTTTTGGATAGAAACCTGAATGAATTTGGGGAGAAACATTTATTCATAGAATTGTAATCACTAAGCATTTTTCCATATTTCTCATCCTGAATATATGAAAAAAGTATATACTATAAATTACTATGGTTATTAACTATTATAATCATCTCTCTATATAAGAAAGCCACAAAGGCTGTAAACTCTTTGAAAACAGTACAATTTATTATTATTATTTTTTTAACGTAGGCTCCATGCCCCGTATGGAGCCCAACCTGGGGCTTGAACTCACAACACTGAGACCAAGAAGTGAGGTGAGATTAGGGCACCTGGGTGGCTTGGTCGGTTCAGCATCCATCTCTTGATTTCAGCTCAGGTTATGATCTTACAGTTCATGAGTTTAAGCCCCATATCAGGATCTGTGCTGGCAGTGGGGAGTCTGCTTGGGATTCTGTCTCCCTCTCTCTTTGTCCCTTACCTGTTTGTTCTCTCTCTCTCTCTCAAATAAAAATAAATTAAAAAAGAAAAAAACAACTGAGTTGAGATCAAAAGAAGAACGCTCAACCCACTTAGGTGCCCCTTTTTCTTTTCTTTTTTTTTTCTTTTGTATTGGCTGAACTATACAGCATAGTGCTTTGCAAGAAATTATCATTTAATAATATTCATTTACTCTCTATAAAAACAATTATAACTGGGATTCATAAAATAACCCTCAATTCAGAAAATTTTCCATTGTTTAATAAATGATCAGCTGTGTTTTGTATATACCATATGAAAACAAAATTGGAATGAGTATGCTTAGAAATATTTTTCAACAACAACAACAAACTCCTCCAATAAACAGGAAATCTGATTAATTAGAATATTGTCCAAACATTCTGGTCTTTGGAGGTTTCACTACACACAGTTCAATTTAGGAAATATTTTTGTTTCAGTGAGGCTTTCCTATATATTTATTTTTGATCCAAACTGCTGTCTATAATGACTATTATACTCTTCTTAACTTTTATCTTGAAAGACAGAGTTGATCTGAAAAGAACTAGTTTGGATAAATGCATTAAAATCATTTGTATTTCTCTTCATGAAGCCTTCACTGAATGCCTCACAACTTCCATTTGTCAATTGATTTTACCATCAGGCAATGTATACAAGACAATGTTTAAACCATCAAGTTTCATTGATTTCACAAAGTTGTTTATCAAACAGAATTGAAAAATTTTCCTTACCAGCCAAAACAAGTTTAACAAAATTCAGTCCCCTTTGCCAACACTATTATGAAGTCCTTAAACTATAAGCTTATAATTCTTCAAGCTTCAAAAATCCTGAATTTGCCTGTGCTTCCTACAGTTTTCATTCCAATTGTAACTCCAGCAGTAAAGTTGTATGTGAGGCCTTAATAAAATCACCAATTTTTCTATTTGGTATTGATTCTGTTACAAATGTAGCTATAGTTGCAAACATGGGCTTTTTATTCTTCTTGACAAGATTTATTTTCCAACAGTGAGTGAACTACATAATCCTCCTTCAGTAAAAAAATAGGAATATAATTAGGAGTTTGTAACAATACGCAAAGGCAGGTTAACAAAATTATCTGTTTGATTCATGGGGAAAATATATTTGAAGTGGAATGAAGAAACATTAACATTATCCATTTGAATACCAAAAATCAATTACTGCCTCCAGGCATGTTATAACTGTGGAAACCAGCCCTCCATTTGTTTACATAACAAAGATAACAAGAGGGCTTAAAAAAATCAAATTTTTCCCTAACTTTCATATCAAATGCCTATATGAGATATGAATTAAGAAATGAATAATTATTTATTTAGCATCTTACTGTTGACCCAGTATCATGGAAAAAAATATATATTGATTAAATGTGTTTGTACAAGGTACATTGTAAAGAAGCAATTGAGTGATACACATAAACCATGCATATATTGTGTGCATAATTCAGAGACAATCTGCATAAAAATATATATATACTTGGTAACCCAATAAATTCTCTAATTTTTTCTATCTGATTTAATAATAAGTACTCTCTCAGAAATATGAACATAACAAATATGCTTTAGTTGAATGCACATTATTGGGTATTTAAAAATCTGGAGCTATAGTAAATCTCCAAAAATAAAATACTTAAGCACACATCATCAGGGAAATACAAATCAAAACCACAATGAGATACCATCGTACATGGGTCAGAATAGCTAAAATTAACAACTCAGGAAACAACAGATATTGGTGAGGATACAGAGAAAGAGGAGGAACCCTTTGCACTGCTAGTGGGAATGCAAACAAGTGCAGTTACTCTGGAAAACAGTATAGAGGTTCCACAAAAAAATAAAAATAGAACTCCCCTACAACCCAGGAATTGTACTACAGCTATTTATCCAAAGGATCCAAAAATGCTTATTCCAAAGGGCACAAGCACCCCAATGTTTATAGCAGGGCTATCAACAATAGCCAAACCATGGAAACAGCCCAAATGTCCACTGATCTGATGAATAGATAAAGAAGATGAGGTATACACACACACACACACACACACACACACACACACACACACACACACAAACATAAGTGGTGAAAAAGAATGAAATCTTGCCATTTGCAACAACATAGATGGAACTAGAGTTTATTATGCTAAGCAAAACTAGTCGTCCAGAGAAAGATATCATATGATTTCACTCATATGTCAAACTCGTGTGTTTGAGGAACACAACAGGTGAACATAGGGAAAGGGAAGGTAAAATAAGATAAAAACACAGAGGGAGGCAAACCATAAGACACTCTTAAATACAGAGAACAAACCAAGGGTTGCTAGAGGGGAGGTAGAGGGGGAAGGGCTAAATGGGTGATAGGCATTAAGGAGGGCACTTGTTGGGATGAGCACTGGGTGCCATATGTAAAAGATGAATCACTGAAACCAAGAATACACGGTATATTAACTAACTTGAATTGAAATTAAAAAAATAATAATAAACAAACAGGTGAGAGGAAAAAATAAATTAATTTTAAAAAGGCACAAAAGAGTAGCAAACATTTTCAGTGACTATTACTGAATGCTATTACAGTCACACAGAGACTATGTTCAAAATATATCCCCAAATGAGGCCAAAATTGCCACTTCTACTACTATCGTCATTTAAAACAAATTATTGCAATCTTTCCCCTTGACTTGACAGTAGGCTCCTGTCTGATTTCCTGGATTCCTTAAGTGTCCTGATTAATTCATTCTCCACACAGGGTCCAGAATGATCTTTGTAAAAAACATAAATCGTTCACACCACTCCCCTCATGAAAACTCTTCTTGGAGTTTTCTTTTTGTTTTTAATGTTTGTTTATTTATTTTAAATGTTTATTTTATTCTTGAGAGAGAGACAGACAGACCAAGAGCCAGGGAGAGGCAGAGAGAAAGGGAGACACAGAATCTGAAAATGTCTGAGCTGTCAGCACAGAGCCCCATATGGGGCTCGAACCCCATAAACCATGATATCATGACTTTAGCCAAAGTCGGATGCTTAACTGACTGAGCCACCCAGTTGCCTATAGTGTTTACTTATTTTTGAGGGAGAGAGAGAGAGAGAGAGAGAGAGAGAGAGAGAGAGCAAGCAGGGGAGGTGCAGAGAGAGAGGAAGACACAAAATCCAAAGCATGTTCCAGGCTCTGAACTGTCAGCACAGAACCGGATGCAGGGCTCAAACTTGTGAACAGCAAGATCATGACCTGAGCCAAAGTCAGATGCTTAACTGACTGAACCACCCAGGTGCCCCTAAAACTCTCATTGGCTTCTAATCACACTTATAAAATCCAAGCATTTCAACATGGCATGTAAGAAACTGTATTTAATAAGAAATGTATTCAGGTCTTTGCTCGAACATCACTCCTTCATAATAGACTTCTCTGACCACCTTCTCTAAAATAAATAGCTGGTTCACAGACTTCATGCCTGTCTTGTTTGCCTCCTTTATTTATTTCTTTTTTTACTGCTGAGATTGCATTATACATTTTGCTTACTTATTTACTCTACGTTTCTATATTACAGTACAAGCTCCATAGGAGGCAAGCTTAGTCTGCTCAACACCTAAAAGAGCAGGCACACAGACTCTCAGTCAATACTTATTGAATAAATGAATGGACTTTGGAGTCACTGAGAACCATAACTGAGCCAGGATCAAATATGCCGGTTCTTCCATTTTTAAAAGCTGAATAAACTTGAGTAAATAATTTCACCATTTTTAGAGTCTCTGTGTCTGTTATCTACAAAGTAGGATTTTGTGCTAAGTATTTTTTAGCAATAAACTCAGTTTAGAGGTTAAGAACACAGGGCCTAGAGCCAGATGTCCAGCACAAAAATGTAGCTCAATCACTGGCCTACAATGTAATCTTGAGCAAGTTAGACTCTGTCCTTCTACTTCCTCTTCTGTAAAATGGACATAATAACAACTACCATCTCATAGGCTATTGTGAGGATTACGTGAGTCTAAATGTGTAACTTGCTTTGCACAATGTTTGATTCATTGACAGAGCTCAATGTTACCTACTGTCATTTATCAAAATATGTAGTATATAGCATGTGCACATTATTCAATATATTAAATCCAATTAAAATATAAGACTTGCATAGGTGATGTACTCAATAAATCTGATCTAAAGGAATGAATACTGGGCAAAGAAAGTAGGGGTTGGGACTCCATCACTCCAACACTTTCTAGCCACGTAAATTTGAACAATTATTCTGTTCTCATTTGTTCCAACTTTCTCTTTTCTCAAATAGGATATTTTTATGTTTCCCCTCAGCTAAGAAATTCTGTGCTTTAATTTATTTCTAAAGTATTTACTTAAAACCTACTCTACACTATGTAATAGGCTGCATTCATTGGATGCTCCTGAGGTCACACTGTGGCAACATCTTACAACATTATAAATTAAGCATACAAGGGGCACCTGGGTGGCTCAGTTGGTTGAGTGTCTGACTTCGGCTCAGGTCATGACCTCGCAATTTGCGAGTTGGAGCCCTGTGTCGGGCTCTGTGCTGACAGCTCGGAGCCTGGAGCCTGCTTCGGATTCTGTGTCTCCTCTCTCTGCACCTACCCCACTTGTGCTCTGTCTCTATCAAAAATCAATATTTAAAAAAATTAAATTAAGCATACACTTATCAAATGACCCAGCAATCCCATTTGTAGGTCCCTAGATAAATAATTATGTTCACATAAAAATGTGTATAGGAATGTTTATAGGAGCTCTACTCAAATTCACAAAAAAAGTTGGAAACAACTCAAATGTGTTTTGATGGGCAAAATGATAAACTATGGTATATATATTCCATTAATATCTATCTATTCAGCTATAAAAACGAACAGATGATTGATGTATCAACATGGAAACTTCTCAAAGGCATTATCTGACTGAAAGAAACCAGGCTCAAAAGGCTACATATGATTCTATGGATACACCATTTTGTAAAACAACAAAACTACTAGGATGGAGGACCAACCAGTGGTTGCTAGGGGATGGAGAGGAGGGATAGTGAGGGTTTGACAAAAGGATCACCAGGGAACTTCGAGAGATAGCAGAACAATTCTGCATACTGACCATGGTAGTGATTACATAGATCTCTACAGTTAAAACTCAGAGAACTATGTACCAAAAAATTGTAAATTTTACTATGTGGAAATCAAAACACACAAGTTGGCTTGTATATCTAATGGAGTTAAATATGCTCCTGTATGAAATTAATGAAACATTTTTATTATATTGTTTTCCAGGTATTTTATGCTTTCTTTGGTCCTTTTATGAATAATTATGCCCAAAATGATAAATAAAGAAAATAGGTTTATAGTTCTGATTTGTAATTTACATTACACAAACTGTAAATAAAATATTTTTTGATGTAGAGATCGGTATCCTTTTAAAAAAGTAAGTGACCTTCTAGTGTATTCTCTGAATCCATTTTCTATCACTATTTTATTGACTCCCAAAATAACAAAACACAGGATCTGCTGAAATTAACAAAACATTTTCTAAATATGTTTGAGCCAAATTAAAGGGCACTTGGCATTGTAGACCTTCACTAATAGAGCTGTAGCTAGGAAAGACAGGCATTCTATAGCACAGACTGATGAAAGGCAAGTCCATAAACTATGTATACTGTTACATGTTGGTCCATCTAAAATGTAATTGATCTGTATTTTCCCACTTTTGTTTACCCACAATAGTCTCTAAATGTCCTCAGAGATGTTTAAACTGCTAAATTATGTTGCAAAGAGAAATAATCTCATTGGCAATGACCAAAAAATGATAGATATAAAATTATACATGATTGTCTCCTGTTTATGAATGATATGTTTTGTAAGTTGTCTACTCGAATTCAGTCTTCTCAATAGGTTATTCTTTTATGGGTCTAATTTTTTTTCCATTTTATATTTCAAAAACTAGCCTAGTAAATTTAAAACATTACAAATGAATTTAAATGCATTATATATAGCATCAAAATCTGACTTGTAACTGCTTGTATATAATTCTTAGTTCCTGTTCTTGATTGTTTCCTGTCTTTAAATATTTCATTGTATTTTTTTCTTAAATTACATTTCATAAAATTCCCATGTTCGAAGTGAAAAAAAAACATTATAGAAAGACTTTACAGAGTTAGAAATTGTATTTATGTCATCTATTCTTAGATAAAATAATATTCCCCCTACCACTGTTTTGCCACAAGTCTCTCCAGCCTTTTTTTTTTTCTAATCATTCTTCCCACCCCTTACCACTCCCCTACACATAGTCCTTCTTATTTACTTTGTAGTATTTCATTTTCTGTGAAAGTGCTAGGTCCTTAACTTTAATGTACATACTGGACTTGACAAGCAATTAAAGCAAACAATTTCCACTCATCAAGGCTTGCCAAATTAGTCATCTGCCATCTGCCCCATCATCTGGCTCTCCTTGAGGTCTTGCTGTGAATCTGGATGCACTCTCTCAGATTAAGAGGGACAGTGCAAACCTCCAAGCTGGTGAAATGCCAGTGGGAGCTAACTATGTAAACATTAGGAACCATCTTTCTTCCCTAGATTATCATGCCTACGACCATCCCCTTGTGTGTAATAAAAACCAGCCTGTTTGTGATGCCTTATCACTATGAGACCTTTGCCATTCATTGTAATTAAAGTGGAGTTTGTGGGATTTTTTTCCTAGTAGAACTATTTAAAAGAAGGAATTAGACTAGTTGTTCCTACTGTGAAGCTATGCTCACATATTAAGTCTGGTTTCTTAAGCATTAATAAAGATGTACATTAAGAAATACCCTATGGCCTTTGTATTGCATTGGTTGCAGAGTGAAACTTTGTTTTCATTCTCTCCACTGGCAAATGTTTACTTGGCTGATAACACGCGATATAAGTGCTTTCTAAAGATTTTCAAACTATATAAGCAGTTGGCAAAACTGAGAAATAGCAAGGGTGAAACACGGTATTGTTGTTACACACACACTCCTTTTTACGGTGGTTCTTCCTCTAAGGCATTCCCCAACTCAGAGCTGCTCTAGGGCAATAGATGTCTTTGCTCAAATGAAGAAAGATACCTCTCTTCTGGGTGGATTAAACTCCACACTACGACACACCTTTGCCTATGTGATAAGAATGTGGGCAGCGTTTCACTCCCATTTTTACCCTAGTCCATGTGCCTATTTGCAGCGATGAACCTGCGTAACTATAGAGAAAAGTTCTGGTCCATTCCACTGTCTTGGGTCCTCCATCCAAACTTGCTTATTCAAGGTAATGTTCGTGTCAAGGTAATGTGTCTAAACAAGTAACAATCACTTTAAAAAAAAGTGTGCTAAATTTAGACTTGTGAGAGGAAGGGGTGCAGCGGATGACATTTTTTACTGTATCTTCAGATAATCTACATGTAAAACCAAATTTAAGATCACCTTCTAACAAAATGTTTGAAAGTTTTAGAAGCCAATTCTTAGTCACATAACCCTCTTGGATGAAAAACAAACTGACAAGCAAAATACCCATCTGAGATGGATATAGACTACATAATAAAATGTCACCTTATAATTTATTTGAAACTATTTTCTAATAACCCCAAATTTATTTTTCTAGAAACCAGATTCTGTAATCTCCAGTAGGCTGGTCTCTGTGAAAGATTCAGATTAGCACTGTGTGGTTATTTTTACAATGTAATCAACTTCAAATACTAATTGTAATTAGGTGTTTGATAAGGAGATAGACATCACTAGGACAATATCTGCCATTCATTCATTTATCCTGTCATGCATTTATTCAACAAATGTTAATTGGGGAACCACAATGTATGGACTTCGAGCTAAGTGTGAAAGGAATAAGAACGAAATAAGATCTGTGTCTCAAATTTATAACATTTACACTCTCATAGAAATCCTCTATAAAAGGTTTTAGAAATGATACTAGTATATAAATTTAGATAAGTTGTTTTAAAGAAATTTTTTTCTGATTTTGATTCACTGTCAATCAACAAGATTCACAAAGTCAAAATTCATCTTATGTACAATACAGTACGAAGCAGAAAAAATTTATGTGTATACATGTATATACAATATATATGCGTTTATATGTATACATATATATACACATATTTTTTTGTGTTATAAAAGGTGGACATCACTTGTGAGAAGAAATTTTTGGGGAAGTCTTTCTCTGTAATAGTTAGGAAATGCTGTTACCAAAATAATCAGTATCATCTACATCTGAAGAAATACCACACCTCACAAACATTTTATCCACCTAGTCAGGTTCATGTATATATCCCTCCTAGGTCCTCCTTCGCTTGTCAAAGAGGAAAAAGTGAAACTGCTTTGACACAGACAGGCTAGACATATTTGTCTAGCTATATGTTATACTTAAGGCTGATTTTCAATCCAGTCCCATTCTATACGACTTAATTACGAACCTATCATAGTTTTTTTCTTTCATTTTATTTAATTCAGAAATGTGATGTCATAATTTTGAGATATTAACCAAGACATTCCACTACTGGTATCACAAGCAACTTCCTTATTAATTCCACAATCTCATGGATTAAAGGGGCATGAGACCCCAAACTACAGGACAGTCACTTAATGTGGAATGCGTTCCTATGAAAGTTTCACTAATCTTTGGATTTAAAGATATAGAATTCCAGATCTTGTTTTTATTTCCTTTGGATATATCTATATCCACATGTGGGATTACTGGATTATATGATAGTTCTATTTTTAAATTTTGGAAGAACTTCCATACTATTTTCTGCAACAGAGAGTAGACTGGGATTACCAGGGGCAAGGTGGGAAAAATGGGGAAATGTTGATGAAAGAGTACAAATGTTCAGTTATAAGATGAATAAATTCTGGGGAACTAACGTATAGCATGGTGATTATAGTAAATCATATTGTATAACATACTTCAAAGTTGTCAAGAGAGCAGATCTTAAATGTTCTCTCCACAAAAGAGAAATGGTTACAATTATTTTGCAATATCTAAGTATATCAAATCAACACACTGTACACCTTAAACTTACAGAATATTTATGTCAATCACATCTCAATACAGCTGGAAAAATTAAATTAATTTTTAAAAATATGATATCCTACTTATAGGCTTTATTAAAATGGAGCAGCAAGTAACAAAATCTATTAGAACTAATGTAAATGTTCAAATTTTTAATGGAATCTGATCACTCAATATGTCACATAAAGAGCCAATGTGAATTTAACAAATTTGTTTTATTATTGGACATGACCTCAGAAATATCTTTTACATTTAGGTGAAATACTTTAAATATATATACACTTTAAATATAACTATATATAGGATATTTGTTAGATAGCGATAACACATTTCAAGTCTTTTACCTTTGCTGTGGTTTTGTCAAAAGCGTTCAGGCAATAATTATAAAAGAATAAAACCTGAAGTGTGTTATAAGTTTCCTTACTTTATTTTACTTTATCTGAACCAATTTGGTAATACAGGTATCAAAATAACACATAGTTTCATAGCATTGGATCCAATTTTAAAAGTAGAGAATGATCTATGATTTCCTTTCTTTATATAAACTGGAATTAGTAATAAAGAAGAGAAATCCTAAATTACAGATTTAAAATCTCTTAATATTTGCATTGTCATTCTTAGTTTAATGTGAATCTTTGGGAGCCTGTGCAGATAAACACAACATCTCTATATTGTATAAATAAAATTATTATATTATATAAATGGCGAGGTTCATACGTACACAGATATTTCCTAGAAGGTCAATAAAAATTTAGATTAAATCACTGTTTACCTAGAGATACAGGTGGAATGGAAGTACACATTCACTACTATTTTTAATCTTGTTACAGTACAACACAAATTTGATCATTTTTTTAAATTTGAAGCAGCCTTTTCTGAATATGATTCATTTCTATTTCCTGACACAAAAATTAATATGTATATTAGGATAAATTATATAAGTATTATATATTATAAGTATCTTTTCATTACAGAATTCAGGTTTCTACTGACATTTTCTGCCAAGATAAAGAATCAACTCTCTGTTATCATTCTTTGCAAACGCTCAGTTTTCAGATGTATTTATCACCTGATTATAATTTATAAAGACAATAGAAGTCAAATAATGATCAAAGAATCTGTTTTTAAAATGCATTACTTTTTAAAGGACAAGTCTCATACAGTTGTATCATTTTTTATTGTTATGATTTTGAAAAAATAAAATAAATACTTCAAAACCTATTATTGTTCAAAGATACTTTTAAAGAATATATGTATACATGTATATGTACATGTGTATAAAAATATTAGTTGGGGAATACAATAATGTGTTGCAAATGTTTTTTTCTCTGATCAGAAGATTCCTGAATAACATTTATTTTTCTTTTCTTTTCTTTCCTTTACCTGTCATTTGTAAATTTATAACAGTTATAAGCATCTTTGTAGATTAAAATTGAATTTTATTTTCATGAAACTTTTTCTTTTTTTTTTTTAATCTGAGAAAGGCAAGATATCCACTCTATGCTATACCATTTCTTTCATAGGAATGTGCTTGCGAATTCAAAATCAATGCTTTTGATAATCTTATAATTTTATAAAACATTGACATTTTATGTAAAACATGATTTATCTTTTAAATCTGATCATTTATCTCCTTTGTTCAAATATCTTCACTCGTTTCTCATGTCAATCAGAATAAAATAAAAGTCCTTATCTTGCTCCCTAAGGCCCTGATACAATTTGAACCTCTGCTACTTTTCTGATATCAACTCCCATAATGTTTTATTTTACTTCCTAAGATCTGACACAGGACTATCTTGCTTGTCTTTGAATAAATTTATGAAAGTTTCTAAATGCTTATTATCAGTTTATGAATTTATCTGTGCAGCAGAAACAAACTAGCACTGGTCTGCATATAGCACTTTGAGCGGCGATATTTGAAAATGTTACACTTTATAACACTCATCACCACCCACCTTTTCTGTCTTTATTTAGAATATAACCTTCATGAGGGCAGGAATTCTATTTTATTCACTGCTATATTTCTTACATTTACAAGTGCTTTACCCATAGTAGACACCTATTAAGTATTTAATGAGTGGATGAATGGATGGCTGGGTAGGTGGCTATGGAAGTAATAGGATTCTGTCTAGAATTCCCAGCTCACATATAACCCGAATGCTAGTTTTGATTCTCAGAATGTTGAAACCGCAAAGATCTTTCGGGATCATCAAGTCCAGTTCATACAGGTAGATGAGAAAACAAAGACCAATGTAAAAACAAAAAAAGTGTTCAACAAAGGTCAAACAGCTGGCCAGGGGCAGAAATGAAGTAGGACTCTTAATTCAGGGCTATACCCACATGGGCACAGTGTCTCCTGTTAAACAGAAGACTTCATGAAATTGTCCAGCTTTATGGAAAAAATTCCCCAGCATCATGCTTTGCTGCCAGTAGGAAAACTATATCATGAAATTTGGCATGTGTGCTCAAGAACATTTGGCTAACTAGCACTAGTCGATTATGTAATTGGAAAGTAAAGCCCTACCAACATCTTTTTTCTTTTATTTTTTCTGTTTTCAAATCCTGGTTAAATGAAGTTCAGTGTAGCTTGTCAAAAGGAAAGTTGTTGCTGTTCTTTTCTTTTTAATCTGTTAAACAAGAGTATGCACCATATGAATACTGAAAATAACCAGTATTACATGATAAACATATTCTTCAAAGAATTATAGTCAAATTATGTATTTTAAGTCATCCTTTCTTTTTTAATGTTTATTTATCTTTAAGAGACAGAGTGTGAGTGGGCAGGGGCAGAGAGAGGGACACACAGAATCCGAAGCAGGCTCCAAGCTCTAAGCTGGACTCAGGGCTCAATCTTGTGAGCCACGAGATCATGACCTGAGCCAAAATCAGATGGTTAGCCGACTGAACCACCCAGGCATCCTTAAAACTCTTTGGCTTCTAATCATACTTATAAAATCCAAACTTTTCAACACGGCCTGTAAGAAACTGTATTCAGGTCTTTGCTCAAATGTCACTCCTTCAAAATAGCCTTCTCTGACCACCAGTAGGTGGTTCCCAGCCTTCATGCTCTGTCTTCTTTGCCTCCTTTATTTTCGTTTTACTGCATCTGAGATTGCATTATACATTTTGCTTCCTTACTTGTTTACTCTATGTCTCTATATTACAGTGCAAGCTCCATAGGAGGCAAGGTGAGTCTGCTCAACACCTAAAAGAGCAGGCACACTGTAGACTTTCAGTCAATAATTGTTGAATAAATACATGGAGAGAGCAAGCAGGAGACGGGCAGAGAGAGAAGGAGAGAGAATATTCCAAGCAGGCTCCGCACTGTCACCACACAGCCCAACGCAGGGCTTGAACTCACCAACTGCAAGATCATGACTTGAGCTGAAGTCAGACGCTTAACTGACTAAGCCACCCAGGTGCCCCTAAGTCATACTTTTAATGTAATATTGAAATTTGCCTTTAAAAGAACCTCACAAAGACCATTTTGTAAACAAAAAATATTTTTGTAATGGAAATAATCATTTCTTAATTGGACTGTTTTATAAATTGGGATTTCTAAGATCATGTTTGCTTAAATATATGCACACCTGCACTTACCCCAGACAATTGTATGACAGTTTAATGTCAGTGGATTAGAATATTAAATTATTATTAGAGCTATTATTATAGTTGATAACATTTATAAAAGATTGCATAATTCTCAAAGCAGTTTTATTCATATTAACTTCTTTGACCCTAAATTATTTAAGATATGTTTATAAGAGCCAAAATTATTAGATTAATTGCCAGGAATTCAAATTTTGGGTACCCTGGAAAAAAGGAACTTCTAAGAGACATTACGAATTGTTTTTTAATGTAGAAATAAGCTGATAAAAATTTCCACAAAACTAGTTATCTTTACCTTAATATTATGAGTAACTCACAGAGAAAGAATAGAAGAAATTGGTTAGGTAAAAATGGATTGGTTATAGTATTTTCTATATCTATGGAAAAAGTGGGAGTAAATAACTACGATCCTCAACTGACTCCATTATGAGTCTGTTTCCTCCTCTTTGCACTTTGTCAAACAGAAGTTAATTAGACATAGGAAAGTTAACTAGAAATAAATCTGTGCTGGGAAATGGATTTGACCACCACTGCAACTCTGGTTTATTTAAGAAGAAGCTTGCTTTGAGGATTTTGTTAGATACATGCTATGTATTTTTTTTCAGAATCATGATTTTACTTTGAACTTGAATTATCTAATATGTTTTACTACCATCTGTACACATGTGACTTTCTTCTTTGGAGATTATGTTTAATATTACTAATTCTTCATTACCTGTTGAATCAAATCCTCATTACCTGCTTGACATTAAGGATATTTCATGAATTGAATCCTACTATAATATATCTTTAGATTTGGATAATCTTAATCCTAAATTGTCTTCTCCAAAGAATTTTCTAAAATAAATCAAAAGATGGTTTATTGCCATCCATCATTCAACTCACCCACAACTGTCTGTTTAATTTTTTAACTCATTCCTTTCACTTTACCATGAAAACTCCCAAAGTCCTTGACAAAAATCATACTCATCATTATCCCCAAAATTTGCCTAGAGAGTGTTCTTCTTTCTGAAAACATTTAAACCATTCACTGAATTTACATTTCCCTAAAATTTATATACAAAGATTTTTCCATTTTCAAATGCATGCATATTTTATTCTTGTTTCTAGTATATGTCCCTCAATTTCCCCTACATAATAAGCTAGCTCATAGAGACCTTACATTCTGTGTTCTATTATTTCTAGCTAGGGAAGCCAGATATAGTACATCACACACTCCAAAGGCTTTCAGATTTAAACCTAGGCCAGCTTACTGTGACCCAGGTAGAGCTGAAAGTAATAACAAAGTTAAGAGGCAAAATAATACAAAGTAAGACATTGCATTTAACATACCCTAAAATTCAGAGTATTTTTTTTATTTCTAGTTTTAGTATTTCTCTTGAAATACTTAACAGTCAATAGCTCAAATCCATATACCACTTTTGTGGAGTTAAAAAAGTTGTTTTCTCATTGAATGTTTACTCAGAAACCTTATATATTTAAGGGCATTTGGTTTTTGTAAGCATATACCAAAACTTTTGGAATGCTTCTGAAAAATACATGAGTACAAGCATAAATATGTTTATATCGCCCAGGCATACTAAGTTTAAAAATTGTGGTAATAGCAAACAAAAAAATCATTTGGAATACCAGACACTAAAGGAAGTTTTATAGGAAGGTTTTCTCAAGCCACAGTCCTCTGACTCATACAGTCTGAATGGTATTTTTATTTCCCAGACATAGCCAGACTAGTGATTGCATAACTACTGTTCATTCATCTGCTATTACAGCCTCCTTTTACCTCATGATTATACCATCATATTCCTCAATGAATACTATTTTTGGTACCAATTGTTGTAAACACCAGGCTGGTCAGTATAAAAATAACATTCTTCCAGTATCAAAAGTCTTTCACATATCCTACTAGAATCATCTTACCTTTATAAGGACTAAAGATAAATGCAGGGAGATGTTTAAAAATGATTCTGAGCCTTTTCTACACATTGCTATACAGGCTTCCTGTGCTAAAACAAAACAAAACAAAACAAAACAAAACAAAACACTGCTACAGACCAGTTAACTGTGGAGTTACCCAGTCCACTTACTCTCCGCCTTGCTACCCAATACAGCTGACACCTGAAACTCAACAGTCAAGTGTACCAGCTTGACTCAGCCCACAGAGCCCTGAGCGGTACAGCCAGCATACAAGAAAAAGACACCAGAGTTCCTTCTCTGATACTTTCTAGTCCATTATTTTCTTATTTCTTCACTTTGCCAACCTGTTTCAGAACTCTCAGGCTTCTGATCATCTCACCACTGCTGCCCCCACACCATTCATCCTTAAAATCCACTCCCCTTGTATGGATCTGTCTCCCTTTCACAGCACTGCTCTGGAAAACTCTGCTTGAATTGACCCTATCACTCAGGCTTGATAAACTTGCTCCCAGTCTATACCCCCTGACCCTCCAAGGGCTCAAGGGGCACAGCACATATATTCTTCCTCGTGTGTTTCCGCTAGGGGTCCAGGATACGGATGCTTCTCTCATAAAGGAGGTCTGATGGAAGCCTGCAGTTTCATTTAGCATGACATTACTCTAGTATTTTAGTAGTATTGTTGAAATTTGCTCTGGCCAGTATCTCCAGCATTCAGGCTAAAAATGTATCTAAGGTAAAGAATTAATTATTCAGTCTAGTGTCAGTTCTATTTTTAGACTAGGCTCATTAATAACACTAATGCACACCATGTCTCTTGTTATCTATAGTCACAGACTGGGAACTGCCTTGTTGGGTTTTACTCATTTCTCTGCCTTGTATGGGTATCACCCTGTTTTCAACTTCAACATTTAATAAATAGCTGAACACAGGAGTGCCAAAAATCATTTGACAAAGAACTCTAGAAGCATATGGTACTAAATGAGTAGAAAAAAAATTCTTAGCTAAGTAATGATTCTTCACTTGAAAATATGTACCATTCCTTCTTCTTTGAAAAGTCAGCACACTTGAGGGCCAAGTGTCACCCGGGGACTTTAACTTGCATAAAGCATCGTGTTGGCTCAAAGCAGTGAAATTCCATAGCAACGCCAGCAACACTTAAACTTCTCTACGACTCCTACATTATTTATCTGTGAACAGCTAGGGGGCTTTTTGCAGAGAGGTCCCTAACTACTGCAAGCATTCACTCTATTTAATGTTTTTTAATTAACATTGCACAAACAACAATTCTGTGTGTGCAGTGAAGTTTGTGCACTTCCCCGGATTTGCTTTCTCAATAGATTTGGAAATGCAGCAGCAGAATACTGCCAGACTTCCCTTCCCCACTCCAATTCTCCCTCATAACCTGAGGATCGTTATTCAAGAAGGCATTAGTTAAAATAGGATAAACTGATATGAGGACAGGATAAAAGACAGGCATTTCTAGGGAAAATATATCTGTTGATACAGAAAAGCCCTGTTTGCTATGGTTTGCACACTTTTGAAACAACAATTATAATTGTGAAATAATTGGATTTCTCCATAATACAGTACTAGGGCTTAAACACCCTAGAGTTATTTATGAGTCAGATAAGATGATCTCTAAGGTCACTGCCAGTTCTAAGTTTCCTGTTCAAAACCATCTAGAGAGCCTCTACATATCACTCCAGTAACAGGACATCAACTGTGGATTATTATTCCTAAAACACATAGCATAAAACTCAAAGAAGGCAACTCATAGATAAAAAAAGAAGTATCCACAAACTACTCTCTCACTGCCACAGGACACAACTCTAAAAATCTCTGTAAACATCTGAGAAAAACAGAAAAGATCCATATTCTCCAGCAGAATTAAAGACACTGACGATGTATGTATTCACAATCTCCTTCCAGGTGTAAGACTTCTCAGAAATAAAATCAAATCCACTAAAATAAAGTCCTGTTAGTTTGAAAAATAAGGTGAAGTTTTGTTTTGCTGTCCTCTTCTGCGTGAAGCTTGCCAGTAACCCTCCCTTGGAGGAAGTGACTTCTTCACATCCGCGATGGTAAGGGGGTGACATCCTTAATCTTAATCTTAATGTCCTCAGGTCTATTGTCTGTCTATTGTCTATTGTGATTTATCTTTCTTGCCCTGTCCTTCCATTTCTAGGTTATATCAAATGATTATTACAATGATTATGGTAATATCAGATAATTAAGTTATAGCATTGACAGTTTATACTGAATTTTAATTTTTTTTTTTTTTTTGCAGATTTTGTGTTAGAGTTTGCACTTATTCATGAATAATATGTGTTGCTAGACATGAAGTTTCTATTCTATTACTCCATTCATCACCAGGGGGCAGCACCATTCCCAAAGAACATTCTTTTGACTCCAGGATAGAGAAAAAAGTTAGTTACAATGGCATAATTGGTGCCAGACTTTATTACAGCTTCAGGTATACACAGCATTATTCAATTTTTTCCTGCAATGAATGTAGACTAAAAACTAGCTGGATTCAGAGAATTATATCTAAAAAGAGGAATATGCATGTTGGTATCTCCAGCATAATCCCAAAAGGGAGTTTTGTGTGTGTGCGCGTGTGTGTGTGCATGTGTTAGCTCTATGAAGTACAAGAAGCATGAAGTTATCATTTTCAGAATTCCCTTGCAGTTTGAAAAGAAATATGACAGATACACATATCAAATAGCACCATTTTCATTGCTATCAAAAGAAGGAAACATAAGAAATAGAATGTGCAATAAGAAATACAAAGTACTCTGCAAAATGCTGGGTCTGAAGGAAGGGTGGAGACCTCAAGAAGGAGGGAAAACTCCAAGATAAGGAGAATAAGTTTGACTTCTCTAAAGAATTGATAAATTGAACATACCACAATTTGATAAATAGTAAATAAACTATTATGTTTTATCTTTAATTTTGATTTCTTAAATTCATGTGAATAATATATGGAAAGCAGGGTTTATCAAGAGTTTGCCTTTTCATGCCTTAATTGCTACCTGAAGTATCTTTAAAAGTTTACATACATCCACATGGAACTTTTAAACCATCAGGTTCAATTACATGAATGCTTTCTCTTTTAAAAAATATTGTTTTTTTATGCATTCATAAAATGAAATGGGTCATGAAAAGTTAAAAGGTGTTGTAAATTTTACATGAAAATAAACAACTGATAAAATCCAGTAATACTTGAAGCAACAAAGTCAGCAATATTACCAAAGGGGGAAAATACTTTGCTAACTTCCAGACAGAAACAGCTACCCAGTACTATATGCAATTGAAATGTTTCATATGTCCTTATTCTTGATGGACAAATAGGCCAACGTTTGTATACCTAAAAATAATAAAACATGCACACACACACACACACACACACACACACACACACACACACACCCTTCTATTATCTCTGCTTCTCCACTAACAACAAAGTCTTTCTTCTTTCACCCTCACACAGAATTCCTTCATTCATTCATTTTCTTTCTTTTTTAAAAAATTCAGTAAGCATTCATTTTTAGCACTTATTATGCCCTGCCCTTAAGATTTCATTATTTTGTGGAGGAGACAAACTTGGCAACCAATTGTTCCAATACAATTTGACAGTTGTTTCAGTACAACACGAAGTACCATAGAGACAGGAACACGGAAGTCACAGACAATAAGTCCCTTCAGGGCAGGGACTGTTTCTCTTGTTCAGCAATGTTTAACTTCAGTAGCTAAAAAACTACCAGGCAAGCAGAATGCACTTAACAAATACTCGTTTGTGCATAAAGTGCCCAAATTTGCCCCGAATCAGAGCTGGAGATAAAACTTGCAAAAGTAGTCTATTAGTTTCCTAGGGCTGCCGTAATAAAGCATGGCAAACTGAGTGCCAGAAGTTTATCCTCACAGTTCTGGAAGCTAGAGTTTCAAAATTAAGGTGATGGCAGGCCCATCATCCCCTCAAAGACTTTAGGGAAGGATCCTCCTTGACAATTCCAGCATCTCGGTGCTCCAGGCATATTCCCTGGCTGTGGCAGCATAACTCCACTTCCTATTTTCATCTTCGCATGGCTTTCTCCCTATGTCACTGCCCTTGTGTGACTGTCTTCTCATAAGGGCACCACTCGTATTGGATCAGGAGTCTACATACTCTGGTATGACCTCAGTTTTAACTATCTTGGCAATGATCTATTTCCAAATAAGGCACATTCTCAGGTACTGGCAGTTACACCTTCAACATATCTTTTTAGGGAACACAATTCAACCCAAAGAAACTAGTAACAGTAATTTTCTTCTCTTCTACACTTTTACTCTTCCCCCCATCCCCCCTTGGCCTACCTTCCTTCCTCTAAAATGAGTCACTTTGAGATTCTACTGAGGAACACAGATTCCCCTTCTACTTCTCACCTCTTGAGATAGCCCATTATTTTGCTATACTCATTCCACTTGTGCTTGCTGTGGCTGTGCTGAAGTCATACAAATTACCATCATTTATAAGAGCTGCTTACATTCATGCCTAATTATCATGCAGTAGAATAACAATTATGCATATCATTAAATTCATGTGAGATAACCTTCAGTGTAAGTTTCATTTGATTATGGCACTAAACTCTCTTCATGCATGCTTGGTCTTCATAGTGGGCTGCTCAGGAAGAATGGCTGTCTCTGCCATTGAAAAATAATGACAGGTATATTGGCCATAACCCTAACCTTCTCCAACAGAAATATTGGTTCCATAACATGGTACCAACCTTTTGAAAGGTTATTGCAATCAAGTCCAGATTAAATAAAATCAATATTTCATCTATTAAGTATGAATGAAAATGGAATATTCTATTCAACATTTTTAAGCTTTCTAATTTGCAACTGTTCTCCTGACTGGGAACATACATGGGTTCATAATAGAAAGCCCATAATATTGTTGTTTAACAAATACATTTGAATCTTCTGATAAATTGTATAGCTGGAGAGTTTTTTTTTTTTTTAATATTGTTAACATATAACAATACATAAGTTTTCTATGTTCTGCTTTCATATATTTTTTGGAATTACTTTTACCCATTTAAAAAAATTTTTTTAACGTTTATTTATTTTTGGGACAGAGAGAGACAGAGCATGAACGGGGGAGGGGCAGAGAGAGAGGGAGACACAGAATCGGAAACAGGCTCCAGGCTCTGAGCCATCAGCCCAGAGCCCGACGCGGGGCTCGAACTCACGGACCGCGAGATCGTGACCTGGCTGAAGTCGGACGCTTAACCGACTGCGCCACCCAGGCGCCCCAACTTTTACCCATTTTTAAAGCAATACAGTATGGCAATGTGATATAAAATCAGCAACTGTATCCAACATCTAATAGGTGTGTTACCCCTTCTCTTCCACTCCATGCACACCACCTCATTTAAGTCTCCCAGGAGTTTAACTAGGTGGGCATTTTAAAAAAAAATTTTTTTTCAACGTTTATTTATTTTTGGGACAGAGAGAGACAGAGCATGAACGGGGGAGGGGCAGAGAGAGAGGGAGACACAGAATCGGAAACAGGCTCCAGGCTCTGAGCCATCAGCCCAGAGCCTGACGCGGGGCTCGAACTCACGGACCGCGAGATCGTGACCTGGCTGAAGTCGGATGCTTAACCGACTGCGCCACCCAGGCGCCCCAAGGTGGGCATTTAAAAATTATATTTTTTAGGGGCACCTGGGTGGCGCAGTCGATTAAGCATCTGACTCTTGATTTCGGCTCAGGTCATGATCTCATGGTTCATGAGTTCGAGCCCTGTGTCGGGCTCTGCACTGAGAGCATGGAGCTTGCTTGGGATTCTCTGTCTCTCTGTCTCTCTCTGCCCCTCCCTGCTCGTGCTCTCTCTCTCTCTCTCAAAATAAATTAACTTTAAAAATTATATTTTTACTATATAAGTAATAAATATTAATTTTAGAAAACTCAGGAATTATAAAGTGATAAAAATAAGAATGATGCATAATCACACCATCCAGAAATAGCTACTTTAACATTCATTAAAAGTGTCAGTGTTACTAATTTTGCAAGTCTGAAAATCCACTCCCATTCTAGGCATTCTCAGTTGCTTCATTCACATATATCTGAATGGAGATCCCATATTACAAACTGCTTTGTAGTATGATTTTTTTTAATTAAAGGTATATATATTACTTTTTTCATGTTAAAATGCATAAAACAAAATAGAAAATAAGCATTTTTTAAATAAATCACATGGCCGTATTGGTTTTTGGACATTTTGACTATTTGGAATTCTCCACTTTTTTTTTTATATGAAATTTATTGTCAAATTGGTTTCCATACAACACCCAGTGCTCATCCTATCAGGTGCCCTCCTCAATGCCCATCATCCACTTTCCCCTTCCTCCCACCCCCCCCCATCAACCCTCAGTTTATTCTGTTTGTAAGAGTCTCTTATGGTTTGGCTCCCTCCCTCTCTAACTTTTTTTTTTTCTTTTCCCTTCCCCTTCCCCATGGTCTTCTGTTACTCAGGATCCACATAAGAGTGAAGATAAAAAACCTTCTGTACTGCAAAGGAAACAATCAACAAAACTAAAAGGCAACCGATGGAATGGGAAAAGATATTTGCAAATGACATATAAGACAATGGGCTAGTATCCAAAATCTATAAAGACCTCACCAAATTACACACCCATTAAACAAATAATCCAGTGAAGAAATGGGCAGAAAACATGAATAGACACTTCTCTAAAGAAGACATCCAGATGGCCAACAGGCACATGAAAAGATGCTCAACGTCACTCTTCATCAGGGAAATACAAATCAAAACCACACTGAGATACCACCTCATGCCAGTCAGAGTGGCTAAAATGAACAAATCAGGAGACTATAGATGCTGGAGAGGATGTGGAGAAAAGGGAATCCTCTTGCACTGTTGGTGGGAATGCAAACTGGTGCAGCTGCTCTGAAAAACAGTGTGGAGGTTCCTCAAAAAATTAAAAATAGATCTACCCTATGACCCAGCAATAGCACTGCTAGGAATTGACCCAAGGGATACAGGAGTGCTGATGCATAGAGGCACTTGTACCCCAATGTTTATAGCAGCACTTTCAACAATAGCCAAATTATGGAAAAAGCCTAAATGTCCATCAACTGATGAATGGATAAAGAAATTGTGGTTTATATACAATGGAATACTACTTGGCAATGAGAAAGAATGAAATATGGCCTTTTGTAGCAACGTGGATGGAACTGGAGAATGTTATGCTAAGTGAAATAAGTCATACGGAGAAAGATACCATATGTGTTCACTCTTATGTGGATCCTGAGAAACTCAACATTTTAATAAAACATAGTTAGGAGTGCTGGCTCCTGAATCAGACTTCCTGTAGCCAATTTTTTTTTCCATTACCTACTGCTTTTATGACCTTGGGCTAATTACTTAACTTTGCTCTGACCCAGTTTCCCTATAAAAGAGAGTTAGTAATAGGGGCGCCTGGGTGGCTCAGTCGGTTGAGCGTCCGACTTCAGCCAGGTCACGATCTCGCGGTCCGTGAGTTCGAGCCCCGCGTCGGGCTCTGGGCTGATGGCTCTGAGCCTGGAGCCTGTTTCCGATTCTGTGTCTCCCTCTCTCTCTGCCCCTCCCCCATTCATGCTCTGTCTCTCTCTGTCCCAAAAATAAATAAAAAACGTTGAAAAAAAATAAAAAAAAGAGAGTTAGTAATAAAACCTTCTTGAGTTCCTCTGATGACTACATAAAATGACCCACATAAAGCATTAGGCATACATACTGCCCAGCATATCCTAGGGCTCAAATAAATGGTAGTGGTCAGTAATTCAGCTTACTGGATAACTTCCTACTGCACTCATTTGTTGACTCTCCTGGTATTCTTTCTCTTTGGGCTTTTCTTTCAGTTTTCTTTGAAAGAGACTCTTCATTGTCTTCCACCTAAATATTTGCCTGCAGAACTTCAGCGCTCTTCTCCTATTCTATAATCTCTGTATTCTCTCCTTGAATAATCCCTTCCCCCCACCCAGTGGCTTACATTAGCATTTACCTATTCACTGAAGGTGCCCATATATCTATCCAGCCCACATCACTTTTTTCTGAGCTTCTCACCCATACATTTAACTGCTTATTGCACATCTCTACCTAGAAGTCTAAAGGCACTTCAAAATGAACTGATGTAACATTAAACATGTCCTTCTGTCAAAATGAGCTTCTCTTCCTCCTGTGTTTCCTTGTTTGGTGAATGACCACCAACAGCACTTCACCACCTCACCTAACAGCTGGAGGCTGAGTTATTTTCCACTCAGTTTTCTCTCTGGCCCCACATAAAATACATCACCAAGTCACTGTGATTCCATATCTAAAATAGCTTTTACTATCTTTTTTCCCCTGCAATCCCACTGTTTCTACCCTCATCTATACCCCTAGCATCTTTTGTCCAGATTGCTATAGCATCCATCTAAACAATTCATCCACACCATTTCACATACTGCTGTAAGATTTTTTTTAACATAAATCTGATCATGTAGCACCTCCTACTTAAATCTGTCAATAGATTCCTTGAACTTCTGAGATGAAAGACTTAAAAGGTCATGCATCATCTAGCCTCTCCTTTACCTGTCTAGCCTATCATTCAGCATCACCTACCCCCAGTCCATCCTTGCTCCATTAGCACCCTTCACTCCAGCCAAACCAAACCTCTCTTAGTTTCTCCGACCTTCTGGACTGACAGTTTTCTCACTGCAGGGACACTATTATTTCTACCCCTTCTTCACTATACTAACTTCTAACATAATCTTTGGGTCTCAGCTGATGGGGGAAATATTTTTAAAAAGCAAAATCTATTGTTAGAGTTCCTGAGTCCCACTGAGGACACTAAATGCTGCAGTGTGATTTGCTGCACTGAAAAAATGTTTTCAAGAATAATGATATATTGTAAATTCAATAGAATGCTTTCCATTGTCCAAATTCCACATGAAATATATGTTTGTGTGTGTGTGTGTGTGTGTGTGTGTGTGTGTTTATCAAAGTCAGAGTAACCTGGCAAGTTAGAGTTTATAGAAGGAAGTACCAGGTGTGAAAAAAAAACACATATTGATTTGAAAGAGGAAATACATGATGACATGTTCCAGCATATTCCACCAGTTTGTGAAAATACAATAAGCATAAGCTGATGAACGTTTTTTAGTCCCCAGCATAGCAAGAGGCACAAAAAACATAAACTAAGATAAACTTTTTAGAGGCATGTCCCTAATGACTGTAACATCAGATAGATTCTTAACTATATCCTCCCAATATCAAGAAGACCTTTTACATTATTTTTTATTTACTCCTGCAACATTTTAAGACATACCATATTTGGCAATTTCATTTTCTGCCAGTGTAAAAAAATTACATAGATCATTAGCAATTTTTTGTTTAAATTCACTTGAAATCCACTAGCAAAATACAAACTTTAAAAGGGAGATTCCAGATTCTGACACGGATGTTAGGTAACTCACCTTCTTTTTTTGGGGTGGGGGCAAAGAAATCCTAGAACATATGTAGTCTCTGTAGTTTCTAACCTTCCCTCACTTCATCCTACGGGTTTATACTGTCACACTGTTTTTGCTTTCTAGGAGATAATGAATAAAAAGCATAGCTCAACCAAATATATTCCACACTTCCCTCTCCCAGATTCCTGACTCCTCTTGTTCCAGTAAATTAGGGTATGAGCTGCTGTGGATTGCATTTTTGTTCCTAATTCGTCCATCCTGACTGCCAACTGCCTCTTGCCCCTTCCCCCAGGGGATCCATGCCTTTTGCTTGTGACTCTGTACTTCCTCTCACTAAAGGTAGGGTGTATTTCCCCATCCAACTGATACTGGGTTTGGCCATGTGACATGATCTGGCCAGCAAAATATGTGTAGCAGTGAGACTGTGCTCGTTCCAAGCACAGGCATTAAGAGGCATCGCGTGTTCTAATGTCCTCATATTTTGCTTCTACCATTCCCATGCAAAGAACACTTCCCTTGGAGGATGACAGACAACTGGGGGGAAAACCTGCAACTTGGAACCAAGCCACATTAGACCAGCTAATCCACAGACATATGATGCAGAATAAAATAGTTGTTTCAAGCCACTGAGTTCTGGTATTGTTATGCTGCATTACTGTGGAAAAGGTTAACTGATAGAGTAGCCTACCAAAAATCTTAAGCTTCATCTGTCTCTATTCCAAAAATAAATCTTGGTAAAATTCACCGTTTTTCTTTTTTATCTTTCTTTCTTTTCTTTTCCTTCCTTTTTTTTTTCTCTTCTAGATTTCCCATACATTAAGCCCATAGCTAAAACTCCCTCTGCCTAAAATTGAAGCACCTGCTTCCAAAAGTAAGACAGAATAGAGGCTGCCAGTGGACAAAGGCCTTTTACAAGCCTGTCAAACAGAACCCCTGAAAACATCCTTCAGTGGCTACTTACTGACCTTCAGGACAGTCCAGGCTGTTGGAAAGGTACAGAACTGATGTAGAAGTGGGACTCTAACAAATTTTGATCTGGAGTATCCTAAATCCTATCAAAGGAAAATATAATGTGCATGCTATATCTGTTACTTTATATTCCTTTTAAATTCAACCATTATAATGTATGCACATGGATGATATGGTAAAACCTGACATCTTGTTTTTACTAATACCATATATTTTTGTGGAACCTTCCAGTTCATAAAGAGTGATCACACCCATTCTTATATATGAAACTTTGCAGTTTTCCTCCAAGTAGGAAAAATAGATACTAATCAACACATTTTACTGATAAAGAAAATAAGTCAAAATGGCTTTTAAAGCAGCAACAATAGCTAACATTTATTGAACTCTTCTATGTGCCCAGCTTTTGCCGAGCACATTACAGAAACTATTCCATTTAATCATTACAACCCCAAGTAGACACGACTACTATTTTTCCCATTTTCAGATGAGGAAACTGAGCTTAGGTAACTTGCATATGTCACATTACTAGTAAGCTTGTAGGCAGATTTTATGTCATTTGTACATTTGCATACATTTATGCAATAAATATTGCATAAATCCTTACAATACAAAAAATAGTGAGACCCTGCAGTCCAGACTCTTAATAACCAAACTGTATTATTAATGAAGGGAGCTAAGATTTTTGTGTAACCTTTTAAGTGGTTCTCAAAACCGGTACCCCAAAATGTCACCTAGAATGTGTATTAAAAAGACGATGATTACTGGATCTCAAAGGAACCCAGGAATTTATATTTTAGCATCGTCTAAGTTATTTTGATAGATGCAGGCAACTGAGACCACAGTGTCTCTCAAATGTGTATCCCTGATAGTGCTGGAAAATAAAGACAATATAATTAGTTTTTCATAAAACCATATGAATATATATTTTGCATGCATATGTGTGTATATATATTGTCATATATATGTATGCATGTGTATATGTACTATACATATAGTATACATACATATCCTATATTACAGAACATAGGGATGGAGAGATTGGCCAAAGAAATCCCTGAATTTGGGAACTTTTGGTTTGGGATTTCTTTCAATATACTATTCTTTAAGGGAATGATAACTAGAAATTAAATATTAAAAGGTCACATTTTGTACCCTTCTTTAGTCTTCTCCTGTAGGGGGTGTTAGATTAAAGAACACTGTCATACACTGAAATTTGCAAAATCACCACAAAAACAAAAATAAAATGATAGGGAAAAGAAAAATAATAAATTTTCCATACCTTAGAAGAAAGTATCATAGATCATCTTTCCTCCAGGTGGACATAATAAAGGGATTATGATGGAGGAAAGCTAGAGTGGAACAGGTGATTCTATCCCAATAAAATTATGCAGATTATAAATCGTAATTATGAACCCTGACTCACGAAGGTAAGCACATGCAGAAAATATTCATTTTTAAACAGTCATTTAATATTTAAGAATTATTAATGCCCTATTGTTTTAAACATCTAGCATAACATATCTAGTATATGCCCTCTCCTATATACCGTAGTCAGAAAGAGATGTTTTTAGAATATATTTCTAGAGCAGTTTCTGGCATTTATTAGTCCCAGAAAAATATATGATGGGTGCACGAAAGGATGAATGGATGAATGAATGAATGAATGAAATCCCTCAGTAATGGCAATTTTACCATGGGTATTGTCTTCAGTCTCAACACTGAGTTAATTTTTTTAAACTTTTTAAATTTTTTTTATTTTTTATTTTTGAGACAGAGAGAGACAGAGCATGAACGGGGGAGGGGCAGAGAGAGAGGGAGACACAGAATTGGAAGCAGGCTCCAGGCTCTGAGCCATCAGCTCAGAGCCCGACACGGGGCTCGAACTCACGGACCGCGAGATCATGACCTGAGCTGAAGTCGGACGCTTAACCCACTGAGCCACCCAGGCGTCCCTACACTGAGTTAAAAGGTAAAAAAATTGTAAATAGAAAGGAAGGAAAATTATTTCCATGGCTTAAAGGATGTTTTTAACTGAACCACAAACTTGAGCACACCAGTCCTACTTTAATGCATGTGGAAGCTATTGATCTCTTTTATAAACTAAGGAAGCTGTGGATTTCACCTACAGATGCTCAGTGTGTGTGTGTGTGTGTGTGTGTGTGTGTGTGTGTGTGTGTGTGTGTGTGTGTTGGGGTCTGCTCCTTGGAATGAAATTTATTTCAAAAATAAAAACTTATGTGCATAGAATGCTGTATACATTACTCACTTAACGCTAGGTAATCATAGCATTGACTATGTTACAAGTTAAAAAGCTCACATGTTAAAACAACATAAAGGTATGTCTAGGCTAGTTACAGTTGAGTGGCACTTAGTGTGGATTTACTCACTGCAAACCGTCCTTGATATGCTGCTTGTCTCTTCCTGGTAAATGGCAGTGAAGGTCAGTGAATCTAATTTGACAATAATGAGCCTGCTTTGCAACGTGTTATAATATTGCGCCCCTACTTTTTTAAAAGGTATCAGCCAATCAAAAAGGCTGTTCAATGACACCAGGGAAAACCCCAGGAGAGATGGAGAGAGTCAAAGAACAGTACTCTCTTATTTTTCTTTTCTAATAATGGATACAGCAGAGGTTATGAACATGTTCAATATGCATTAAAACAAAACACAGCCTGATAGGAATGTTTTAATTAATAACAATTATCTTCTGCAGCATTGTTATTCAGGCCAGGTCCCGGAGCATGAAGGAGAAACTTGACACTTGTGCTTCTTTGTGGACAGAGAGATTTTAAGCAAAGTTAATGGAAACTCAGCGGATGAATTGGTGCCGTGATTCAAATGTACTGTAAAATTACTGAAATGATTTCAATGTCACAGGACTGCACTGCATTGCATTTATGATTATTACCCCTCGCTATGCTTTAGTGATATTTTGTTAGGTATCTTAAAGCTTGTCTGTAAAAAAAAACGTATCTTTCAGGGAAAATGATGCAACAAATAATAATTTTAATGTATAATATACTCTACACATATCCTAAATATCCTATATAAAATTTCTATATATGAATTTTTTATAATAACGTGAATAATAATTATATAATTACTCTACAGAAAAATATTCAAAAGCTGGAATGTTGACACAGGGTAATGACCTACCAATAGCTACACTCCATCCCAACGTCTTAACAAATATTGTTCTATATCCTAACGTTTTATTTCTCAGAAGATAAGTTTTGAACTTGATATGTGAGAAATACATTGAGTATGTGTTTAAAATTTACATTCTTGGACCCCACCCCAGACCTCCTGAGTCAGCATCTCTCAGGAGGAGTTTGTGTTTTAACAAGGCCTCCAGATAATTCTCATGCACACTAGAACTTCAGAAGCACTGTGCTGTATCAGAGGTTCTTAAACTGGAAGCCATAGAACTCAGGGGTCTATGAAGTTGAGATGGAAAAAAGGGTCCTTAATTTTCACTGAATTCTAACTGAAATTTAGGGTTCCCTTCAATTTTGAATGTAGTCAACAAATCACAGTTTTAAAGTATCTGTGAGTTATCACCAATAAAAATCAGAGATATTTTCCTATTATATTACAGTTGTTATAGATATCTAAAAAATATTATTGACATTTATTCCTACTTTGAAATTATCACTGCTAGAGCTTTTAATTTAATGAATTATGAAATTAGCACATGTATTACAACATCAGAATGTTTTAAGTAATATTTTGATAATAGTGTCTCAATATAGCTGAGTGCCTTTGTCACTCTATGTATTTTATTGATGTATTTAAAAACATATTTCTGAGTGGTGTCCACAGGCTCTATGAGATGAACAAAAGTGTCCATGAAACACACAAAGGTCAAGAACCCCTGTCCCAGTCCTCCTGTATTTCTGCAGAGAGAGAAGGAAAAAGGGAAGAGAGCTAAATGTAAGCTGTGTCTCTGACTCCAACAAACCCTCCCTGGCATTTCCTATGAACGGACATAGAAGTGGGAGCTTAAAAGAAGGTGGCTTATAAAATGCCAATGTGTTTAAGAGTGGGGGGAAAAAAGCAAAGGAGACAGGAACACCTGTCAGTCATGAATGGCTTATTGGCTGAGTTCATCAGCAGGGGAGCTGAATTTGATCAGTTCTGCCATGATTAGTGTCACTACAGTCAAGTGTAATTTCTGTATAAATAAAAGTGGTGGATAGGAAAATAATTCAGTCCATCCCTCTAAATTGTCTCAGTCAGCACAGACATCAAAACTGTCAGCCTGTGGTGGGGAAAGCACACATACCCAACTGAGCCTATAATTGTATTCAGTATTCAAATATTTCAAACTACAGAATATTATTTTCAATATAAGACCAAAGAAAAATCAGTGTTGATTGTGCATCTTATCTAATTGTTTGCCTTTTTGGTAAAAGTAAGCAAATAAGTTTTTGTATTTTATCACATTTCACTAGTGGAATATTTTCATCTCTAAATATGATTCTCTTCTAATTTCTTGGCTTAATTAATGACACCTCCTTTCTAATCTCTTGTCCAAGACAGAGACCTAAAGACATCCTTTCCCTCCTTCACCAAACAGATCACTAAGTCCCTAGTATCTCCCTAACATCCCTGAAAATAATCCACTTCCCTCAGGCCCATTGTTACTAGGATAGTTCAGACCATCATTATTTTAGCTAAAATTATAGGAATGGATTCCTAACTGGTCTCCTAGGTTTTAATCTTGCTTGTTTCTTCACTCTTTTCTCCATATGTTCATCAGAATAATGCCCTTTTAAATGTAAGTCTTAACATCACTCTCGTGCAAAAACATATCCATGGAATCCCAATGCCCTCAGGGTATATGCCATACTTCTAAACACAGCATATCAAGACCATGATCAGATCCTAGCTTTACATTTGCAGCCTTAGCATGTCCCCCTCCTGGCATATTAACGTAAGGCAAAAATAGACCAGGACTATATCACTGTTTGCTCATGTGATGGTATACATTATATTCTTAATGATGACTCTGCATGATGAATGAATCATTGGTGAATTATGGTCAACATAGCATTTTTGAGGAGGCAGAGAAAATGCATTTTATATCTAGAATCAATTTTGTTATTCAAAAGAGTATCAGTTATTCAGAAAATTAAGTATTCCTTGATGATTTTTATATAACTGAGGTCTGCTTACAAATGTGCCCATAGAAACATCTACTTTTCAAAGAGCAGGTAGTTGGGAGACATTAGCTCTATCTCTTATATCTACTGGTCTTTGCACAAAACCCTTTCACAGGGCCTTGAGTTTCTCATCTAAGAAAATATATGGGAGTAATTCATGTCTGTGTTTAAAATTCCAAGTCCATGTGGTAGTTTACACAACATATCCACAAATTCTTAAATACTTCTTAAGAGGTATAGCTGAGTTCACCTTTACTTGAGTGTGGGCTAGACTTCATGACTCACTTCTAACAAAAAGAATATGGTAGAAATAATGACAATTCTGTGATTAGAAAGTAAAAGGACTGATGGGGCACCTGGGTGGCTCAGTTGGTTGAGCATTCTCTGCCCCTTCCCTACTAGCACTCTCTCTCAAAAATAAATAAGCATTACAATTTTTAAATAAAATGTTAAAAAGTATGTTAGAAGACTGAGGCATGAGGCTTCCATTTTGGGTGCACTCTTGCTCTCTAGCGAATGTTCTCTCTTTCTCCCCCTTGTTCCTTCAGACTCACTCTGGGGGAAGCAAGTTGCCAGGTTATGAAGGCAGTAGCCTCTGGCAGTGTTCCAATAATAAGTAAAGCAGGTCTCCACCTAACAATGTGAGTGAGCTTGGAAGTGTATTCTCCAGCCCTGGTGCCTAGAAGGGACCACAGCCCCAGCAAACAGCAACCTCTGCAGAGACAGTCAGTTAGAATGATTCCTAAGCTACTCTATTAATGTGACCCTCACAATCTTTGAGATCACCAGTGTTTGCTGTTTTAAGGTGCTAAATCTCAGAATAATTTTTTCTACACAGAAATAGACAAATAACTACTACCGACTTGAGTCCTATATATTACATAATTCTATGATCTCATGATCTTTCAAGGATTTCCATATTCTTGACCCTACACTTTTCTTAGTGTCTAAAATGGCAAATTAATTGCTACTGTAGATTTACTTCTTAACTAAACTACTGGGGTTAGAAAACAGATTTTACATTTGTACAATGTAGATTTACACATGTATTACTTATACTATTAAATGGATTAGAGTTAATATATTTTCAATGAAAAGGAACTCATCTGAATGCCAGCCCAGCTGCATAATGTGGACCCCATGCTGTGGGATTTGCTGCTTTCCCAAGTTGTATATGACAGGCTAGTTGCAATTACATCAATGAATTGTTTTCTATCATCCTCACCGGTGCATTAATGAAAGGCTGCACAATAAAGAAAAGATTATACTGCTTGAAGAAGGCAAGACAACCAGTTTAAACAAGTAGATGAAATTAGAATCATTTTACTGCACTAGTTTCCAATACAGTAATTGCTGGAACTGCTCCAAAATGCTGTGCACATCCATATTCAAGAATCTTAACATACTCAGAGCCAAACTTATCATTAAAAATGTAATGAACAGCTAACATACTTTTCTTAATTACTCTATCTAACCTGGCAAACTGAACATTAACAAAATAATGAAAAAGGAAAGACATTATTTTTAGGGTTACTCTATATCTGAAGCCTTACCTCAACTCTTTACTACAGGCTTCCCAAAGACAAATAGTAGGTCCAAATACATTGTCTTCATACTTCTCCATTTCTCTTGTTTTCATTAATCATTCTTTCCTCCAGCTGAACCTCTACTGTTGATTTTAGCATCACCCTTTCCTCAGCAGAGTAGATACTTCTTATGTACTTTGGGTGCAATTAATTCAAATAAGAAAGAACCAGTTTGTGTCATGCCAAGCATAAGGGACCTTGGGCTGGGTGCTTCAGGCTCCTCCCCAAGCTTTCAGGAGCCTATGTGACAGCTATAAACTCAGATAGGGAACCACTGAGGAAGATGGACATGGTCAACTCATATTCAGAATTAATAAAAATACTGATTTATAATCATTCATAATTGTGACCCTCTCCCACTCACTTTTCTTATTTCCTAATAAAGAGGTTTGGTTCTTCATCCATATGATTCTTCTATAGTAAAATGAAACATTTTTTAAAAATCTGTACATATCACACACAAAAAGGTCTTATAAATGTATATGAATGTGGGTGAGGAATTGAAAAATATAACTTCTCTATGTTCCTTTAGTATCTAATGCACAGTTTCATTACATTATAATCATGGTGTGGTTACACTTCAGCATGCTATATTTTCCACATAAGAGAAGACAGATACATATCAAAATCCTGACTTCTACTGGAAATTCATGGGTCTAGGCCTGAAGGCTTTTCTTTGTTCAGAGACTTAGAGAGATTGTTCATAAATTTTCTTAATCAAGTTACTCAGCTGTTTCCTACTGAGGCCTAAGACCTTTTGACATACTGAAGACCTCTTCTTAACTGATACTTCAACTTTTATGAGATATCTACACAAACAGCCCTAACTAGAAGTATATTGGGGAGGAGGAAGTGCTTGATTTCAGAAGCAAATATTACTGTTTGTATATTTGTAAATTCAAACTCAAAAGATAGGCAACAAAATTCCAAAGAGGCACTGCAAATACTAACAAAGAAAGCCAAGAGTGAAGTAAAATAAGAGGAATAACATGCATTGCAAGTACACAATATGTTTAATATCTCATAATTATTCACATATATGTCACATCCAAAAGACTGTAATACCGGAGTTTTAGCATTAAGAGATTGAAGTATGCTTAAAATAGGAACCAAAATAATAATAATAACCAAAAATTTCTTTAATCTCCATCTGCTGTGCAATTAAAAGATCACATCAAAATATATCTGTAGAGTCTCCTTCACTTACTTATCATTATATTTAATACTCACTGAGTAAAAACAGATATTTTTGATGATATTTTACTTATTAATACTTTCCCATGACAGATCTTAATACTAACAATTTAGTAGAAATTACTACCACACCCATCTGCCTGAATTGTCATTCATTTTTGCTTCCTTACACCTGTGTAACATCAGGATAGTCCCCCTATATTCGTGTCTCCTTTTCTCTCACAGTTTGACACAGATATTTAAAAAAAAAAAGACTAGGAAAAGTATTCTGTTAAATTCTAAATTCTATTGTATTAGGAGTTTGTGTCTTGATGTGAGAGCATTTCTACCTCTGAGGTCTCATGTTGGTAAAAATCTACAGTTTTTAAAGGGTCACCCTCCTAATCTTTTTTTCATCAACTGCTTTTTATATATAGTGTATGATATGACTTCAAACAAAATTCTAGAAGAGGCAAGACTAATCTGCAGTGTAAAGAAGTAAGAGCAGTGTTTGCCTCTGGAGGCAGGGGTGAGATACACTGGGAAGGGACGTGAGAGAACTTTTTTAGAATAATAGTAATGTCTATATCTTGAAAAGAATTTGCATTACCCAGTTGTATCCATTTGATAAACAGTGAATGTACACTTAAAATTGTACAATTCATTGCATATTAATTTTATATTAAAAGGGAAAATACTGTAAGCCGATACTGAACTCTATTTACATAGTAGGCATGCTGGCATATTTGGGGGATGACTGATTTCTACTATTCATTTTGAAATGCAATGGATAGAAATGTGATAATGCAAGTATGCTAAAATGTTAATGGTAATGTATAACTGGTGTGTATACAGTCTTTCAAGCATGCTCTGTTTGATGATTTTCATAATAAATCTTAGAGAAAATAGCAGTGTTATTTTTCTTCTAATCATACAAATGAAGGAATCAATACTTTTAAATTTCAGGTAAAACAATTCTATAGTGACAACAAGACAATAACTCTTTTGTAATTCCCTTGGCTTTCACAAAAGTTTCTCTTTTGTTTCCTTTTGGGAGTATTGGAGGGCAGGAATGCCAAACCTTTTTACTGACATCAGCATTCTTCTGAAAACAATTTGCAAAATAGGCAATAAGTCATTTTATCTCCTTCTGTTAGAATCTGAGAACAAGAATCTCTTATCTATAAGAAAGAACCAAAGCCAATTTTATGGAATTTTTTCTGCTGTGCCTTTTCTTTTCCCACAAATTTAACATCAGCATGCTGAGAAATAAATTTAGCCTTAAATACTCTACATATACTAATATTTCATGTTAATATTCTTTCTCTTTTAGTTACTCCATCATCCTATAACTGGTTTTTCTTGTTTTTTCTTTTAATAATTATGACAATTTTAAAAAAGCAAATGATGTAAAGACACCACTCATTGGGCGCCTGGGTGGCGCAGTCGGTTAAGCGTCCGACTTCAGCCAGGTCACGATCTCGCGGTCCGTGAGTTCGAGCCCCGCGTCGGGCTCTGGGCTGATGGCTCAGAGCCTGGAGCCTGTTTCCGATTCTGTGTCTCCCTCTCTCTCTGCCCCTCCCCCGTTCATGCTCTGTCTCTCTCTGTCCCAAAAATAAATAAACGTTGAAAAAAAAAATTTAAAAAAAGACACCACTCATTAATAAGGAGGAACACTAAATAAAACATGTTCCATTAATTTAACTTAGTAACTGCTGCAAAGCCCACAGTATTTTGCTGGTGTTCTAAGGGTTTGCAACTCAGGGCACCTGGGTGGCTCAGTCCGTTAAGTGTCCAACTTCGACTCAGGTCATGATCTCATAGTTCTTGAGTTCAAGCCCCTCATCGGGCTCTGTGCTGACAGCTCAGAGCCTGAGCCTGCTTCAGATTCTGTTGTCTCCCTCTCTCTGCCCCTCCCCAACTCACACTCTATCAAAAAAATAAATGAACATTAAAAAACAAAGTTTGGAATTCAACTCTTTTTTTTTTTAGTACTTATTTATTTTTGAGACAGAGAAGGACAGAGCATGAATGGGGGAGGGTCAGAGAGAGGGGGACACGGAATCTGAAGCAGGATCCAGGCTCCAAGCTGTCAGCACAGAGCCCGACATGGGGCTCAAACTCACAGACTGTGAGATCATGACCTGAGCCAAAGTCGGATACTTAACCGACTGAGCCACCCAGGCACCCCTGGAACTCAACTCTTAATCTAACATACGGATAAGAGATTGACATTTAAAAACAATTAAAACAAGTGATAACAATTGACACTCTTGTGATTAGACTATTACTGGTTAGTCTACAAAAAATTTATATAACCCAAAGAATAATAGTACAAAGGAATTATATACACTGATATAATTTGAAGTGGTTCGTAGAAAAAAACCCCAACAATGCAGCATTGTGCCTATCTTGTCACTGGAGTTCTTCCATTAAAAGCTAGTCACACAAATGATATAATGATGCTTTTCTAGAACTTGTGGCTCTTTGGCTCAGTATTTTTAGAAAAGACCTTTGGTACAAGACAAACTGAGCAATTTTTTTTTTCAAATTGAGCAATTTTTAATATTACATTAATATTAGATATATATAAAAGGTAAAAGCTAGATACATAGAGAGCTGTACTGTATAATACAGTGGACACTACCCACTACCGAGCATTTGGTATATAGCTAGTCTGAATTAACATGTGCTGTTAAGTGTAAAATACACACCAGATTTTGAAGCTATGTTTTTTTTTAAGATATGTCATTAATAACTTTACTTTGATTGCATATTAAAATGATAATGTTTTGGGTATATTTAATTAAAGTATATTATTAAATTAATGTCATCTCTGGATTATTTTTTAGTGAGGTTGGCAGGAAATTTAAAATTACATGTGTGGCTCTCATACTTTTAATGAAAGCACTTATATAAAAATCAGTCACCAGGCAGAAATTATTTGTTATCTAAACATAAGACAACAGTTTGATTTTGAAATACTGTACAAGAACAAAAAGGAAGGGAAAGAAATAAGATTTGATGAATTATGTTTCCCTAAGGCACCAAAATTCACTAACATACCAAAAATCTTGGCTTTGATTTGTATTTATCAATATTTTCATTTTACATATTTTTGAGCCTGTTTCCTAACTCTGAGTAAATATCAATTTTTTCTTTCCTTTAAAGCCAACCAACCAATCAATCCTATTTCTTTCTACTTTTAATTCTACCATCTGTCAGGTATCTCTGATATAATTGCTTTTTACTTTTTATTTTTTGGTTTTTAGATAAATAATCCCTTCTTCTATCATCCTGAGAAATTAAGGGAATAACCATAACAGTTCTCTGCCTATTACAAATCTCTTATAACTTATGTAAATAGATTAGGATCCGTTCCCCATTTAAAAATGTCACATTTTGTTAATTAGGCATATATTTTGAATCAATTATTTTTTTTATTGTTGCATTAAGTATTTTTGTTAACTACTGAGTTTTTGGCGTCCACATAAATTCTGCATCAGAGGTGAATAGATCACTAACCTCACCATAATCCTAGCTCAGCAGGTGATAAAAAAATAAAAATAAAAATCTGTTTGCAGGGAGAATAAATTCTTTTATGTCCACAATGAATAAATAGTGACTCATCGTAACAAATCAGAGAAATGCCATTCCTGTGGCCAATGAAATCGAAAAAGTGGACTAATCATTATAGCTTCTGAGAAAGCTATTTTATTTTCTCCTCCTTTTCCTAATAAAATGTGTCAGAATTGGCTGGCACATTCTCTAACTCCATTTCATCCTTCTGTATCTTCCTATCATCAATATTGATATCATTCTGAATATGCAACAACCATTTCTCAACCATATGGGGAAAATATCCAATGAGCTAAGGATGGAGAAACAGAAACATTAAAAGGTAACTCCCTACAATCAGCTATGAGCAACGGTACCAGCCCTACACTGTATACTTGTTGGTGAAAAACAACTTTAAACCTCTGTAGGTAGGTTTTCCTTTACTTAAAGCCAAACACAATACCAATTAATACAGATAGACAAATTAAATCCTTAGTTATTTTAAAACAGTTTTTGTTGATAAAACTTTAATTTCTGCTTTAATTATAAATTGTGCCTGCAAAATGGGAATTATTTCACAACTCTTTCTATATGTATATGTACATATGTATGTATATAAATATACATCTATTATTTCCCTTCTTGACTACATGTTCTTATTTAAATTTCGGGAAACTGTTCTCTGATAAGATCACTTCTACTTTCCTAGATCCAAATTCTGTTCAGTTCTTTCCATAATTTAATTCAGTTTGAAAAATATTGACTAAACCACTTTTTTTGGGTACTAAATTAACCATTTTAAAGAAAATACAGTTTTTGCCCTTTGGCATCCTACAGATCAAATGTGATCACTCCTTGGTACTAAGCTCAAAGCTATCTTATAAAGTATCTTACTTTAGCTATCTGGAAATTCTTGAGGACATTCTTACCACTACAGAAGTAGATGGGAACATCTCAAACTAATGTGGTTGGTTGACTGCAGGTAGAAAGAATACAATAACATTTTATTTGTTTGGTACTTCACATTTGCAAAATACTTCCACAAAGATTGTCTCATTTGTCTTTTAAATCTCTATTGCTAGAACAACTTGGTGAAAATCAAATCTTTAAGATTACTTCTACTGAAGCAGCAGCCACTTAGTCTGCTTTCTTTTTTATAAATGACATCTTTCATTTCTGAAAAAAGAAATCTAAAAATTTTGAGGAATGCACTGGGATAATTTTAGGCATGACTCTTTCAAGAATAAGGAACAAAATTCTGTCCCATTGCAGATTTCAATGAGTTTAGCATGCATTATGTTATATAAGATGCACAACAATTTGTTTTCATTAGAATTGTTCTCCTGGCATGGCATCTTTGTTTCCTCACTGGTGCTTATTTATGCACTGGGCAGCGTTAGACATGCATGCATGCATTCATTCTTTCAACAGACAGTTTCTAATGGAAGGCACCATGCTAAGAGCTGTGGGAGAGAAAGACGTACATTTCATAATTTCAGATTCTTGATGACCGTAAAATCTGGCAAGAAAAATTAGGTATACAGGCAAATCATAATACAGGTACCATATGGAGGGAAAATAAATGAATATAAGAAGTATTAGCAGGGAAGGTCGGATGCACTTGAGATTTCAAAAAACTGGAGAATGAAGTATACATGGTATTTCAGTGAGAGAAAACTGCAGAGTATAGAAATGATAAAGTGGACCTGTACTGTTAATAAGGCCCATACCTGAAACAGAGAATCTGTGTAAAGAATGGTAGAGTTGAGAGTTACTCTAAAGTAACTTAGATGTCAGACTAAGGGTTTTTGTATTTTACTCAAATAAAAGTAACTAAAGGTTTTAGCTTTCAGTTACAGTCGTATTTTTTAAAAACTAAGATGACATATACAATTTCACCTATCAGGTAAAAGATTGCAAACTTGATAACACTCAGTGATGGTAAAACTGTGAGGAAACAGGTACACTCTTTCATGCCTGGAGAATATGCAAACCATTGCTTCCACTTTAGGGGAAAATTTTCAGTACCTCTAAGATTTTAAATTCATATATGCTTTAAACTCAGCATTTCCAACTTTTGGAATTTATTCTACAGAAATACTAGCATGACTATATAAAGATATGCATACAAAAATATTTACTCTGACAAAGATGTATTTTGGGAAAAGAAGGGAAACCTTGCCTACCCATCAATAGCGATTCCAGTTAATAAATTAGGAATATTATTATATATTCAGATATTTTTAAAAGGTCTATAATTACTAATACACAAAATTGACATATATTATTTCGTGGAAAAGACCAGCTGCAGAACTGTATATGTAGTATGGATCCATGTGTAATTTTTTTTAAATCTGTCTCTACATAAGTGTATATACACATAATCTTTATTTCCTTAAAAAATTGAGTTGTTACTATATATCAGATATGGTTCTGTATGCTAGTGAAACCATAGAGAACAAAACAGAAAAATCCCTGTGTTCATGGAATTTCTTTTCTAGACAGGAAAGTAAATAAATACACAAGATAATTACAAATTGGAATTAATCATGGTGACAGAAACAATAGGAGAAGGAGATAATGGATACTATGTTAAATAAAGCGTAGCCTGTAGGCTACTCTGGAAAAGTAACATTTAGCAGAGACCAGGATGAAGTAAGCCACGGAGCTGTGAAAATATCTTTGGGTAGAGTAAACTGAGGAAATAGCAAGGGGAAAGGCCCTGAGTCACTATCCAGTAACAAACAGAAGGTGGGTGTGAAGGGACAGTAAACCAGGGGAAAGGTGATAGGAAGTCACAGTCCGTTATTGCCAAAAAAATGTACACTGATTGTGGCCATAGCTGCCTAAAACAATAGACAGTATCTTGTCTGTAACAATGGCTACCGCGTTAACGGAGGCTTCCACTAAATGTGCACACACAAAAGTACCTTGCTTTATGTCGGGAAATGAATCCATAAACCACTTGACCTTTAGTAGCGTTGATTTTATTTTGACTGACACAAAGGCAAATCACAAGAAGAGATTCAGTTTCCCTGGGCTGGCTGAAAGAAGGTGGGAGGGGGCACAGGGAGAGAACAATGCCGTTTGCCCATGGACAAGCCTGTTTGAAATCTCTTCCAGATAGTCAAAGAGATGAAAGAAGAGGACTACAAAGTATTGAGTCAGTACAGTGAAGGTTAAATATGAGCTCCTACTGCCATGATTTATCCACCGAAACAGCTGGGAAACTTCCGAAGTAGTTCATATATCACACAAGTAGAGGAAGTGAGTCTGACTGTATAAACACACCTCAGGGCTGCTACTGTTCCCATTAACTGTCTGTCTCAGTAAAGGTCTGCAAGTAGACAGATTCCTGCTGTAGCTGAACTGATAGAAAACTGCAGGTACGGATAAAAATTAGAGGGAAGACATGTATGTCAAAAACACTTATGAGAAATTTTTCAGAGGCAAGGAGAAAAAGGATTTATATGACTTGACTATTTTAAAATTTGACAATTTTGGATTTTCATACTGTGCACACTTAATATTTTGCTATTTAATGCTAAAGCCATGGCTTCAATTATAGAAGATATTTATTGTTAAGTGTGTACAGTTTCTAGTTTGTATAATACAGCTGACCCTTGAACAACACAGGTTTGAACTTAAGGGTCCACTTACATGCAAGCTTTTTTTGATAAATACAGTACAGTACTGTAAATGCATTTACTCTTCCTTATGATTTTCTTAATAACATTTATTTTCTCAGGCTACTTTATTGTAAGAAGACAGTATATAATACATATAACATATAAAATATGTGTTAATTGACTTTATGTTATTGGTAAAGCTTCCAGTCAACAGTAGGCTATTAGTCAACAGTAGACTTTGGATGAGAAAAAGTTATATGCAGATTTTTTACTTTGGGGGGGGGTTAGTACCCCTAACCTCTTCTTTGTTCAAGAGTCAACTGTATATCTGATGAAAGTTCTGAGAACAGTCTCTAAATTGCTCTTATAATCAATAGTCATAAGAACTGATACATACATATTAACATAAGTTAACATAAGGATTTCAGAACAAGGTGAAACTTCCCAGGACCAACTTTATATGAAACAGCACCAATCAACCAACATTCCCTTTTATTTACTTTCGGCTTAAAAAACAAAAACATGGCACTCTTAAAAGCCTTATGATACTTAGGAAACTCTTATCTCTTACACATTATTCCTCTTGGAAGATACATGTTAGACATTCTACTTGATTAAAAGGATCAAAAGACCACATTTTTGGATACATTCTAGTTAATCTTTGCACAAAGACTATTTTATCTTCTAAAGCCATATTTTCCTATGAACCCTGTCCAAATACTCTTCTGAATCTACTTTTGGTCATAAAAAGCACCAGGTTGGGAGAGTGAACTGCTCAGGGAGTAGGCTTCTTATTCCTACAGGAAAATGCTAAAGATGTCTATACGTCATAGGAGTAAGAATATTAAAATATTGTTTCTGTTTAACTGAATTATGCTATTTGTTCAAAACTTTAAATCAAATTCGTTCCATAAAAAATCTTTTCAAAATTAGAGAAAATATTATATTCTACATTATATTAGCATCCATATACCTACGGTTATTCCATTAAGAAGAGCATTTTCTTCCAAAAGATTTCTAAATGTGTACATGTATAATAATGTAAAAATATATGTAGTCACGGGGCGCCTGGGTGGCTTAGTTGGTTAAGCATCTGACTTCAGCTCAGGTCATGATCTCACTGTTTGTGGGTTTGAGCCCCGCATTATTCTCTGTGCTGACAGCTTAGAGCCTGGAGCCTGCTTCAGATTCTGTGTCTCCCTCTCTCTCTGCCCCTCCCCACTTATGCTCCATCTCTATCTCTCAAAAATAAATGAACATTAAAAATTTTTTTAAAAATTAATATATGTAGTCATATATTTCATATATATATATACACAATAAAATATTAAAACACATATTTCATGAAGATTATAATCAGTTTTGTTATTGCTCTGGGTTACCAAAATATCACAGTAAAATTATTTTAAAAAAAGACTTGGGTAAGACATTTTAATAATATTCATTTCACTATTCCTTTACCTAAATATCAATTTTTTTTCATTTTCAAATGCAGATTTTCCTCTCCTGAGAAGTTCAGCAAATGAATTAAAATATACTTTATTAACACTATAAAATATTTTTTATAAATCCATAGTATAATCTGTTTCTCTTCATAGATGTAAGACACTGTCTATGTATGTGTGTGTGTGTGTGTATATATATATATATATATATATTTCTTTAATAAGTAAGTTACACACTGTTATGGATAAGTTTAAATGTCATCACAGACTGTTTTACAGAATTTCCCTTTCTATAAGATACCATTGACCATCAATTCCATCCTGAAAATCAACTTTTTTCCACAGAGAAAATGCTTTCCTGGCTCTCTTCATATTTGTTTTCCTCAATCTTGTTTCCTAGATGATCATTCTTGCCCCCTAAATGTCACTATTCTCCAGGGTTTTGTCCTAAATTCTCTTCTTTTCCTCCCCCTGAGTGATCTTATCCAATTTTAGCTCTCATTCTATTCTAATAACTCCCAGTCTATAGCTGCAGGCCTCATATTTAGGTTCAGGAATATATTCTTGCCCCAAACCACATTTATTCTGTCCCCTCTGTTTCAGTCTGTTCTTTCTCCTGCATTATACAGCTTGAATGACAAACCCCATGTCTCTTTGGATGCCCAATGCACAAACTAAGTGATCATCTTCCTTCTCAAAGTTCTTTGTATGCATCTGTTACTTTCTATCCTGACCCCTTTGTCTTCTTTCTCTTTCTGATCCACTGTGTTGGTTTCCTGTGTGTGTGTGTGTGTGTGTGTGTGTGTGTGTGTGTGTGTGTGTGTAGATAGTATATACTATATACATATAGTATATGTATATGTATAGTATATGTATATATATACTACATATCTAGACATAACTATATCTAGTTTGTTTTTATCACCCATTCTGTAAATATTATATTAATTCCCCAGAGAGGGCACCTAATTCCCTAGCCTCCTGTTTCCACATGGAGGCTTCCAAGCAAGAGTTAAGTTCTTATTACCTTCCTGGAAAGGGTAATTTATTGATTAGGACTTTGGAAGGAAAAAAGGAAAGAAAAATCACATTGGCCTCTCCCTCTGTCTAAGGTTGCTCTTTACTCTGTATTTGAAGTTTCTCCATATAGTATTTGAAGTTTATTTCTGAAAGAAGGGGACTGATCTTTTAGTGAGGGGCTAAGTCCAATACTGGGGTGAAGTATTATGAAGTCATTTTGTCTACGTATTAAATTGGGTAATAATTTTGATCTCCATTTGTGTACATCTCTCAGGTGGTTCTGAACTTGGGGAGGGGAAAGGAAAATTATAAACAGAACCTCTGAATTCCCACCATCACTCTCTTGTTAAAAAATCTTTGAATTGTTCCTGTTGACTAAGTTACAAAATCCTTAGCATGGCATACAAAGTCCTTAGTAATTTGGTCCAAATCTACTTTTTCTAGGTTCATCTCTTGCCATTCTACTCATATCATCCAAAACTACAGTCACATCAAATTGGTCTAACATTTCTAAAGACAAATGCATTTGCTGTTTGTTTGCCAAGAATGCCAGTTCCATTTTTTCTGTCTGGATGGTTCTCACTCTTTCTTCAAGATCCAGTGTAAATGTCACCATATTGTGTATAAAGCCTTTCTCTAATGTCACAGACAGAATTATTCACTCTCTCTTTCAATTTTAGAAACAATGTCTTTTCACCTTTATATGAACTTACTACCAGGAGTTAGGATAATGCCTAGCAGATAATAAGTAGGCAATAAATGTAAAATGAATGAAGCTCACTTAATTCCATTGATGAAAAAATTAACACATACCCTAGGTCTATACAATACCAGAAAGCCTATTTGTGCAGCTAAATCTTCTCTTTCTTTTTCTGTGTGTGTGTGTGTGTGTGTGTGTGTGTGTGTGTGTGTGTGTGTGTGTAGAGAGAGATGTATATTCATGTGAATGCACATGTATATTGTCTTGAGGGTAGTTATGATCATAAAAAAATATCTAACTTATTCTTATTACCATGAACTGTATTTTCTAACAACAGTATGAAGGCAAAAATAGAGAATCCAAGTATCTTTCAAAATGTTGGGGTCCTAGCACAGATAACTTCAGCACTAAATCCAATAAAATATTACCCCAATTACCTGGAACATAACTAAGCAGAATCTTTATTTATGTTTTTTGGTTAGGAAGGGGTGAAGAAAGAGAAAAGGAAATCATGGAATTAAAAAAAACAAACAACGCTTCATAGAGACAGAGAAATGTCTTTATGCTTGGTGTTGCCAGAGGCAGGGGAGTAGGGGGTGCAGGAAATGGGTGAGAGTTAAACTTACAAATTTCCAATCATAAATAAATAAGTAAATTTTCCAATCATAAATTGATGAATAAATTCTGGAGAGGCAATATACAATAGGGTGACTATAGTTAGCAATAGGATATTTTATACTTGAAAGTTACAGAGAGTGGGGCACCTGGGTGGCTCAGTCGGTTAAGCGTTCGACTTCAGCTCAGGTCACGATCTCGTGGTCCGTGAGTTCGAGCCTCGCGTCAGGCTCTGGGCTGATGGCTCAGAGTCTGGAGACTGCTTCCGATTCTGTGTCTTCCTCTCTCTCTGCCCCTCCCCCATTCATGCTCAGTCTCTCTCTGTCCCCAAAATAAATAAACGTTAAAAAAAATTTTTTTTAAAAAGAAAGTTACAGAGAGTAAATCTCCTTACATGAAAAAAATATATAAAATGTGAAGTGATGGAGGTTAATTAAATTTACTGTGGTAATAAATTCACAATATGTACATATATCTAATCATTATGTTGTACATCTTAAATGAATATGATGTTATATGTTAATTTATGTCTCAATAAAACTAGAAAAACTTAAAGAAGTAGGTATTAAAAACCCTGGGCTCAAATATTCCTGCACTATATGGATGAAAACAAAATATATGTCATGAAATTCATTTTAAGGAAAAAGTGGGAGTGTAACACTCTAATATTGTGAAATAAGTACTGAACTTTAATCTTTAATTCTGGTCACTATTATGCATTGTTATTGATAATCAGAGATTTGAAGATAAGACAGGTGTTTACACTTATTTGTTTGATGCTGGCACCCTTCTTCCCTTGCTAACACCAGCCAATAATTTAAAAAAAAAAACATGTAAGCAATCCTTTCAATTACGACAAATTATACTACAGATAACAGGATTGTAAACTAAATCTGACTTTTCCATAGAAATCCTATTGTAAGAAAGTAGTTTTCTGAACCAAGATTTGAGTCTCAACGGGGTACCTGGGTGGCTCAGTTGGTTTAGCATCCAACTTTAGCTCAGGTCATGATCTCACAGCTCTTGGGTTCAGCTCCAAGTCAGGCTCTGTGCTGACAGCTCAGAACTTAGAGCCTGCTTTGGATTTTGTGTCTCCCTCTCTCTCTCTGTGCCTCCCCACATGTTTCTCTCTCTCTCAAAAATAAACATTAAAAAAATTTTAAAAATTTAAAAAAAGATTTGAGTCTCACCTTTTTATAGAAATGATAAAAAACACCACAGTTAATAAAATATAACATAATGATCCTTTATAGTACAGTCCTTCTTAAATTATATTCAAATTAATGAAAATATAACTAAAATATTATATTTGGTAACTAAAGACAGGAAATTTCAGAGCTACAAAATGCAGAAAGCCTGTTTTAGCATCACTGAGGACATTTTGGAGGAGATACAGGGCTACTTGGTGACTTTTTAAGGAGTAAAATTTTTTTTCCTATTTTCCTTTCTGATTTAAACATCCCTGTGGCATTACAGTCCAATCCAACAAACATTGAGAGCTTTTTGTTGTTGTTGTTGTTTTTGCATGTAATGGGCTAAGCATTGAGGGTACTCAAAGAAACAAAAAGAGCAGAGAGTAAGCTACAGTTCTTAAATTTAAAAATAGTATATTCTAAAATTAGTAAGAGAAAATAAAAGAAGAGAGAGAAAAAAAAGAACAGGGTAGACAGATTCTAGGAGAAAAGAATAACAATGAAATGTAGTCAGACAGAAGCGGGAAAGATTACCTTGGGCTGATGGGTTGGGAATTAGAGATCACGTTGCTGGCCCTTGGGCTGCATTTGTGCCCAGACTCATTTCCTCAAAAGTGAATGATGACTTACATTAATTTGTGAGCTGCCGTTTACAAGTGCTAATATGGATGTAAGTGAAAATTATTTTAAGTCGAGTTGTTATAAATCAAAGATGATAGATGTTTGAGCTAGAAAGCTCCTCTCCATGGAAAATGCACCAATTATAAACAAACATTCTGATGAAATATTTCATTAGGTCGATCCAGTTGCATTATAGAGAATGGTCTCCTAAATCTGCACATATTTCTCAAAATATTTGTTTTTTATGATACTGAGAAAACCCTTTAGAATGGGATGCTGTTGGCATAAATGTGATGAGAAAGCAAATGACAGGTAATGAGACGTAAATTTCACTGAATGGTACCTAGAAAACTGGCCCATTGGGGTAAAACTTATTTTACATATACTCCTGTAAAATTTTATATCTAAAATTGGTAGTATAAAGGCATGTAGCATCCTTTGAAGGAGAATGGTGGTGATAACTGCCAGCGCACACCAAAATATTGGTTTTGCTGATCAAAAAAGTTTCCTATTAGGTTCTGAAATGTAACATCTGCCTCTGATATAATGGACCAATAATTGAAGCATAGAGTGTTTCCTCACAGGGGCTACACTGCTGTTTTATTTGTTCTTGCCCAACTGTGAAGATAAACTTCACTAAATACATGTGATATCCTGTCAATTCGGGATAAGCATATTTTTCCTTGGACAGATGGCTGGCGAGTGAAACACCTGGATCATCTCAGGACTGCAAAATTATAATCATAGTGGATACAGGATCTAAGAAACAAGGCTACTTAGACAGCAAACGTTCTCCTCAAGAATTTTCAGGGGCAATAATGCCTATCCCTTCCAACTCAGCTGTAATATATCATCTCATTTGCCTTTAAAACCATTACATTCCATGTGACAGGGTTATTTTCATAGATCACCCATCACAGATTTCTTACTCTCTGTCTAAAACCTTATTAGTCAAAACCAAAATATTATGCTGTATATGATATTTGCAATGGGAGATTCCTGTTAAAACACAGGATGAATTCCTATCCTCTAGAACATTTTCTCTAATGTCACCAATTCTTTAACTCATGATTAGCACACTTCCAATTTATCATTTCCTAATACCACACAATATATTTAGAAACACATATGTCTAATTACATCATCTTCTGCCACAACTGAAAATTCACCTGTATATTGCCTAAATTCTTTGACTGTACTCCTAGAGACATTTAGTACATGATGCTAACAATTTTTTTTATTTTTTGTGTGTTTATTTATTTTTGAGAGAGAGACAGAGCATGAGTGGGGTAGCGGCAGAGACAGAGAATCTGAAGCAGGCTCAAGCTGTCAGCATTGAGCCTGATGTGGTGCTTGAACCCACAAACCGTGAGATCATGACCCGAACTAAAATCGGATGCTTAACCAACTGAGCCACCCAGGCACCCTGATGCTAATAAGTTCTTATGGCAGCAGAATCATCATGCCCTTTCTAGATGTACTCTAATAACTTTATTATACTAAATATTAATATTTATTGTGTTTATTCTATGAACTAGATTCAGTTCTAGGTGCCTCACATATAATAAATCCTTTCTCACAATAACTATAGCTATAAGGTCAGAACTCCTATTTCAATTCTACAGACAAGTACATTGAGATCCAGAGTGGTTAACCAACTTGCCCAAGATCATGTAGCCATGAGGTAGTAGAATCAGAATTGGAATACAGGCAGGCTTTCTCCAGATCATTTGTTTTTGACCATACCTTTAAACTACTCTCCTATAACTTGACTTGATTTAGGATAAAGTTTAATTCTTGGTTTTATATAAATTTACCTTTCTGTTTTTCAAATGTTTAGTTCTATCCACATCAAATTGCCACCACAAATATATTCTTTTCTGCCAGGCTGATAGATATTAAATATTAGATATAGGAAATATATATATTGTGTGTATATATTACATATATATTTCTGAGAGGTTGATAAATGACAAGATTAAATAACACATGCAAAATGTAGACCTCCTTATCAGTTACTCTTGGAAACCTGTTAAGTGATCTCTTTTATTATCGATCATATTGATCATGAATAGTAACACATATGAATAATAACACATATTGTTACTACTGATCATACACATATGGTTACCACCCAGAATTTCAGCTGATTTTGCACAGTTCTACATCCATCCAGCAGAAATCTGCTTTTGCTCCAATGTGCAGCAGTTATGTTTCATGACTGACAATTATCTCATAATGAAAAACAAGTCACAATTAATAAAAATCAAAACCAATACCTGCTACATTCATTTAATGATTTAATGAACGAGGAGAGAGTTTTATGAAAAGACCTATAAAAGCAAGAGACTCAATTTCCAATTAGAATCAACATTCATGAGTCTTCAGGTTTCTAAGGGAAAGGAGAAATCTATTCAGCTTTTTCTTCTTCAAATTTCCCCCTACCTGTGAAGAGGCATTAACCAACAAAGAAAATCATGGTTAGCACATCTGTTTCCTCTACGTAGGTTAGAAACACTTTTGTGAGATAACGAATATGCTATGAAAAACACTACAAGTATAAGATTAGCAATTATTTATGTGGTATCCTTACCACATTTTGATATTTGGCCTGTAATTACCTAATCACATGGAAAACTAAATTAACTTAATAACTGAAACAGTCCTTAAATGAATAGATGTATCATAACAATAACAGTTAACATTCTCCAAATACTCACTACATGCCAGAAATATTCTAAATCCTTAATATCTATTAACTCACTTAATTCTTATAATAACACTATTAAATCAGCACTATTATTATTCCCGTTTTAATGATAAGCACCGGGCAAGTTAAATAACTTGGCCAAAGTCATACAGTAATTATTAAGGATGGTACTTGAACACAAGTGATGTCACTCCACAGCTTTCATTCTTGACCACTATTCCAGACTGTTTTTTTGTCCATCCTATTTATAAACATTTACTTTATTTCTAATTTTGCATCATTACAAATAATGTTATAATGAGCTGCACACTATTTTGAACTTGTCCTATTATTTTCTTGGGATAAACTTCCTAGAGGTATAAATGCTGGAACAAAGGGCATATACATTCATCTTTGCCAGGCTTGTAGGTGAAAAATGATGTTTTGAACTGTTGTTTTAATTTACATTTTTTACTAGTGAGATTGAACATATTTTAATTAGTGGTGTCCTAAAGCCAGCTTGCACAGGGTTTGAGTATCTCTTCCCATCTCCACCTTCAGTGACATCAAGTTGGTAGTGAAATGGAACATGGGTAGGAGTGTTTACATGTTGGAAAACAGCATGTGACAGAAACTAGCTTTGTTTGCTTTTGTTCTGTTTTGGAAAGCCTCTTAAAAGCCTATCTCCATGTATAATGGCCACGGACTATTCATATTCTTTGACCAGGTAAAAATTCTGCTGTAGTTGTGTTTCTTATTGATTTGTAAAATGAATGTTTTTGACTAGTAAATTTTAAAAAGGGGAGAACAGGGTTTGTTTGGGCAACCATACTTCAAACCCTGACCACACAATTTAGCCCTTTGTTCAGAAATGATACAGACAAAATCTAAATTGTAAAACATTACCAGTTTCAATTCAGAATCTGCTACAAAATTCAAGTAAATTATTACACATATATATGTTAAAATGATATTTTAGGTGTGATTTAAGATTTTTTATAATACAGACATGTTCACAAAATATGCCCTTTAGAAATGCTATAGTATAGAATTTGATAAAGAAACCCTAAGGTGTTGTCTCAGCACAGAGACCTGAGATTGTAATTAGAAAAAAGAAATAAGACATTGGGTTCTTTAAATTTTTTTTTCATTTAAAATTTTTTTCATTTACAAAACGTCTTTTAGTTCTTTCTTTAAACACATATGTGTACTCTAGATATGAAAGACAAAGGATTGCAATTTTATTGTCATAACACTTTAAACTTCAGTAGGGTTTATATCTTCATGCATATCTTCATGTTGTAGTATTAGAAGTAGTGGGTAGTACCATGGGTAGTCTAGGTAACTTGCTATGTAACTTTTAACAAGCAGGTAACATTATAGTTATCGGTGTTCAAACAAGAATGTTATCCTTGAAGATGTACATATATAGCAAAAACTATTTCAGTTATAAAATAAAAGATGAGATATGACTAAATTAGTTGACACAAAACATATCAAATTTAAACTTTATTCTTCAAACAAAACTAATCCTGAGTTTTTAAAAGAATTTAATGGTTGCCATCTCTTTTTCTATAGCTTTGTACTTTCTTTTTAAGTGCACTGAAATACTACACTATGGAGACTTTTTTTTTGCTAGATTTTTAGCTAATTTATAAAAGTACACTATACAATATTTTTAAAATCCATTATATAAAATATGAAAGGACATTCTTTGAGGACAAAGAAATTAAAATTCTTTCAACAGGAAAATCCCTAAAACCAAATGACCATGAAATTCACTTATGCATAATTTTACTACTACTGGTCAAGAACAATCAGAAAATAAGCTACTTTTCTATTTTTCCAAAGATGTTTTTACAGATTAACCATAGGAGAAAGGTCTGTTCTTTCCCATTTTGGATTTATGATTTAAAAACCTGACACTTTTCAGAAATGCCTTATTACTGCTTTCAGCATGCTCTGTTTCTATTCGGTCTGTTTTCAAAGTCATTAAATCATATTTATGAAGTGACCATACACATCACTAGCAATTTTGATAACTGCTTTTCTCCTGCCTTAGGTCATTAGTGGACTGAACATTTTAAAATGAAATAAAACATTTTATGCGTCACAGAGTAAGAAATGGACTGAATCAAGGGGCATGGTTCTTGGTGTAGTGTGCTATTGCCTGGGGCTAATTCCCATTTCCAGAACTTCGCTTAAATCTTGATGCTTTCCTGAAATGACCTGGTCCTCTTTCCCTCATGAAACCTTAACTTGTAAGACCCAGCAGAAGATCCTATCTTCTAGACTATTTCAACTATCATTAACTATCCCCTTCCTGCCCCTAACTCTAAGTACTCAGAGCTATACCACACACTAATATTTATTCATATAAGGTTTTAAATTGTTTGACTGTGTTTTAGTTATGCTGGTGTCATTTAACTAACAAATTTTAAATTCCAGTAGGTGAGGCTTATGTCGTATATAACTTCCTAAATTCTTTACTCTTGACACCTTCAAGCACAAATACTTAACATCTGTTTTGTCAGTTTGGAGCACCTAGTAAATGCTCACTAACAGCTTAATAGACTTAATAGACTGAGTACAAATGAACCAGGTTTTTGTTTGTTTTTGTCCATTTGCTTTACCAATCATACAATCTCACTGCACTGAAAAGATTTTTACAATTTTAGATAGGTTTGGAAGTAACGGTAAAATATAGCATTGCAATTTTAGAAAGTGATATTCAAATTCCAGAACATTTTCACAAATGTCCCCAAATTAATTCTTTCTTAATTTAATGCCAGGCCCGAGAATCAGTTTCATTTGGTGTTCTTAAAGACAGGTTCACAGGGAATGATTGATTGATTGATTGATTGATTTAAGCATCTAGTCTCCTGGCTTCACAAGCTAACAAAATGTGAAGATTTACAAGGACCAATACAGCGAAAACTTCACCCATGGAATGCTGTCTTTGTTCACACACACACACACACACACACACACACACACACACACACACACATCCACAGATCACAGTTACTTATTCTCCAAGAATGTGTTTGGTAGCCTCAGATACAAAAGAGCTACTTCTGCTAGCTACTCAAAGACTACCATTTTACCTGAGGTTTTCAATCTTTTGGCTATTTAGAAGCTGTGCTTGGGGTGCCTACGTGGCTTAGTCAGTAAGCATCCGACTCTTGATTTTGGCTCAGGTCATGATGTCTCAGTTTAGTGAGTTCAAGTCCCACATCGGGCTCTGTGCTGACGGTGTGGAGCCTGCTTGGGATTCTCTCTCTCTCTCCCTCCCTCTCTCTGCCCCTCCCCTACTCATGCTGTCTCTGTCTTTCTCAAAATAAATAAATAAACAAAAAATTTTTAGAAGTCATGCTCAATTAAAATACAAATATCCCTCAAAGAAATTGTGTTTTCTTGTTATTTTTGTTTGTTTCATTTTGCTTTGTTCATTTTTTTGTTTTAATCTACTAACATATAAGTGCTTCAGATCTTCCCCTAGAGTGACGGCCAGCTCTGCATAACTCATAATGGCCATGGTCACAAAGATGGGGTGCTTAGAGGGAAGAAATCTTAAAAAGAATCCATAGTCTAAATGCTGGGGAAATGAGACCAGTCTGGTTCCTGACTGGATGGAGAAAAAACAAGCAATGACAGAAGTGGGGAGAAATTTGGCTAACAGGGAACATAAGGAAAACTAAAAAGTAGCTATTTTTTTTTCTCAGCTACTGAGTAGGTATGGGGGACAGAGGAGAAGAAAGTAGTTTAATTTTCAAATTATAAGCATATTTTGGAAAAGTTCTATTTCTCTTTGTGCATATAAAGTACATATTTCAATATTTTATAAATATGTTTCATTGTTCTAAAAATGCAAATAAATACATAAAAATTTCTCAGGCAGTTGTCTAATGAATGTTTAAACAGTAAAGTTAATTATCCTACAACTTAAAGTAATTGGTGTTTGATCAAAACAGCTATGTTAGCACTGAATCCAAATGCTTGCTTATAAAGAAATACATTCCTTTTGAATTGTTTGTCACCTAACTAAACTCACGGCATTTTGAAATAAAATAGGTTTGTATCCTCCATATAGATTTAAATATTACAATTAGATTAAATGAGAAACATAGGACTGGGAAGTGCCTCCCAGAGGTCATTTAGTCCATTCCAGCTTCTGGCAAGCTTCACTTAAATCATTTCAAACATATGGCTAACTACCTTGTGCCATCTTTGTTAAGCAATCCCAGTTCTTGGCTGCCCACATTAACGATGTGTCTGCCTAAACACTGGTTTAACCGCTCTGTCTGATTTAGCTAGTCACGAGTGTCAGATAATCCATCTACTCAGTAAGACATCTCCCAGTCAAATCAGTCAAACTATGTAGGTGTTCATCTGACTTAGCTCATTTTTGGCTTTACTTCACTGGTAAAGACAATTAAAACACTAAAACAAGTGTGGGTGTGAAGAGACAACCTATAAATCAGGTTCTTCCCTAATCTCACTAAATTGTTCAGCCCTGATTTTTATCAAATTTTACTCAACCTTCTCACCCTGGGCAAGAGACACTCTATGTTCCTATCTTTAAAGGTCTTAAATGAGCCTCCTTTCCCTCTGCTGTTTCTTTAAGCAGAACAAACTGGAGTCAAAGAATAAAACAGGGATTATATGAGCCAACAAAAATTCATAAGGAAATCCAAGGACAGATTTGTTCTGTTTTTTCCCCCCTAACTCAACATACTTAACATTATATTCAAACAACACTGAATGATGGAAATGTGCAGCCAAATAACACACAACAAAAGTTTGCTACTTCTTTACATTATGGTGGTTCTTTCAAGAACCCTAGGAAATTCAGACTTGACCTGCTCTATTTCCTTTTCACATTCCTATGAAAGCATCTAGTCTCCTGGCTTCACAAGCTAAAAAAATGTGAGGATTCACAAGGATTATTTTATCATTATTTGCAATTATTACTTTTAAATGTGTGTATACTTTTTAAATAGCATTTCTCCTTAAAATCAAATTTAAATATATAATTGTAAGGTTTGCATTATTCTCTCTTCTACAGACTAAGATCAGATTTTAGGTTTTGCTCAGAGGCTGAACCCTAAGATCAAAAATACCTGGAACTTACTGGACTCTAATGTTAAAAGGCGGCACAGAGGAACACGATGATGCTACCATCCAGACAATAAACACAGAATCACAACAGTGCTATGCTTTAATGTTGCAAGAAACATTTGATTATTATTGATAATGGTGATTATTATTGATAATCACTAGTATGTGAGTTGTCATTTCCCCAAAAATTTCAACCAGAAAAAAAGTTATTCTTTATAAAATGTGTTGTCAGTAAATACTCCACAATGTGGAATCATTAAGATAGCTTATGTTGAAATATACCAACATAAATTTGACAGCCAGAATATCTTAGACCTGTTACAATTTTTTAAAAGAGGACTTTGAAATATGTAATTCCCAATCTGTTACTATTTTGTAAAATTAAGGGCACGTAACTCCAAAGGAGAAGAGATATTTAAGTGACTCCAACTTGAGATAATATCATAAATTCCTCTCAGAGGCTTAGCCAGTGTTGTAAAGGAGAGCAAATAATAATGCAAAGGCAGATACAAATTATTCTCAGAGGCATGAATGATCTTCAAGGTGAAATATTAGAAGTGACATTATGAAATACAAATAATGTGACTGAGAGCTCCTAATGTTCTGATATACGGCAATATGTTCTCACCCATTAAAGTCTAATTTTAGTGCATTGACAGTTAACAACCTCTAGAAATAAGACATCTAATTTCAATCTTATATTATTCTTTAGTCATATACTCTTACAATATCTCACATAGACTACAAAGAAAATCTTCACCTAGGAATTCACCACTCATCCCCATACCTCCAGAAGTCCGTATCTTGGTAGATATTGCCCACATCAACTCAGTTACTCTGGTCAGAGATGAGGAGCTTTTCATGGCAAACCCCAAATCCTGTCAACCCTCCCTTGCAAATAGCTCTCCTCTCTCCTCCATTCTCAGTCCCTCTTCCCCTCTCCCACCACTTCCTCTTACTGTTTGAATTCTAGTCCCAATTCATGGCCTTCCTCACAAAGACTAAGACAATTTGGCTTCTACCTACCTCTTCAGTTTCATCTAATGCCACTTTTGTCCTTGTTCAATAGATTGGAATCATATTTTGCCTAGCTGTTTATTTTACCTAGAAAAAGCTTTTTTCCTCTCTTTATCTAGATCCTTCAGATCTCAGCTTGAGTATTAAGCTTAATCTTCCCTGCTAGGTGAATTCTACCTGCTACAGTCTTCCACTCACTCATCCTTGCAATGTGTTCATTGTTTGGCTTCCCTGTTAGAACATAAACTACGTGGGGATAGAGACAATACTTGTCCCACTGTGCCTGACATATGGGTTCTTATTAAATGCATGTTGAACATTATGAGAGCTGAAGAGATACATAAATGACTTATTTTTCTATATATACATGGTTCCCAACTCTTGCTGTTGTGGATTTTCTGATTATTTTATCAAAGATGGTTCTCTTTCCTCTCCAAATATCCAGATCTCTATTTCTGCCATGTCTTCTGCTTATCTCCCCCACCTTAACTGTCCTGTCATTTTATTTCAAGACCTCTGTCAACCTCTTTTCTTCATGATTACAGGTTAAAAATTTTAAACCTTCCAAAAACCTTGGTACATCTTACAAGTTTCTTTCTTGAGAGTGGAATAACAACGGCTCATAATAATCTTCAATGTCCTAATTTACAAACAAGTTTATATTCCATAAAGTGTTTAGTGTAGTGCACTAAATATGTTACAGGAACATGATACATACTACAAAAATATTAGGTAAAATAAGTGTGTCCTACTGTAACCTAATTTAAAGAAAAAGTTTCTTCTCCCATCATAGGTCTTTTACCTTAAATATCCGAGCACTATTATTAAGGTACAGAAGATTCACATTGATTTATAACACCCTTAAATAATTAGATCATATGCAATTTCTCAGTCTCCTAACATACCTGCTAACATTTTAAAATCTGACTTGAACAGGTTGAAAACATTATGTTGGCAGGAACCAAAGGAGGTAAACTAATTATATCATAAGATCATCTTAATTTTTTTAATGTTTTTATTTATTTTTGAGACAGAGAGAGAGAGAGAGAGAGAGAGAGAGAGAGAGCATGAACGGGGGGTGGGGGGGGCGGTCAGAGAGAGAGGGAGACACAGAATCTGAAGCAGGCTCCACACTCTGAGCTGTCAGCACAGAGCCCAACGCGGGGCTCAAACTCACAGACTGTGAGATCATGACCTGAGCCAAAGTTGGAAACTCAACTGACTGAGCCACCCAGGCGCCCCTATCATAGGATCATCTTAACTGCTAGCAAAACTATTTTAGATACAGTATTACATAAAATATTGGAACATGTCTTGGTAAGGTTAAAGGAAGCATTTCTTTTGGATAGCAAAGTTTATATAGATACAACATAATAAAATATTCATAAGAGTAACTCCGTTCTAAGTGAGAATTCTTTTTTTTCTTTTTTTTTTCCAACGTTTTTTATTTTATTTTTGGGACAGAGAGAGACAGAGCATGAACGGGGGAGGGGCAGAGAGAGAGGGAGACACAGAATCAGAAACAGGCTCCAGGCTCTGAGCCATCAGCCCAGAGCCCGACGCGGGGCTCGAACTCACAGACCGCGAGATCGTGGCCTGGCTGAAGTCGGACGCTTAACCGACTGCGCCACCCAGGCGCCCCAAGAATTCTTGAATGCCGTTCTCTTCTAGCCACTGATAGCTTTGCATTCGAAAAAGCCTTATTTACTGAACCAGAAAGATTTTAAAATTTCAAATATGCAATTATTATCTAGAGCTAGCACTTTCATTAGAGATTCATTTAAATGGTTAGACCTACTTGAATAGGTTCTATCTTTTAAGGATCTGGGGACTATTGTACTTCAATACATTTAAGTCAAGTACCTTTTTGACCATTGTTAATACAGCCATCTGATCCTTTACAATGAATGTTGCAGCCTGTAGAGTCAATTTCAACCAGCTAAAATCTAGACACCTAAACAAACCTGAGAAAATAAAATTCACTCAGTGTCATATCTTGGTGATGAAAACCTTTATCTTAAACAAAAATAGATTGGATAATTAAAGTTATTCTATTTTTATCAAATTGGTATGGCTCATTCATAACTGGATATTGTTTTAAAAACTAAGAAACCAAACCTGGTTCCCATTCGTCCTGAAAGCATTTTAAGACTTGTATTAAACAAATGCATATAGACACAATAACATACAAAATATCCAAACACATCTGAATTAGGCTGATTTAGATAACTACAAATTTCCCTATTTTTCACTGCCCCTCCTTAAAGATCAAAATATCAATCAACATAGGAATAAGGGCAGTTAAAAATTAAGTTACAATATACTTCTGTATAACTACCAATTTTATTTTATTATTTTTTAATCTTTTTTATGTTTATTTATTTTTGAGAGAAACAGAGAGACAGAGACAAAGACAGAGCACAAGCAGGGAAGGGACAGAGAAAGATGAAGACACAGAATCTGAAGCAGGCTCCAGGCTCTGGGCTGTCAGCACAGACTCCGGTGCAGGACTAAAACTCACAAACTGTGAGATCATGACCTGAGCTGAAGTCGGATGTTTAACCAACTGAGCCACCCAGGTGCCCCCTTACCAATTTTATTAGTAACTATTTAATTTCACCAGTAAAGGCAGCTCCATAAAATAAAGGCCTAAGGAAGTGATTCTCAAATTTTGGACTGCATAAAAATCATGTCAAGGACTTATACAGATAGCTGAGTCTTATCCCCATTTTCTGATTCTGTAGGTCTGCTCAAAAAAATTACATTTCAAGTAATTCCCTAGATAATGCTGATTCTGTTGGTCTGGAGACCACACTTTGAAATTCACTGATTTAAGGAATCATCCTATTTTTCTGTCACCACAAATGAATTTGACTTTATTTTTTCAAATATAAAGTATACTGAGAAATAGAAAATTTTACAGTCTACTTGTAGGTATATGTATTCTATCAGCTGAGCAAGACATTATTCCAAACCGAAATAGAAGTTTGCTAATCCTTCATATTGATTTGAGCATTTCAGGCAATACATCTTTGATTTTTGTAATTATTTATTTCAATTTTTTTTCTTCTAAACATTGTAACCATACTACCATCCCATGTATGTGGAGATTATATTTCAATCTGTTTTATTTTATGTGGTTTTCCATAAACATTTTTTCCATTTTTTCATTATCTGTTTTTCAGAATACTTGATAAAAGCCATTGGACAAATGGTTAAATATATAGGAGAAGAGAACAAATAGGGGGAAAAATAGAACAATGATGCCTTTGGTCTTAAGCCTTTCTTATTTTCCATGGTCTTATCATAGACAGAAGCCACATCTTTTAGAGAAGAATTCATACTGGGACACTCAGGAGGTCTCTCAGGAGCCATATACCATACTTGCTAGTAGACTGGCTTTATTTATATTCCCAGCTAGTCCACCTGGTATCTGAAAATTTTTCACTGTTACACTGTTGACTGATCAATAGTGTGATTTGATATCCATGGGGAGGAGAGGGACACCCTCTGATACTTCCTATTTTTAAACAACTGAAGTTGTTTTGTATTCCCTAAACCATATTGATCCATGAAGCTAATGATAGTTTACTAAAGCTCCCTTTTGTAAACTCTGTCACAGAGGAAACCTTGGAAAATTACAATTAACGGCAGGGAAAATGTTGGAAATCTATTTTACCATGTAACTTTACTGCCAGCTCCTGCTATGTACAAAATAAAGCTAGACTCGCATGTTTTCCCCCTGGGTTTGGATATGACTGGACTGATGCAGTGGCAGTGAAGATGACTTATATTTATACCCCCAGGGTGCTCTAACTCCCTCCCAACTAATTTGCCATCATGTCCATTATGAGAATGAGCTGTAACAGCTGAATTGGCAGTGTCCCCACTTTTCCATTTCAGTAGAAATTTAAAAAGGAGGTTGTCGCTACATAAGCTCAAGTGATACCATATGCTTTTCCATTTGGGGTAATGCACATAAAAATGGTGGGGAAGAGTTAGGTATTTAATTAGAGATGGACTATCTGTTTCTCCAATCTTCTCTAACTTGACACCTACTGGGTCACACATGGAATACAAATACGAAGGCAGAATATGGTTTCTGAGCTCTGGTAGGAGAAATAGTAAAATTAGGTTGGCCATTGAACATCGCAAATGCATATTTTCTTATTACATTAAAACAAACTCAAAAGTTTTCATTCATGTGAGATGCATGAGAACTCTTAGAACAGTACAATTCTAGTTCTCAAGAAAGTCATCTTATTATTCATACACGAATCTAGATTTTTAGGCATACATATTTCTGAAACTGTATCATAAAAGTTCGTATTTAAAATAGAATTTAAGAATTGTCATCAATAATAGATGTCTTACTTTACCTACCAATAAAAATCTCCTACCTATGGATGTACGAATATGAGGAATACTTTATTTATAATACTAAAAGATATGTCATTACTGTTATAGCTTCAATGAGCCAGTAATGTTTATGGTAGGCTTTCAAGACTGTTGAGTGCGTACTTTATCCAACTACTAGAGATATTTTTTTTCTTTACAATTCTAGATCCATACAACTGTTTTGACTATGGCACAAATGCAGTGCACATTTCAATAAAACAGTACAGCTTAACGGGCTAATAAAAATGACTTTAAAGGTGCATTAAATTAGAATTTAAGATGTCTCCTGTATTTGCAGCATAAATGCTAATAAAAATATAAATCTGTTATTAACTTTTTATAACCATGCAAAGTAATAAAAGTTAAAAAATGTCAAAGATTTATCAGAACATATCTATAAGATGGACAGAAAAGAACAAAGGTAAGCTGTGAAACGCAAGTGTTAGGGAAAAAGGAAAGAAATTTTTAGGGCAGAAGTGAAGGGAAATTATGTACATGTGTGTATATATACGGATACTTTGTTTCCTTTCAAAAATAATCAGCTTGATTTTGGTTCATAAGACAGGCTATAATTGATCTTTTATGAATTTAAAGGTCAAGAAAATATTTTCTTTTAAATGACTGGAGCATTAAGTAGGAGATTCTGTTCCAGCAGCAGTACTGTGTAACATGTTACTGTTTCTCTAATGTAATAATATTCCATTCGTGTCAAATATGTGCTGACAATACGAGGCTTGTTCACTAGGATCATACAACTGGGTAGCAGTTGCTTATAATATACTAATCAATTGGAAGTGCTCATTGTTTAAGTTAACTTGCACAGATCTAATTGTTACATGTGGCTGAAAAATTAAAGTTGTGATCCTCCAGACAGCTGTTTCAAAATTAATATACTAATTAATGTCTGAAGGCTTCCAAAAATTTCATATTCAGATTTTAGAAAGAAAAGTAATCATTCTCAAAAGGAATATCAAAATGATAAACTTCCATCTAGTAAGCCATATGGAAAAGAATTTTAGTAGTATAGAGATTCTAAATTATTAAGAGGAAAAAATAAACCACAATTGTTTATTTTTCACCTACAGGAGTCATGATTACCTGAGATATATTAAAATAAAAATGCATAAAAATTAAACACAGGAAGTTCAGGGATTTTCCACACACTATTTTGAGAAGCAGAAAAAATGCAGTATGTTAAATTTCAGTAAAATACAAATAAGATTTAAAAAGTGTATATAGTGTATAAAAAATGTTTGGATAAATTTACCATTAATGTAACAAGTATCATGTCATTGTAGGTATTACTAGAGTCCTCATTTGTCAGAATACATTATAAATTTGGTAGTGTAATTTTTTCCTCCTCTTTTGAAGATATCAGCTTACCAATGTTTGAAAAGATTCTGAACAGCAATTGTTATGACTTGTAAGTTGCCTTAGACAGCTGATAGTTACTCAAGGTGCCACTTTCTAAGAAAATTAAATAAAGGCATATTCTAACATTCAGAAAAAAAAGAATTGAAAAAATATATTTTTAGTTTACTACTAATAGTTTATCACATAACAACTTACATAGTCAAAGTTACATTTTTCAAAATAAGGCTATTTTTATGTTAAATTAATTAAATAAAATACACAGCTTTAAAAAATTAATTGGGGTTCTCATAAAAATACATAAATCATTTTGAGATTCATAATTAAGAAAAAAATAGACTTGGTTATAGTAGATAATAAAAACTCAATGGGGCATAATTTTTTATATGACACAAGCATAATTTATGAGCTCATTATTGTTTTTGTGAACACTCTTTATAAAATAAAAATAGACAACATATAGAGGCACCTGGGTGGCTCAGTTGGTTAAGCATCCAACTCCTGATTTGGGCTCAGGTCATGATCTCACAGTTTGTGAGTTTGAGCTTGGCATCGGGCTCTGCAATGATGGCATAGAGCCTGCTTGGGATTCTCTCTCTCCCTCTCTCTCTCTCTGTGCCTCCCCTGCTCTCACTCTGTCTCTCTCTCTCTTTCTCTCTCTCAAAATAAATAAACTTAAAAAAAAATAAACAACATACAGATGGCTTAACATACCCCATACTTCACCTGTATAAATCAAAATTTAAAACTGGATTTCTTTATATTTTTAAGTTTATTTATTTTTAGAGAAAGAGAGGCAGAGCATGTATGAGCTGGGGGAGGGGCAGAGAGAGAGGAGAGAGAATCCCAAGCAGGCTCCACACTACCAGCGTGGAACCCAATGTGGGGCTTGATCTCAGGAGCCATGAGATCACGACCTGAGTGAGCTAAAATCAAGAGTCTGACACTTAACTGACTGAGCCAACCATGTGCCCATAAAAAATGTACTTCAAGGGGCGCCACCCAGGGGCGCCTGGGTGGCGCAGTCGGTTAAGCGTCCGACTTCAGCCAGGTCACGATCTCGCGGTCTGTGAGTTCGAGCCCCGCGTCAGGCTCTGGGCTGATGGTTCAGAGCCTGGAGCCTGTTTCCGATTCTGTGTCTCCCTCTCTCTCTGCCCCTCCCCCGTTCATGCTCTGTCTCTCTCTGTCCCAAAAATAAATAAACGTTGAAAAAAAAATTAAAAAAAAATGTACTTCAAGAACTTTTCAGAAATGTTTAAGTTCCGTGTTGTAAATAATCAAGGAAACATTAAACTGACCAAACCTATAAGCCAGTGTTCTTTTCTGGTCCTCTAGCCAGTATTCTTTTCTTTATGCCACAACTTAGAAGGAAGGGTGAGCCTGAAAAATGGAAAGTGTTTTTGTTTGTTTTGTTTTGTTTTCTTGTAAAGCAGTCCATCACGCATGGCCAGAAATGCATAATATCAATTTATTTTGAAAAAGGTCAGTGTCTAGTGAGAAGGATACAAGCAATTTTAATGTAGTAATTTGTAATAATTTGGCCTGAAACATTTAAATGATGCAAGACAATTTTATAGTTTAGAAGGTAAGGAAGGAAGTAGGTATCTCATAAGAGAAAGTGCTAATCCTTATAAAGTAATGCTTGTTTACTGATTTGGAAAAAAAATTACACCAATTTAAGTGACTCTTCTGACTACATCTTAAATGAAACAGTTTGGTTTCTTTTTAACTTCAAATTAATAATTATGTGCCCAAATTAATAATTATAATAGCTAAATGAGGTGCTGAATATGTGTGAAGTATTTTAAATGCTTTCTATATATATTTTCACAACCCCTTAACCCAAATCCCTGGAGCCAGACATGTTCAGAGTTTTAGATGGGTAATTTAGTGCATTTACCATGTATCATGTTATACTCCACCCTGGGCTGAACAGCACCCATATTCAATCACTTTAGTAATTCTCAGTAAAACATAAAAAAGTCACAATAAGTGGGATCAATAAAGACTAAAAAGAGTCTTAAATCCATTTATGTAAGAGTTTTTTTTTGTTTTTTGTTTTTTTTTTTTTTTTTTGCTAAGTGAATTTTGGATTCAACTTAAAAAAAAAACTGTTAACTTTCAGAACATTGTAGATTTGGGGAGTAACTGTGGATCTGGGTTTTCTCATTTAATCCTCAGTACACACCTATTAGAAAGGTAATGTTGTTATCAATTTATATACAAGGAAACTGAAGGTTAACACTGATAAATATCTTACCCAAAATTATAAGGCTAGTATCATAAATACAGAGTATTAGTTTCATCGTGAGCATTCTGTCTATAGCACCAAGAATGATTTGGAGAATTGCCCATGACCCATCACATTGTTTTCTACAGTAGCTATAACATTTTAAATTCCCACCAGAATGCACAAGGTTCTGGGTGGCTCAGTCGGTTAAATATCTGACACTTGATTTCCACTAAGGTTATGATCTCGCAGTTCGTGGATTCAAGCCTCATGTCAGGCTTCATGCTCTCAGTGGATTCTCTCTCCTTTCCTTGCCCCTCCCCAGTTCTCTCTCTCTCTCTCAAAATAAACTCAAGAAAAAAAAAATTATTCCCTCCCCCTCTTTCTTCCCCATTCATGCTCTGTCTCTGAAAAAAATGCACAAGGATTCCAATTTCTCCATATCTTCACCAACATGTGCTTGAAAATGCTCAATTTTTATAATTTCACATTATCCAGAAACCCCAAACTATTTAGCTACCAACTCATTTCTGATAACAGATAAGTATTTTAATTTTCCGTTTACCTTCTTGTACATTATTCTGTTCGTCATTTTGTTTTTACTTCTTGAATATTATACCATGTCTATTATGTCAGAATAATGGTAGTAGCTCCTTAAAATTTGAATAAATAAACAAATCTCATTAGAGACCTTACATATTATATGGAACAGTTAAGTAACTTACCCAGTGTCCCAGGACGTAATTATTATTTTTTTAATGTTTATTAATTTCTGAGAGACTGAGAGAGACTGAGTGCAAGCAGGGGAGGGGCAGAGACAGAGGGAGACACAGAATCCAAAGCAGGTTCCAGGCTCTAGGCTGTCAGCACAGAGCCTGACCCTGGGTCCCAGCCCATGAACTGTGAGATCATGACCTGAGCCAAAGTCAGATGCTTACCCAACTGAGCCACCGAGCCACCCCCAGGACTTAATTATTTAATACAAATTGAAGTGGATATATAATAAACTTTGGAGTCTCTGGTGCTTTTGAGACTCATGCTTATCATCACAGAGGAGGAAAGAACACATAAACTGAAATTACTCAGAAAATATGGTATTCTTAACCTACCTACAGATATATACATGATGACTTTTAAGGCCATCTATAAATAATTTAAGGCAATCTATAAAGCATTATAGAGAGTCTGGCCTACTTCTTCAGTCCATCCTTATACCTCAGATTTGTAGGTTTCTTCAACACTGTTCATGCATATGCCAATCAGAAACTTTTCATTTTCAATTAGGAATGGATAGTTAGCACTCCCTAACAAAAAAAAAAAAAAAAAAAAAAAAAAAAAAAGGACTATTTACCTATTTTCTGTCAGAGACAGACAACAAACCAATCAGAATTCACTGAATGCCAGTCTGATCTATGTCCCTAGCATAGAGTCAGGCCAGTTAAATAAGAAAAGACATTAGTTGACATCTGGGACATGGCCAAATACTAATTTGTATAGTCAACTATCTGCAGACATGTTAATGTAATAGATGATTGAAACTGAAGAATTTTTAGAAAAGTAAAAAATTTATTGAAGGTTTTGGCTTTGTGCCCTCTCCTTGCTTAAAATTTTGTAAAAGAGCATGGCAACTGGTGATTATAGAACATTAATTTCTCCTCAGACATGGGTGACAGTCTCAGTTTAACCAAGGCCCCCTTCTTCCAGACCACATAAAATAGGAAAGATCTATTTAATTTCACTCTGCTTTGAGGAGGTTAATGTACACAGATACACTCAGTAAAAAATCAACCAATAACATTAAGGGAAATAAGGGAAAAGGAATGTGTAGACAAATAAAGTAATATATGTAAACCAATATCTCAATAATAAAGTCTGTATTATAGCCCTTCCTAGTATTTGGCTCTAAATATGTCTTTACAGAAAAGTTTCATCTGAGCATTTTCATCTGAAAATTTCTGTGAAATTTTCCAGAAAGTTAAAATGGAAAAACTGCCAATGCTATTGGTTATTTTTATTTACAGTATAAATAAGTTTCAATACTACTTGATAAGAAAGTTGTATTAATTAAAGTTAGTAATAGTACCTACACTGTAGAGTTATGATGAGACTTTGATAAGCTAAAATTTGTAAAGAGTTTGGGACACTGTCTAGCTTAAAAGTGTTTGACTAAATGTAACAGTGTTAATGAGACCACATGGCTAGTAACTCTGCAATAGTTGTTGGTCAAAGAGAGTTTGTTGGTGTTAGAAGCAAATCAAATTGAAAACTGTTTTTGAATTACTAATATTCTCTTCCTAAAAGACAATACCACATTTCCTCTGTAGGAAGCTCCAAAAAGATGTATTTTCACTTAAGACAATTGAGGGGTGCTAACTAATTAGTATCACATGACTACTTAATTAGTATTTCACATACTTATAATTAGAAAGTGTTAAATATGGTCTCTACCACAGTGACTTTATAAACCTGGCCTGAGGAATCAGTCAGTCAGTAGGGTGGTATTTGTTTGAGTCTAAAAGCCATACTTGTCAAATGTTTCCAGGAAGAATTTTTAAAAATGCCAACTCCCTTGAACTCATGCGGGAAGGAAAACCAACAAAAATACAGATGCATATACAGTACATTTCTTTTTCCTCAGAATTCATCAATTAAATACTGAGGAAGTTCATTTAAAATTTAATTCTCCAAGTTTTCCTTCTTGTATAACTTACCCTGGTGTTTAATTACCCCATATTTGTTGATTATTTTCTCTCCTTTCTATGAACATATTAGCATGCAACCATAACTATGTTAAATTACCTTAAAAATATAAAAATCAGTGGAGCATACTGTTTTCCTCTTTACACTACATGAAATCCACTTCAAATATATTAGAATATATTAACGGATTTTGGGAGTATTTTTTTAGCCCAACTCTAACACAGCTCAGACTGGTTGAACCTGTTGAGTGGAGTACTGGTTGGCATTCTGGACTGTTACAATAAGGTGCATTTGGGATAGATTTAACTTTTTCAGTGTTGATTAATCAATAAATATTTTCAGAAGTGATGAGAAAAATATAAGACTCTTAGCTGGCTAAACTTAGATTTTCATCTCTAATGTTCTTATAATAATATTGCTTCATTTAGAAGATAACTCTGTCAAAATACTTTCTTTGAATTTTCTTCAAATTTTCTTTAAATCAGAATTACTAAAACACATTCCATATATTAAAATTCATCTAAAGGGAGTTATTTTTCTTATGCATCCTTTATTTTGTCCTCTCTGACACCATGCTAAACCAATCGATAGAATTTTCCTATACATTTGGTTTGCTGTCCAGAAAGCAAGGTTTTATTTGAGTGGTTGACTCTTGTCAAACTGTCATGTGTACCAATGTTTACAATCATATATCCTTACTACCTTTTTTTTGTTGCTGGCACTTACAATGTGTGTGTATGTGTGCCTATGTGTGTTTACATGTATGTATGGGAGAGAGGGAAGGTGGAGGATTGAAAGGAAGATCATGGGGGAAAGACTACTGTATTCACCCTATATTCTGAATGGAGATAGCAACACTCAAGAAATGTTTGTCAAATTAATACTCCTTTGATTACAAAGCTAGAATTGTGGTATAAACTGCATTTGAAATGTGATAAACCTCTGTTTTTGAGAGAGAGAGAGAGAGAGAGAGAGAGAGAGAGAGTGAGAGAGAGCAAGTGCATGAGTGGGGGGAGGGCAGAGGGAGAGAGAAAGAATCCGTACTCAGCATGGAGCCAGATTCAGGGCTCAATCCCGCAGGAATAATGAAATGACCTGAAACCAAGAGTTGGACGTTCAACCAACTAAGCCACCCCAGCGACCATGTGATAAACCCAATTAAGGAAGTAAATGATTCTACCCCCCTTCATTTAAATGGGAATTTAATTTATTTAAAATGGTGCTTTTATTAGGGATGTTAATTTTCACTGGATTTTATCAAAGGTGTACATTTATCACTTCTATATTCATTCATTAATTTATTCAATAAATATGTATTGAGGACCTGCTATATATCTCACATACAATAGGGACTGAGGCTATGTTTTGACGCTGAAATATTTAAATACATGCATTAATTTCATCTTAACAGTACCATGCAGATAAACATAATGAAGTAACAGTAATAAGGCTGCCTTCACTACAGGCAAGATCTTGGTTGGAAATCTGATTCTGAAGCATGAAGCAGGCACATATTTTTTTTTAACATTTGTTTAGTTTTGAGAGACAGAGCATGCGCAGGGGAGGGGTAGAGAGAGAGGGAGACACAGAATCTGAAGCAGGCTCCAGGATCCAAGCTGTCAGCACAGAGCCTGTCATGGGGCTCAAACCCAGGAATCATAAGATCATGACCTGGGCTGAAGTCTGACTGACTGACCGCCCAACAGCCTGAGCCACTCAGGCGCCCATAGCAGGCACATATTTTTAACCAAGATGAGTAGTCAGTAATACCAGTTAGAACTATTGGTTCTGGGAACATCTGGGTGGTTCAGTCAGGTAAGCATTGACTCTTGATTTTGGCTCAGGTCATCATCTCATAGTCATGAGACTGAGCCCTGAGTCAGGCTCTGTGCTGAGTGTGGCGCCTGCTTAAGATTCTCTCTCTCTCTCTCTCTCTCTCTCTCTCTCTCTCTCTCTCTCTCTCTCCCCCCCCCCTCTGCCTCTCTCTCCCTCTGCCCTTATCCCTCATGTTCTCTCTGTCTCTCTCAAATTTTTTTAAAAGTTATACTTTATCACAGTTTTAACGGATCGTAAGTAGCATGATCATGAATTCTATGGTTTGTAATTCACAGTGTTTCTTTTTCTGACAAGTATTGAAAAAGGAACTCTTAATAAGCTTTTCAGAAATATAATTAAACAGAGTCATGTTTATAAATGTCTGTTCTGCACGGATTCCTAAACTGGAACTGGACAGAAACATATTCTAAAGAAATCATCTTCTCAAATTCTTTAATTTTGTTCCTATTAAAATTAACAGTGATTTGTACATAAAACCTTTTGTCAATAATAAAAAAAAGTCATAAAAATCCTTCTGATGAAAGCTAGAATAAGAGAAATGCAGCCAGTTCAGTCACAGTAAAGAGAGAAACATAAGTGGAGTCCATACAAACAATGATAATGGATCATTATTTATATAAGACTTTTCAACTAACAGAATTATCTATTTGTTTTCCTGTGAATAATCCTATGTATTGGGAAGCAGTGTCATCTGTTTTTATATGATAATATACAAAAGGGAAATTAATTTTTCTTTAACCGTGTGCTATAAAGGATAAAAATTGTGAACTCAAAAAATAATGAAACATTATTTCAACTGAAGTGGAATTGGATCTAAATTTGTTAATGCTATCCAATGCTACATTAAATACAGGCTATCAAGAACAAGTACAAGAACTGACACATTTCTTAGGGATCATTTGGGATAAGATTGCTGGCACATAATGCCATAAACAAATTACATGCTTATGAAATAGCACAGACTTTGTAAAATGATAGATTTAGGCTTGCAATTTATTACTTTACTGATCTTGGACAAGTTACTAAAAATCTCTACATCAAACCTCCTATGAAATGCATAGGGTTTTACCTGCTTTAGTAGATGTGGAATTTTTACCTAATAGAGATCATCTACTTAAAGAATTTGGACTGGATTTAACTTAGTGTTATATAGTCAAGTTCCTTTCTTTTACCTTACCATTCTTTTCTAAAAAGTATAGGAGTTTATGAACAGTTTTACTTATTTTCAAGGTTTATTTATTTTGAGAGAAAGAGTGGAGGGGAGGGGTACAGAGACAGACAGACAGAGAGAATCCCAAGCAGACTGTGCACTGTCAGCACAGAGCCATATGTAGGGCTGGAACACCCCAAACATGAGATCATGGTCTGAGCTGAAGTCAGCCACTTAACTGAGCCACCTGGACACCCTTAAATTTTTTTTAATGTTTACTTATTTATTTAGAGAGAGAGAGAGAGAGAGTGTTCATGAGTGTGTGCAAGTGGGGAAAGGGCAGAAAGAGGGAGAGAGAGAATCCCAAGCAAGCTCTGCACTGTCAGCACAGAACCCAACGTGGGGCTCAAACTCAGGAACCATGAGATCATGACCTGAGCCAAAATCAAGAGTCTGACCCTATACCAACTGAGCCATGCAGTTGCCCCTTGAATAGTATTACTTTTTAAATGAAACTTAAACAATTAGATGGAAAATTAAATCACATTGTACCAATTAGAGTCATACACTTCTTTAAATTGACCTTCAGAGGATAATATATATTACTGTAAGCAGTATTTCCTAAAAAGCAACTACTTGATCAAAGGATTTAATATTTGCTTATTTTATTTTATGTGATTTCTTTTTTCTTAGGATTTATATTCCCCTTATTTAAGGAATATTTATGAAGCTTAGAACCAAAAAAAAGAACTGAATAATGATCAGTTTCTTGCATATGCCTGGCCCATTTCTGTTGTAGAATTTTCATTCACTGCTCCTCTTCCTGGACTGTGCTTCCCTCTCGCACTTACAAGGCTAATTCCTTCTCTTGGTTTAGGTTTTTACTCCAAATCCATTTTCCCAGTGAAGACTTTCATGTATCACTTTATCTAAAATTTCAGTCCATATCCTCTCTCATTGGTTTTTCTCCTTAGAACATATTAGTATAACATATAAAATCTTACTTGTCTTGGTGGAAGATTTCATAGAAAGAATTAAACATAAAGGAGAGATAAATTGTGAAATGCCTAAAAATGCCTAAGACAAGAGATTATATTAGAATAGGATATAATTGAGATTTAGAACCCAAGGAAGAGAATTACAATGTTAAGAAAGAAACTTCACTCGTCTTGAAATGCAACATAAGAAAGATAGATTTAGTATGAAGTTTTTGAGGATGTTAACGGATGTTTGGAGGCAGTGAGAATTCAAAACACTAAGAAGATGAGCTTTACTGCCTACTGAACTTTTAATTTTTTTTTAATGTTTTATTTTATTTTTGAGACAGAGAGAGACAGAGCATGAACAGGGGAGGGGCAGAGAGAGAGACACACACAGAATCCAAAACAGGCTCCAGGCTCTGAGCTGTCAGCACAGAACCCAACGCGGGGCTCGAACTCACACCGGTGAGATCATGACCTGAGCTGAAGTCGGACGCTTAACCGACTGAGCCACCCAGGCACCCCGCCTATTGAACTTTTAAGGGAGGGAGATAGATACCTTAAAAGAAAAACCTACGGGGTGCCTGAGTGGCTCAGTCGGTTAAGCATCCAACTTCTGCTCAGGTCATGATCTCGTGGTTTGTGAGTTCCAGCCCCATGTCGGGCTCTGTGCTGACTGCTCAGAGCCTAGAGCCTGCTTCAGATTCTGTGCCTGCCTCTCTTTCTGCCCCTTCCCCATTCGTGCTCTGTTTCCCTCTCTCTCTCAAGAATAAACTTAAAAAAAATTAAAAAGACAAACTGACAAAATATGCCAAGAGCAACCACATCACTTTGAACAATACTGTAACACTTCTGGCATTAAATAGATAACTGCTCATATAAAGGGGAAAAATGTACCTATCCTTCTTATTTCATAATTTGATGAAAAATACCTTTATTTATAAATACATAGCTTAAAGATCTTTATTCTCTCTGATCCTATTATACGTCAGAAAACTTTGCAAATAAAGTTTCAAAATAATTTTGAACACAGAAAAAATATTCCCGATTAATTCCTATGTATTTTATTAGGTTAAATTTAGGTCTACATGTATATCAGAATATACAAGAAACATTTTAGATCCTTTTCATTTTCTCAACTGTGATAGCATCTGTGCTATATTGGAGATTTCCTGATCCCATAATTTGTTTACATAAAAATTCATAAACCCTTCTATGGAAATAAAATTGTTGCCACAGACATTTGAAGTGTCCAACTCAGATGAACTCTGTGTAACTGCATTTTCTGTAATGAAACATTCTTCTAATTTAACGGCAATACAGACTACATACCCAGACATGAATCATAACCATTTTTAAATGCATATTACTTTTTTTTATCTCAGTGTATACATGCTATTTATTTGATATCAAAAGAAATTAAGTTATCAAGTCATAATGAAAATGGCTACTTTGATTATATGTCTAGGTAAATTTTAATATAATGTTTGTTCTGCTACTTTAGAGAAAACAGTATCTTATGATATTTCTCCAACATTCTATACTAAGTACTTTTGTTGGTTTATTTTTAAGGATACAAAACAGATACTAGAGGTTCAGAGACTGCATGCTAGTATTAAAACTGTGTGGGTTAAAATTCTGACCTTCTCACTTATTAGTGGTGCAATGGACTGAATTGTGCCCCCCATCCCCAAACTCATATATTAAAGCCCTAATCCCCAACGTGATTTTATTTAGGGACAGAGCCTATCAGAAGTATAAGAAAGTGACATTAAATGAGGTAATAGGGTCGGGCTTTCCTCCCACAGGATTTGTGTCCTTATAAGAAGCAGCAGTAGAGAGCTTGCACTCGCTCTTTCTCTCTCTCTCCCTCACCACATGCACACGTACCCTCAAGCACTCTCCTTCTCTTTCATCAGGTCCAGACCAAAGTCCGTCACTTGCTTCTTACTTTCAACCTAATTTTTTTCTCCTTATGTGATCCTTCTTTCAATGACTAGCATCTCCACCCACTGTTTTCCAAATCAACAAAGTGATGGTCATCCTTGACTCCTCTCCCAACTTCCCCAATCTAATTACTCATTATGTGCTATAAATTCTACACCTTAAACATATCATTTACTTCTTTATTCTAAGATGCTTGTACTACTGTAGCTTTCATGAGTATCTCTGCTTCTCAGTCTTAATTTCCACTCAACCCTCAAGTATCCATTTAAGCACTATTTCTGCAAAAAAGCTTTCACTGGAGAGGGAATGAACACACACACGTGCACACACACACACACACACACACACACACACACACACATGCATGCACACACACAGATGGGCAGATGCTCCTGTTAATAATATTTTACATAGGCCCTTGTGCTGCAGAACACTTGACTTACTCAGTGACAATATCAGCCTTCCCTGAAAACTGACTGTATCTTCCTGATCACTGTGTCCTTAGTAATTAACTCAGAGCCAGGCATATAGTTGACATTTTATAATATAATATAGTATGCATAATATTGAATGATTTAACAAAACCTCCTTGCAGAGGAGAGTTGGGGCATAAATGGTAGGTAGATCCATGTTTTATTTAGGAAGGCTTAGTGGTAAACAGTTGTCTTAGATGTTAGTAGACATTTAATAGGAACTTGTTTTAATTGCATGCGTGTAATGAGAACAGTTCTAAAGGTAGATTTTATTTGAAAAATTAGATTTTATCTAGAAGAGCAGTTTAAAGATATTAGAATAATGGAAAAGCCCTCTTACATCATCCCAAAGACTAATATAGGACCTACATAATTGAAAATGTTTATATTTTCTTATGCAACCAATAGGATTAAGAGGCTAGAGTAACTGTATGAAAACTACAAATACAAATGTACTCATTCAATTTCTGAAGTAAAAATAATTTTATGGAACAAATAGTTAAGATTTCCTTAAAGTAGGGTGATGGACATAATCACTAGACTCCAAGTCTGTGGTATGGTAACTCTGTAACCACATTTAGTAAAGTCTACAGGCTATTTAATTGTGTCTCATTTTGAGTTTTAGCTATATTCCTCAGGATTTCAAATAAGGTTTCTAGCCAAAAGGCCATGAGAGCAGCCCATCAACAAACAGAGAATTCGGTTTGTTGGGAGTTTTTATTATGAATGAGGGTTGAATTTTGTCAAATGCTTTTTCTGCATCTATTGAGATGGACATACAGGTTTTTTATCCTTCATTTTGTTAATGTAATCTATGCTGTTGATTAACTTGCATATGTTGAACCATCCTTGCTTCCCTTGAATAAACTCCACTAGATCATGGTAATTTAATTTAAAGGGCCATAATCCCTTCATGTATTGTTGAATGTGGTTTTAATCTCTTGTTGAGGATTTTTGTGTCTACGTTTATCAGGGATATTGACCTGTAATTTTCTTTTCTTGTAGGATCCTTGTCTGGTTTTAGTAACAGAGTCATACTGGCCCTGTGAAATGAGTTTGGGAGGGCTCCTTCCTCTTGAATTTTCTGGAAGAGTTTGGGAAGGATTGGTACAGACGGCAACTTATGCAGAGTTATATGTTACAGTCTTAAGGTAGATTTATTTTATTACGCTGAGGTCTGTTCCCTCTATACTCAGTTTGGCACTGATCTGCACTGACGGTCTGTGACAAGTGAGGGACCCGGCAATGGGGCAACATTGTGCCTTCTGGGGGAGGGAGATTTTGGGGAAGCTTCTGAATTGAGAGGTGGCCATTGTAGCTGCCACCAAAACAGACACAATCCTGTGTTTAGGTTCTACCTTAAGTGTTCTAAAACAGTATCCTTGGGGTGCCTGGGTCGCTTAGTCGGTTGAGCGTCCAACTCTTGGTTTCAGCTCAGGTCATGATCTAGCAGTTCATGAGTTGAAGCCTGGCATCAGGCTCTGCACTGACAGTGTGGAACGTACTTGGGAGTTTCTGTTTCCCTCTCTCTGCCCCTCCTCACCTCTCTTACAAAAATAAATAAACATTTTAAAATAAAAAGTATTCTTGCTTCTGGTATGTGATAAAGCTCCCCAGCTAGAGGCCCACACTCTGTGTTGTGAACTTGCAATAGACCTTGAAGGATGACTGGGCTGCCCTAAATCTCCATGGGAAGTGTGATGACACCATCCAACTCTTCATGGACAAGCTAGGCCTGGACATTCCCTTCTACAACACGTAGCAGGGCTCCATCTTCTCTCTGGGAACTCCCCAGTGTGTGAGTGAAGGAGGCAGGCACCATCAGAAGTTGTTGTGCAGAGCAGAGGGGAAGTTCTGCTTGCAGAGAGCACTTAACCCATCTCACAACAACTTCCACTTAACTCAGCCCCAGTCTTGAGTCTTGGGGGCTGGTCTGGCAGCATCTGTGCCAAATGCATGAAATCAACATAACATAATCTCATCTGATGAAGAACAAAAATTGGCAATTTGCAGATAGCCAGAACCCTTTCTTATTCAGGGGCAACTGACACCATGAAAACTAAATTTGCCCTCCCAAGGTCTACTGAGAATTCTTCAGGGTAACATTTCTACTATGACATTTTAAGCCTTTTTTTTTTTTTTGTCTTTGTGGAAAATGCTCTTTCACTGCTGTGGTTGTCCGCCCACAGTCAAGTATGGACTTGACTGTTGAAGACATCGCTCACCTATCCAGGTTCTACATAAAGAGACAACTGTGACACCTTTTTGTGAGAAGGGAACTCAGGTTATTTCAGACCTGGCCAGCCAAGAGGAAGCATATGGCATCATCACTCATCAGGGAAATGAAAATCAAAATCGCAAAATCACTTTACATTGGGGCACTCAGGTGGCTCAGTCGGTTGAGCATCCCACTTCATCTTCGGTCATGATCTCGCATTCATGGGTTCTAGCCCCACACCCGGCTCTGTGCTGATACAGCTCAGAACCTGGAGCCTGCTTTGGTTTCTGTATCTCCCTCTTTCTCTGCCCTTCCCCTGCTCACACTCTATCTCTCAAAAAAATAAAATAAAATGTTAAGATGCCATTTTACATCTTAGAATGATTATCATTAAAAAGGAAAGAGATAACAGATATTGCTGACAATGTAGAGAAAAGAGATACCTTGTGGACTGTTGGTAGGAAAATAAATTGGTGTAGCCTGTATGAAAAACAAGAAGAAGATTCCTCACAATATTAAAAATAGAACTACCATATGGTCCAACAATCCTACCTCTGGCTATATATCCTAAGGAAATGAAAACAGATTACTGAAGAATATCCACATTCCCATGTTCAGTGCAGCAGCATTCCCAATAGCCAAGATATGAAAATAACCTAAATGTCAATCAATGGATGAATAGATAAAGAAAATGTGGTGCAAATGTTACACAATATCATTCAGCCATGAGAAAGAAGGGGATCCTGCCATTTACAACAACATGGATAGACCATGAAGGCATTATGCTAAGTGAAATAAGCCAGACAAAGACAATATGTATGGTGTTGCCTATATGTAGTCTTTATTACAATATTTTTTTAATGTTTATTCACTTTTTGAGAGAGAGAGACAGAGTGTGAGCAGGGCAGGGGCAGACAGAGAGTGAGACACAGAATCTGAAGCAGGCTCCAGCTTCCAAGCTGTCAGCACAGGCCCGATGCGGGGCTTGAGTTCACGAACCGAGAGATCATGACCTGAGCAGAAGTCGGACACTTAACCGAATGTACCACCTTGGCACCCCGCCTATATGTAGAATTTATTTTTAAAAAATCAGATTCTAAGAAATAGAGAGTAGAAAAATTGTTGCAAGAGGCTGGAGGGTGAGAGAAACAGAAGTTGATAAAAGTGTACACACTTTTAAATAAGTAAGATCTGAGGGCCTCATGTGACAATAGTTGATAAGATTGTATGGTATGGCTGAAATCTGCCAAGAGAGTAAAACTTAAATGTTCTCACATATGCACAAAAATGACAAATATGTGAGGTGATGGATGTTTTAACTAGATTGGGAGAATCTTTTCGCAATATATACATATATGAAATCACCATGATGTATGCTTTAAATATCTTATTATTTTATATATCAATTATACTTCAGTAAAGCTGACTAAATAGAGAGAGCATACCTGAATGTAATAGAATGGTTTCATATCATTAGTCAAAGCTTTTGTTTCCACATCACTTTCAGCAATGTTGTCAATAAGTCAGCAAAATAAAAATTTATATCATTAAAAAGCTTCAGTTAAGATATGAAATATACCAAAATCACTGTTTTCATTATTTTTATTTTTTAATAAGTTTATTTATTTATTGTGAGAGAGCATGAGAGGGTGGGGGGCAGAGAAGGAGGGAAAGAGAGAATCCCAAACAGGCTCTGTGCTCAGTGCAGAGCCAGACATGGGACTCGATCTCACAAATGTGAGATTATGACCTGAGCCGAAATCAAGAGTCAGACCCTCAACTGACTGAGCCACTCAGGCACCTGTTTTCATTATTTTTAAATCTCAGAACTAATATCTTTAAGATGAATATAATTGAATCTGGAGATAAAATGTTTTTGTTGAAATGTGTACAGTTGACCTCACCTTCAGATTACAGTTTGGAGTCAGATTGAAATAAACTCTTTCATGTTCTTAATATCTTTGTCAGGTATTCTTAAATGGGTAAAATTGTAATATCTGAAAGAACCAACTAATATTTCAACAGTGTTGTTTTAACTGGAAGAAGAATGCCTCTTTCTCCTAAGAACCCTGCTGTTTGTTATCTTTAAGACTTGATGGACTCTGTCTTTAAACTCAGAGGATTTTTTTTCTATCGAAAGCATCAGAATTCCTTAAATGATGTTTATGCTGTCATTCATTTGGATGCAAGATTATGATAAAAGAAATTCAGAGAATTCAGATTTCTTTTGGAGTCTGTAGGTTAATCCATTTGTTATACAAAAGGTAAGACTAAATGTGATTGACACTGAGGATTTTCCTTAAATCACAGAGCCAATGTGAAGACAGGGCTGAGACTAAAATTGAGGTTTTCTGATCCAAAAGCAATCTTTCAATCACATAAACCTTTTAATTCTTAATCCTTCCAATTAGATACATGACACATTTTATCTGGTACCAACAGATAATAGATTGTTTAAGTTAAATGTTCCAATTAACACAGCATTTTTGTAAATTATAAGAAACATTCTTTTAAAGCTTTAAAATAATGTTATTCAATAGATCTCTCTGTGATAATTGAAATATTTTATTTATGTGCTGCCTAGTATAGTCACAAAAGCTACCTGTGGCTAGTGACAATTGAATTATGTCTAATGTAACTAAGAAACTAAATTTTTAGTTTTATCTAATTTTAACTAAATTAAACTTAAATAATTACATGTGGTTAGTGGCTACTCTGTTGGTCAGCACAGTTTTAAAATATAATTAGAGACATAGACTAAATTGTCTTATATGGTTGCTGTACTTATGTACATTATTGTAAGATTGCTAATTGATATTTATAGTAATAACATGATATTTAGGAATATAGCCTTTTTTGCATAAGTCCATATGCTCATATCCCAATGGCTGTCTAGAGACCTACATAACTATGTATACAAAACTTAATGCAAGTAATAGTTCTTCCATGCACTTGCATGGAAGAATACTAAGAGAATTAATTAATTGAACTTGCCATTTTGCTTGTTTCAGGAATGTTGTTGAGAATGTTGTTTATAGTTTCACCTTTATAAAAATCCATGAAATAAATTTTTCATAGGACTTCGTCCAAGAAAAGGCATGAAATGAATAATTTATTGTATATCTCTCCTTTCTTTCTGACTTCTAGGAAGCTTAATACACATTTGTAGCCCATCCTTTAAAAGTGAGTAGCCATTGATAGTAAATTTGTCATTGGCTTTGAATTAGGTTTTCCTATTCTTATTTTCACCTGACTTACTTTATCTATTTATTCCATTTATTCCTCATTGTGTGTGTGTGTGTGTGTGTGTGTGTGTGTGTGTGTGTATCGTGATGTTTCATAGAAGATATACAAGTGGCCAGTAAGTATATAGAGATTTCTAAATTTCATTAATAACTATGAAAATATATTTTAAAACCACAATGAGCTATCACTACATATCCACAAAATGGTGGATATTAAATAAACATACCCCCCGACATAAACAAATAAAACAACAACAACAACAAAACCTGTTGATATCAGGGGTTGGCCAAAATGTACAATAAGAACAACTGGAATTCCTGTGCACTGTTGGTAGAAGTGTAAATTTATATCACCACTTTGGAAAAGTCTTTAACAAAGACATTTTCCTACTAAAGATGAGCAAACCTGTAACTCAGGAATTCTACTCTGACATCTAATACCAATAGAAATGCCACATATGTGCACCAAAAAGCATATGCAAAATGTTCATTGCTCCACTCGTGTTTGTATTGGCCACCATTCCATGTTCAGCAACAGTACAATCAATAAATAAATTATGACATAGTCACATAAACGAAGCTATACACCAAGGGAAATTACTGAAATAACTATTGAATCTCACAAATATACTGCTGAGTGAATTAATCCAGAAACAAAAGAATACATATTTTATGAATCCATATTTTGTCCAAACAAGCAAAATTAACATTTGGTGTTAAAGTCAGGTTATGGTTACTTTGGGGGAAAAGAGGAGTGTGGTGGTGGGTGCAAGACAAGTAAGACTTTGCAGTATTTGTATATTTTGTTTACCTGATTTGGGAGGTGATTAGATAGTGTGCCTAGTTTGTGGAAATTCACAGAGATGAATACTTAGGATTTAAACAATCTTCTATTTGTATGTGATACGTGAAATCAATAATCACATTTACCCTAAGCATTCTATTATATAAGATATATATATACATATATATATACGTATATATATCACAGTCCAATTATCCATTAGGAGACAGTGAGTAAATAAATATATACGTGGAAAAAAATTACTGAGAAAAGATAAAGGATGAAAAGCCTAAGGGAATTATTTTAGCGAGGACTAAAATTGCCATTTTTTCATCATATAAGCTCTCTGTAGTGTAAGGTGCACTTTTTACAAAATGTAAAAAGTGAGTTATGATTTCTTAATATTTTTAACAAAGCCTGTACTATTCTAAATAGTATGGATAGGACTAAGAACATGAGGAATAATAATTTCTGAAATTCAGCTCACAGAACATTAGTTGATTTTTTTTTATATAGTAGGGTTTTGTTCTGTTTTTTTTTTTACTTTTTATATATAGCAGTTTTTTTGTTTTTGTTTTTTTTTTACCTTGAAGGTTATAAAGGAAAACAAGCTTTAGAAGTATTACCTATCTGCATGCTGTGAAGTCACTAATAAGGACAATACTTTGTTACTTAAATTCCTGTGAAGGAAATCCTCATTAGTAATTTGATATGGCATACTTTGCATATATTATAACTACCTAACATTTAAAACCTCTATACTGATTTTTTACTTTTCCTTTGGCTATTTGCCTACTTTTCTTAAATTGATTTATTAATGTCCAAGGTTGCTTTGCAGTTTTATCCTTTTAGCAATAATAGATGCAATATATCACAAAAACAAATTTTTAAGAGAACATCATTAGAGTGATGTAGCACTAGTAATAAACCCCTTCACACTTGGATGAACTTAAATCAGTTTCTCTTTATTGATTTTTGGTCATAACATAATTTTAAAGTTCAACTCAGTTAATAAAAAAAGATTTGCTCTGGTGTTATGGTCAAAATACTTGTGTTGTAAGTTTCCACTTCATTTGTGGAAGACTGTTACAGTTGTATCATATATAGATCTCAAATAGATAAAGCAATGAGAATATTATTTTATGATAATCTTTATGTATAATATATTTTCCTCCTTTTTATTGATGTGAATTATTCAACTCATCCTTTTCACAACAGAATCCAAGGACTCCATAAGTAAAAGTTTATTACCTATTACCTCAGATTTTGTGTATATGTGTGTGTTTGTGTGCGTGAGATGTAAAAATTCAGTATTTATAAGATGTACCAATAGTGAATTTGTTTATATTATTCATTTCATGCATGAGAACATTTTCATTAATTTACTATTAATGTAATAATTTTCTTTAGAATGATGTATGTTATTTCTTCATGTACTATTGCCAATCCTATAAGGAGAGTGGGTTGATTTTTTTATCTTCCAATGCATTCACTAAACTAGTCTTAAAAAAGAATTGATCTAATTGTTTTTAACGTTATGAATCAAAGAAGCCATGAAAGATTTATCCCTTCAGGAGAATTAGTATCTCCATTCAGAATTAGGTATTTGAATGAATGTAAAAAGGTGAAAAGTAGGTTGTATAGGAACTCAAATAAGGCTGTTAAACTTCTATTTATTGCTATTCTTCCTATGAAGCTGTCTCTACCATAATGGTTCTCATTTTTCCTTATTGCAATATAACAGATTGCACGCACTATATGATTTTCTGGGCTCACTCAGATATGATCCACAACATTTATAAAATTCTCAGCTATCAAAAAGTCCTATCATTTAGTTTTTTACACAAGTAAACCAATCAAAATGCACGAAAGCAAGAGTTCACACTATTATAACCTTATACCTCCTCTACGTTTTAAAAAGTAACCACAGATTTCTTTCTTTTACTTTTAAACATGCCATGCAACACTCCTCTCCTGTATATGTCAAGACACTGCATATCGAAGCATCTGTTCCATAGCACAATGAACACACACTAAAGAGATAGGTAACATCAGACAATTAGCAATCAATGGCTTGAGGAAAATTAAAGCCTAATAGTTGTATTCTTACTTTGGATGATAGAATATAATTTGCACTGACTCTTGACTTTGACAGAAAGAAAGGCAATGGATGCTAGCTCTATTATGCAACAGCCTGAGAAGGACAAGATCTATATTTTAATTTATCCAAAGACAAAGGAGCCCTCTCTGGAGTTGAGAGAGCCAAACTCAAAATATACATCTCTAACATCTGTCACCACTCATCAAAGCTCCTTGACATCCTTGCAAGGCCAATTGTTATCTAACCTTTAAAACTCAGCTTAAATGTGTTCACTCATTCAACAAATATTTATTGAGTCAGGTATCCCGTATTAGGAATACAGGAGGAAAATAAGACAGAGAACTCCATCCTCATATAAAAGAGCAGGCAATTTAATTTGAATCAAAATGTGGATAATATGATGGTATTGTAAAACATGTCTATAGAGGGTGGCCAGGGAAATTCTAAGCAGACAACACATATCCGAGTATAAATTTCCAAAGTAAAAAGAAGGAACTATTCCAATTCTCACAGTGACAACCACGTTGCTATCAACACATCAATTAGGTTTGGGAGTAGTTTAACAGAGCCATTAAAAAATGGGCTTCAGGGGCGCCTGGGTGGCGCAGTCGGTTAAGCGTCTGACTTCAGCCAGGTCACGATCTCGCGGTCCGTGAGTTCGAGCCCCGCGTCGGGCTCTGGGCTGATGGCTCAGAGCCTGGAGCCTGTTTCCGATTCTGTGTCTCCCTCTCTCTCTGCCCCTCCCCCGTTCATGTTCTGTCTCTGTCCCAAAAGTAAATAAAAACGTTGAAAAAAAAATTAAAAAAAATGGGCTTCAGCGGGTACCTGGTTGGCTCAGTGGGTTAAGTATCCAACTCCTGGTTCTGCTCAGGTCATGATCTCCTTGTTCTTGAGATCGAACCCTGCATTGGGGTCCATGCTAACAGCGTGGAGCCTGCTTGGGAGTCTTTCTCTCTCCCTCTCTCTCTCTGCCCCTCCCCCACCCATGCCTGCACCTGTATCCACTCTTGCTCTCTCTCAAAAATAAACCTAAAAAATAAAACGCAAGCTTCAGAATCATAAAGAACTACTTTTAAATTTAAGACACTTGTCATGTTGCTGAGCCTAGATAATTTTCTTAATATACTTAAACTTCCACATCTTAGTCTATAAAATGATACTACTAGTATTTTTGTGAAGACTGAATGAGACAATATACATAAGGCACTTAGGTCCTAGAATATAATAAATGCTCAAGAAAAGTAGACTCCATTTGATGCATTTATAACCTAAGACAGAATTTTGAGCCAATATGCATCATGACTACACATACAAAAAGATTAAGATCTCTTTGTAAATGGGCTAAGAAAAAAATTTATAACTCAATTTACTGAATGCTTAATTATATCAGTTTGCCTCTGTGACATCATGTGACATGATTATTATCAAAATCAATATTAGAGAAATCAAACAGTTGTTTGCTGTGATCTCAAACTGCATTGCTAAGAACTGCTTTACAAATATTGGCATAAAACCTTTTTTTTTAAGTTATATATAATTACAGGACTTACGTTGAGTTTCAGTTGGTATTTCATTTTTGCATGTCTTTAATTAATAACATCTGAAGCACAAATTAAACTTTTCTATTGGGAGGGCTTATCCAGAAAATCAGAGGCAATTCAATCCTCCATAATATATGAAAAAAAATTGTAAACAATATCCTAACTCTGGCCTTCAAAGAGTAAAATATCCTGGCTACAGCATTCATCGTTTTGTTTTGTACGTTTGCTTATTCATTTATAAGGACACTGAGGTAGTAAGCCAGTAAGAATATGGAGGGCAAAGTCAGGCCATGTTCTGAAGAGATTTAAGCCTGTGAAAGAACATCTCGAATTAATACCACGTGAACCTGGAGTTAGTCAACCAGCTAATTACCTTCAACAATGTTCATCATTATTCTAAATACTGCCATTCCATTTTAGTTAAATAAGGAATTTCACATGGGCAAGAGGGAATATACACTACTCCTATCTCGCTCAAGGTTGCCAGCCATCTGGCACAGTACGCCAATGGCTCATGCTGGCATAAGTTAGTATTACGGTATTTACCCTGGTAATCTAGGCTTAGGGGCCTCCAAGAGATGAGAGATCCACACAAATCTCTCAATTTACACCCAATATGTAAAATTCCCCCAAACAGCCATGTTTATCATTTTTAAAACCATGACACCTTTTTTTAAAGTTCATCATATCTCCATGAACTTTTATTCTGCAATGTTGTATATCACTTTTTTTTAGCTACTCAAAAGTAACAATTTAAAACAGACACACACATGTTCTCCCCATGGAGTGAAAAAAGCACACCGTGTGATTCCTGCCAGAGCCCATTCCTTTTTGTGATATCAAAAATGTTATAAAATAGTATTATTTTATGATTTTAAGGAAGAAAGGGAGATTTAGTACAATCACAAAATCATGAAGTGTCAGAGATTAGAGACTGTATAACCCAACACTCGAAAGTTAAAAACAAAAAGAATGAGACTCAAAGAAATTAGGACTTTAAACAGTCAGTGGTGAGCTGAGACTATTTCTTATTTTGTCCTCTAACCATTATTATATTTCTGAGAAGTATATACATATAAACTACACCTGGTGGGCTAAGGTTTTCATGAAACCTTCCCATAGCAATCAATAAAGAGGTGAATGTCACCTTCATACTGTAATTCTGATGCACACATGTTCACACAATAAGACTGCTGGACAAGCATGTCAAAAAGATCTAAATTATAGCATTCTTCAATATTCCTCAATAGATATTCTTCAATAAAATCAAGAATATTTCTTAAGCAAGTCCTTCTGCTTGAGATTAAGATACATTTTGATCCCAAACAGCTCACTTTTGATCACCTTTATCCACTTTTGTTGGTTAAATTTCTAACAGCAATGTTTGAGGGGAAAAGTTAACAATTTAAATTATTCATACTAGCCCTGCCTGCAGCATTCTTCCACTACTTACTGAGCTTCCCTAGAAGCTATTAAGAGCCAATGGGCACTTATATCACATATCTCCTTTGTCCTTGTCTTCCATTCCTGAAAGTATGTATCCTTCACGGCTATACCTTAGTGTAAATTGGGTGTGTATCTAAACTGATACTATGAAACATTCTTAGGAACAAAATAGAAGCCAGTAGAAAGCCTCTAGTTGTGTCAGTGAGGATAGCCTTGTATTAAAAAAATTTTAAATGTGTATTCATTTTTGAGAGAGACAGAGCATAAGTGGGGGAGGGACACAGAGAGAGGGAGACACAGAATCTGAAGCAGTCTCCAGGCTCAGAGCTGTCAGCACAGAGCCTGACATGGTGCTCGAACCCACGAGCCACAAGATCATGACCTGAACTAAAGTCAGATGTTCAACCAGCTAAGTCACCCAGGCACACCGAGAATAGCCTTTTATTATAAAGTGATCGTTTTATAACTTCAAAAATAAACTTTTATTTTTATACAATATTTAATTCAGGAATGAAAAATATATTTTTATCCACTTGCAAAAAAACAAAATGGATTTTTCATCAGCATTGCCAGAGGTGAAGGAACCTTCCATAACAAAAGAAGTAGAAAATTTATTTCAGCTATTACACTACCTTAAGAAAATAGTGTTAATTTTGGATAATAAATCACTTTTGTAACATTTCAAAGAATAAGAAACTTGCTTATCAAAACAGAATTTAGTCACCGCAATGTAAAGTCCTCAAACAATGAGAACTACGGTAAAATATTTTTCTCCTTTTATAACTGGATCAGTATTTTTTAGTATATAAATACATACATTCACTGAGTCCTTTTTGCCTACTATATTTCATATTTGCTAAAAATTCTTCAATGTCACAGGAGGCTGGAAGACAAATTAAGTCTAAACAACACACTGCCAAATAGACACAAACATACACAAAGAAAAACTTTTTGAACACCATTCTGAATATCTAGCAATGGTTTGCTCTAGTTATAAAAACTAGAGATTTGGCTCTGTTCAGTTAACCCAGAGATACTTCAGCAGAGAATAATAAATAGGGATATACTGTTCCCTAGATCTCTTTTCCTGGGAAAATACAATGTGCCTTCCAAATTCCCTAGTATATCTCTTGCCCCTGCCCTGTTTGAGACAGCAACAAAGAATGTGTGAACAATGATCAACCCCTTTTGCCAAAAGGTTTTTGCACACACTTTTCCTTCTTTGAAAGGTGTTTCTCCCCATCCCTGCCCCCCTGCCATCAAATCCAATTAGCGCTTTCTTATCCTTCACTGTGCAAATAGTAATTTGTGGGGAAAAGCCTTTCTGACCTCCTTTATCAGGTCAGATCCCCTAATTAGGTACTCTACCTCTGTATTTACCCTATTGTTATTAGTTTGATTGGTCAATTCATATTTCACTCCCCACTATGATATAAGCTCCATGAAGACAAGGATCATGTTTATTTTTGCTGATTTTGCATATCTTGTTTCCAGCAAAGGATGTGATACTAAAAAAAAAAAAAAAAAAAAAAAGTATTTCATACAATTGTTTTGAAAAAATATTAATGATCCAATCCTGAATCTAGTTTATAGTAGACTCCAACATTATCTCTTTACTTGTTAATAACAGAAGGAACAATTATACCTCATGTTCTGATTGAAACATGGATCAGGAAATAGGAGCCATTTTTGGGTGGCACTTTCCATTTTGTTAATATATACACTTGGACATAAAAATGGAACTTCTTTGAGTTGATGGGGTCAGGGGGACCATAGATCTGTAACAGCAAATCAGGTGTCAGCTGTTTGAATTGATATAAAAGAGCATATACTCAAGAGACTCAGATAACTACTAAGCATAAAACGAATATGTAACTTCAGTTGATACGTAAGCCATTCCTTTTATAACAAGACTATCTTTGGTTAAAATTTACCAAAAAAAATATTATGTTTGCCTTTTGGCAAATCCACAAAAACAATATAAAATCATAGATATGGATAAGAGGTCAGCCACTTAATAATGTAGCACAGTCAGGTTTTAGAATACAGGCATCTCAGTGAGCCTCAGAAAGGTGAAAACAGTCTCTTTCAATAGCTTCATTTATACCAAAGACACACAGACACACAGACTCTATCATTTAACTTTCTCACGTAAAGGCGCTCTCCCAGTATCCATTCATACTTGTTGAACAAAGAAGGAAAAACAATCTGTAGCTGTCAAAATGCAAAGAACCATTAAAAATATTCCTGAAAAAATAATTTATTATTAAATTTTCTTCTAAAGTCCCCTACTTCCTTAGTTTTTCCTCCTCAACAGGAGAGACTCATTGCTACTATTCCTAAGTAATCCATGACCCTCCTCCCAGCATCAACATTTAATTATACCTCACTTATGCTTGATCTGTTACGTGGACTCCTTCAAAAAAGTTGGTTGTCTATCTTTTAATATCTGTAAAAATACCATATGACATACAGATTGTGAAGATAAGGATAGCTTAACTCTCTCGTTCACAGTAGCCACATCAATGGTACCCATATCTAGTGTCCAGAACAAATAAGCCTCTGATAAATGTTAGTAAATTAAGTAAACAAATACTTGTGATAACAGCCTTAAAAAATTATCATATAAAAGAAATGTTTGTTTAGTGCTTAAGTGAATTGTTTTGTGGGATTTTCATGTGTGCAGTGGTTTCACCATTTTTATATTCCTGCAGTTCTGAATGACTAAACTATGACCTTTTGTTGCTATTAACATTAATTCTTTATCAACAGGGACATTCACAACCAGGAATGGGAGGTGTAAGTTAATGGTCAAAACCACTAGGAAACATTTTCAACATTTCTACATAATTACAATCCATACATTCTGCTTCAGTAAACCTCCCTTTCACATTTTTAAAACATTACAAAGGTTACAAATTCTTTTCTTAAGTTCTTTTAATCACTTTTTAACGTTTATATTTTGAGAGAGCACGTGCACATGAGTGTGAGCAGGGGAGGGGCAGAGAGAGAGGGGGGTGGGCAGAGGATCTAAAGTGGGCTCTGTGCTGACAGCAGAGAGCGCAACTTGGGGCTCAAACCTACAAACCATGAGATTATGACCTGACCCAAAGTTGGATGCTTAACTGACTGAAACACCCAGGCACCCCTACGGATTATAATTTAAAAAATACTTAACATATTGGAAAAAAAATTAAAAAATCAACTCATTGCCGTCTGGTTTTAGCTCTAACTCTGCTCTTGCTGAAGTCAGCAATGATTTCTCATTGTCAAATTCACTGGATACTTTCAACTCCTATAAACTATTTTTAGCAATATATAATACAAACACATTCTTCTTGATATGCTATATAGTCTCCTGGCTTTCACGAACACCATATTCTCTTGGCTTTTTCTTACTCTCATATTTCCACTTTTTCCCCTTCTAGGCCCAGCTTAAATGTCACTTCTAAATCTTGCCTGATGTTCCTACCTAATTTGCATTTTCCTTTTTAGTGAAATCCTTCAGTTCACTTTTATAGTTGTGATTAATATTTTCTAACACTGTATATTTTCTTGAGTAGTTGTGTGTTTGATACCCCTACTCAATCCACAGTAGACTATAATCTCCAGCAGAGGAGACACTATGTCTATTTTGTTCAGAAGGACCTTGCACATAACTGAAGAATATTTGTTCAATGATTGTTGCATAAATAAATGGTCAAATTTCTTGTAGTATCTTCAAAATATCCAAAGCAAAGATGCTTTTCTGTTTTGTGTTTGTTTTTAGGTAGACTTTTTTAAAGAGAAATTTTAGTTTCACAGCAAAATTGGGCAGAATACAAAGATATCCCATGTACCTCTTGCCTCTCCTCATTCATGGCCTTCTCAATTATCAACCTCTCCCACCAGAGTGGTACATTTGTTTTAACTGATGGACCTACAATGGCCCACCATTATCACCTAAAGTCCATAGTTTACAGTTAGATTCACTCTTGGCATTATTTATTCCTCTGATATGCTTTCTCCCAACTCCTGCCCCCAGTGCCTAAGCCCTGCCCCCAATTTAAAATCACTCTTAAAGGGCTAAAGTTACAATAATTGGGCCATACTTTTACAAAATAAACAAACAGCAATATATATGAGGAATATATTTATATGTACATACACGTGTGTGAATTATTTAAATATAAATTTATGTCAAATTAAAACACCAGTTCAAGAATGATAGCCAATTTTTCTCCTCTTCTCACCTATATGAACTTCATTGTTGAAAGGTGTGTAAAGTTGAAGTTAAATCTCTTAAGTGAAGCCAAATCAACATACTGTGACTTCATATTTGCTATTCTATAGTTATCAAATAAAGGAATTTTCATTAGGATAATGAGTTTGACACCTAGAAACAACTTGGGTGGGATCACCAGAGCTATGTTATATTTATTTCAGGTGGGCAGTGGATATAATAAAGCCAAGTTTGCTGGTGTAAACAAAAATGAAACTAAATTAACTTGTGTTTCCAGCTAAGCAAAAATAGGAAAAGAGAGACCTGTGTGTTACTCTTCTGCTTACTCTTTTACCCTCCACACCCACAAAAACAAGCCAACACAAAACAAAAAGGTGGGGTTATTAAACACCTCTTGACTATATCCTGGCAACAGCTCTAAGTAAACAATTAACCTCTCCTCACAGGCGTGCGCGCGCGCGCGCGCGCGCACACACACACACACACACACACACACACACACACATACACACACACACACTCAATGGCAGCCAAACAACATGCAGTTTAATAAGGCTTAAAAAACAAAGAAGTAATGGATTTAGTGTTACTACCTTATTTTAATGGGAATTTGTATAAGGTGTAAAAAATGGGGTAGAAAAATGATATAATGGAGTTTACCAGAAGAACAAGCCTTTTGATATTTGAAACAATATTTTGCATTTGCATTTTAAATTGTAAGAATTTGGGTTATATTGCCCTTGTTCTTTGTCATGTTGAAAAGAATTCTGCACTAATTACACTAATCAAAGTCAATCAAAATTCAATTTTTCTGAATCATTTTTATTAGATTTATTAGATGTCATTTCACTTACTGTAGGTATCTTTCAGAAGTCATGCAAAACTTTTCTGTTCCTCTTTCCCTCATAGGATTTTAACATGTAAAAACTTATTTATTCACACATTTTTTACAGCTTTAATTTTTGGGAAAAATGTAATAGTTCTATTACTAATTCCAAGTACCACCTTAAGTGACAAACTTAAGTAATTGAAGTAATTTTTGTTACTAGTTATTTTAAGACTATGTTAACTTATAAGTCTATACAACTCAGTATATTTTTAAAGACAGAATAATTTCTCATCTTTTGGAGATGTAATTTCTTCACTGCTAACATTTACATGAGGTTGAAATAGAGTATTTGGATGTAATCTGAAAAGATTCATTCTATCATCACTATTCATGATATATTGAAGTATGGAATACTGCATTGTCAGCCAAAACTAAGAACATTCCCAATGTGACAGATAAAAAGCAAACAAAAGTCACTATAATATTTTGTCACATGATATGAAAATAGCTACCCTGTATATGTAATTAGGACTTACTTAAAACAATGTATTTAATGTATAGCTCTATAAAAGAGATTGAATGAATCAATCCATATGCATTGCACCACGCTGAGAATTTTACATTGAATATTTTCCTATAAGATACTTTTCTCTTTCTATTACCCCCTCTCTTACTTCCTCCTATTTCTTTCTTTCTAGTTTCAAACTATTCCCAAAGTTACATGGTCCTTAATAAGACGGCCCCCAAAATTCTGCCCCATGGTGGAACTCCCTGAATGTGCATAATCATGTAACTATAACTTCACTCTCATAATTATGTTATTTTTGCTGCCGACAAAGAGATTTTGCAGATGTAACTAATATCTCTATGCAGTTGACTTTGAATTAACAAAAAGGGAGATTATTTGGGGTGGGCCTCACCTAATTAGGTGAACCCCTACAAGTCAGAGCAGTTCAAAGCTGGCCTGGGTCCAAAGAGACAGCCATGTTATCAACTGCCTATGGAGGAAGCTACTTGGCTAGGACTTGATGGTAGTCTGCAAGTTCTGAAATCAACGGTAGGCTGATGGCCCCGAGAAAACAAGGATCTTGTTCCTGCAGCTGTAAGGACTTGAATTCTTCCAACAACCTTAATGAGTTTGGAAGAGGATAGCAATCTCCAGATGAGAATTCAACACTAGCTGGTATCTTTATTTCAGCCTTATGAGTCTCTGAACAGACATGCTGTGCCTGTACTTCTAACCCACAGGAACTGACATAATAAATGTATGTTGTTTGAGCCATTAAGTATGTGGTAATTTGTTACACAGGAATGGAAGATTAATACAGTCCAAGGACTTTATTGGAGTCAAAGGAAAAATTATTCTCTACTGAAGGAAACATAATTATGTCATTTTAAGAAAATTTATTAAATTTATTGAAATTTCACCAATGAAAAACATAATCACTGATAAACATTTGCTGAATGACAGCTGTAACTTCATACTACTTCTTTGTATCAGTCTAACTACTAATATTTTGCAATATACCACATCAATCTATGTTGTGTAGAATGTAAACCTATTTTTATTATCTACTTTATTTCATAAATTTTATTGGATTACACCTATACTAAAAAAGTGAATGGAACACCAAAAAAGTTTAATTCAGAAAAATCAAGTTTGTAAGATCAGAGAGGTTGGAATTCCTATCAGTCCTATCAAGACTCAGACACATGCAGGAATGACAGGAATCTCACACACTTCCTTTAAGTCACTTTGGGATCTCCATAAGTATGAGGGAAACTAGTTTCCACATGGAAACTGGAAATGGCTTCTAAGAATATATTTTCATATAGCAAAATGAAGATTACAAACAGCAAGTAGTAGCATTATCAACTTGAATAGCTGGCTCAAAACTTAAGAAAGTAGTGACTGTCTTTCTTGCTGAGAAAAGGGAATATACGATGATCTCTGTACCATCAGAGGTTAATCACCATGGAACTAAGTTTTGCTAAATACATGTCTATCTCAATATTTCTCTCAGCTTATAGACAATCAATGGTTAATTTGAAAAGTCATTTTATATATTGTGAACCAATCCCTTAAAAATAATAGTTTTATCTTACTATTTTTTTCCTCATAACCAATGATCATTAATTGAGCATCCAGAAGCTGCAGAAAACCATAAAATGAAAATAAAGAAATACATGACAAGTAATCAAGTCTTTGAATGGTGCTATGCAGGGAAAACTATTTCCTTGCCTTTAGCTATAAAAAAATTGTTTTTTATCAACTTAGATTCTTATATAATTAAAGTTTGTGGACAAGAGAGAGAGTTTAAATAAAACTCAGTAGATTACTCTCCAGTATATATATATATATATATATATATATATATATATATATATATATATATATATAAATCTTATGGGAATTTACTCTGAATGAAAATCAATGCACACTCACATAGCATAAATAATAATGAGATTTGTAGTGATGAGACAGTATGCTTGGCATTGTGCTGTCAGAGACAAGGAGAATTTGTGGCTTTCTGCCAATCAAGCTGAGCTTAAAGGGCATGTCACACTGTTTGGATCATGTTACCCAAAAGAAAAGATTACACAAAAGAGAAACAGATATCCCTAACTTGTTTTAATATTCTACCAAACAATAAAAAACATTCCCTTTCACATCACCTCTTTAATTTATGTGAAGCTCATTCTGTTGGTTGCTTAAATATAAAAGCAGAAATCCCCATATTTAATTTTTTTAATGTTTATTTATTTTTGAGAGAGAGACACAGAGCGTGAGTGGAGGAGGAGCAAAGTGAGAGGGAGACACAGAATCCAAAGCAGGGTCCAGACTCTGAACTGTAGCACAGAGCCCAACACAGGGCTCAAACCCACGAACCGTGAGATCCTGACTTGAGCTGAAGTCAGCACTCAACTGACTGAGCCACCCATGTGCCCCATAGAAATCCCCATATTTTAAATAAATCAGTGTTGGTTAACATTCCTGTTTACTTAAAAGCAAGAAGCATAGGCAATCATCTAAAAAACTTGTGACATGCAATTTGGAAGAAGACAACAAAACCAGGGTAAATATCTGTGGGCGATTTCCAAACACTAAACCTAAACTAGAGGATCTAAACATGATAAAGTGGTGAGGCCACCTCAGAAAACTCATCTGTGTGTGCACCTTTAGTTATGATGTTATGTTCAAGTACAATATAGCAGAGGAAAGGAAATAATTTATAATTAAAGTCACATATTTTCAATAGACTAATGAGCCTTCATGATCTTCAATGGATACCTTAATTCACACATTCATTCAGCAAGAACATTTTTATGAGGCTATCGTATTCACAGCACTGCCCAGAATTACAATACTGGAAGGAGGAAGAAGCAGAAAATGGAATTTTCATTCTTCAGAGCCTATCATGTGTGTGAGATGGTAGCTAACGAGAATATCAAGCAAAGACCCCAATACACCCCACCTAGGTGTTATGGTACAGTGGCAATGAATCTCTCTATCTAGCACCAGACATCTGGACAAATAAATACGAATCTAGACAACCAACCAGATGGTGATATATACAATGGCAAATTGCCATATGCACAAAAGCTTTCAAATCGTTCATTTTTTTCCTGTAAAGTTTAGAACTGTCTAGACAATACATTTCAACTAATTGTATCAACTAAGCCAAATTGTATGTGCAAGTGAGGTTTGCTGGTAAGTCTGTAATACGTATCTTAAAAGACTTAGAATCTCTGGAGTGAACAATATTGACAAAATGCCCAAGGAGAAAAGTAGAATAACCTGTGTGTTGGTTTGGAATTGGAGATACCAGCGTGAATTCATGGAAAGGTGGAAAGAGAGGGAGGGAGAGAGAGAATATATGTACATTTGTGTGAAAAAGAGGTGTATAATGTACAGTGTTTTAGTTACAAACACATAATCTGATGTGCAATGCATAATGAGGAAAACATCACTAATCATAATATAGGATGATCAATTAGGAAAGAGGGAAGCAGAAATTCCGATAGAAACATGATGAGATCAACTAACTCAAAGGGGGAAAAAAAGGTGAAAGAGGAGCTCAGGAATCATCTTTTCAAATAAAAAGTGATGCCTCAGTGGAGTCTGGGTGGATTATATTTAGAGCTGAGAAAAGACTGGGGATAGTGTGCAAAGGACAGCAAGGTGCCCTGAGTGTAAGGAGCCACATACATATGCAAAACGCACAGTTAAATTATACCATGGCCTGTTCCATTTGGGACACCTCAGATTGGGGTCAGAGTGTGGAAAGAAAAGTGACCAGAGAGATAGCAGAGGGCCAGTCAATCAAGCTCAACTTTGTATTTTACAGTGAAGGTAAAGGAGGTAATCATACTGGAGCAGATGAGTGTCACGCTCAAGTGACACTAAAATGAGAGAGCTCTCTTTGGTCTGTGTAAGAAAGTGTTAAGACCAAAAACAAGGAGGTAGGTTTAGGATTGTTACAATTATCCAGTTGATAAATAATGAGAATCTAAGGAATAACGAGTGGAATGGAAGGGAAAGGAGGGGAGAGCTTCCTGTTAAATGTATAAAGTAAATTAATGAGATATAGTGTTCGATTTCATGTGGGGATAAAAGAAAAAGAGCTGACAAGTGAGTATCATATGCCTGGCTGAAGCTATTGGTTGGACAGTAGCGCATTAATATGATATGGAAGGTAGAGAAAGAAGTTAAGATTATGGCTGGAGGAAGATTATAATGCTTGGCCAAAGCCCAAATACAGTGTGATAGAACTCACAGAATGAATACATACCACTATGGGTTACAACATAAAAAGAAGTCTGAATGTAGATAGGAGACTAAAAATACTTTATCCAAAATAAAACATGCACTTTCTACTAACTTACTTAATTGATTTCCAATGGATTTTATGTTCTAAGATAAGCAAAATTTAAATTCAAAATCCAGCTTATTGCCTTTCAGAGGCAATTGAGGTAAAATATCTTTTGGTTTAAATTGCTAAGCTCATTATTGAACACCATCGCACAAATCATCAAGCACATACCATCTTCAAGATAATTACTGTTTTTAAATACTTAAACAGAAAACATGTAACATACAAATGCACATAGCTCTTTAACAAGCTCTGCTAGCTGAATACAGTGCATACAGTTTGCTGAACTTATTCTGCAAATCTCATGTTTTAATAATATGAATTATGCATACTCATTCAGGTTATCTTTTTATCTATCTATCTATCTACTTACCTAATTATCTAAGGTGAGGAATCGTTATATAAAAATTTGTCACTAAAGGTGAGCATGATAAAGACTCTGGAGTCTCAAAAGCCTGTAGGCAGTGACATCCTAGCAATTAAAAGGGAATAATGAATTTACTATAGAGTCTTTAAATGAGATCATGCATAGAATTAATACCAGCAAGTAAACTAATCACTGGGGTTTATATTCATTCACTAATACTTAAAAAATTTTCACAAAAGACTGCCAATTTTTCCCAGATTTAAGAAATTGATTTATTTTTCTTCATCTACTTTAGAAACAGTTAGGATGTGGATATCAACAAAACTAGGGAAGCTTACCAAGATACCTTATTTCAATGATTTAATCTTCCAAAATTAACTTCACTTTTCTGTTCCTCCAATATTTTCATCTAAGTTTACAGAAAATCAAAGATAATTGAGCATTAGATTATGGAGAGCTTTTGAAGGAATGATTTCACACTAAGAATCAAGAAAAAAATTCACTCATTCTAAATAGACAAAAAAAAAAAACAAGTTGCAAACCTTTTCACTTTGATCTTCAACCAGTTATGAATCATTTGTCTGGACTCCCGATGCGCTTATACCTACAGAGGCCTGCGACTTGAAAAAGAAGATCTTTTCCTTACATCTTTCATTATTTCAGATTGAAATGGCAAAGTGCCTAGATACCATAGGTAGGCGCCAGAAGAAGCATTAAAAATTTGGCTCTTGTTAAATGTCTTCGAAGAAACCTCTGTTTTCATCAGGAAATGGCAATTACATGGAGAACATGGCCTGCCAAGGTTTATTCTGGAAAAGGGAAATGGCCCATGGTGTGGATATTTTCCTTATGTTTATTCACACTTCATACATATTAGTTCTCACAAAAGTATATGATAAAAATTAATTAGATACCATCCAGCATTATATATACTGTTTATTCTCCTTATAGGTTTTATCCTTTCTGCACAAATACAACTAATCATGGCATTCATTTATTTATTTGAACAAATCTTTCAATCAACTAGAGTAAAATTAATTTAGCTTATTTTTCTACTTACTTTTCTCTTTATTTTTCTTTTAAAATTTGGTAAATACTTCAATCTTCTTTTTAAGAAAATTTTAAGCAAGGGGCTTTTAATAATTTCAAGGGTAAATCATACAACTATAATCAAGACTGTTACATTTGCAGTTTTTCCCCTCTAGTTTTCCCATAATTCATGTGAAATATAATGCCTTAAAGAAGCCAAAATGTAACATTTCAGTCTTGTATAGAGTGCAAAGCAAAATCACCCCCCCCCCCCACCGCCCAGCCACAAAAATCTTCATAAGAAGAATAATGCAAAGAAAATTTAATTTGGGGTCTGGGCTTCAAGTGTGTTATCAGTTTAAGAACTTATTAATTAATGGTCTTTATTAAATTACTTAACTTCTTAGAGATTTAATTTCTTTACATGTAAATAGGAATATGACAAAAATGTTCTACATTTCTGACATGGTTACGTTACAATTTACATCAAAGTGTTTTGTAGGGGGTAAATCACCATCCAAAATATCAAGAAAGTTATTTCTACCTCAGTCAGGTTCCCAAAGCTACTTCTGAAGGCAGTTTCCATTGTCTTCACCTTAACTAGTAAGATATCCTAAAAGTCTCTTCCTGTCCCTCTGCTACTTGTTATTTTCAAGCTATCTGGTTGAGCTCCAAAGTATTTGCTGAGGAGGCTTCCTTTTATTCATAACCTCAGGTTTTCACTCCACTTTAAAACACAATTCAACTTTATCAGGAGGTTTTTATAATGATAATGTGGCACATTCCTTCAAACATAAAGAGATATGAAATAGAAAATTATGCTAATATACAAATACAAAAAACAAGTGAAAGCTGAAAATGTTTTTATCTGCCAGAACTCTAATCCTAAAGGGATTGAATAACAAGCTTTTCAGGGGAGGAAAATCAAGTTAAATGGAAAACATTGTTACACATTAAGAGGCAAAGTAATACACAAAGAAATAAAATGGGGAAGCAGCAAAATCATCTAATCAGAGGTTCTAAAATCCAAACTTTAGATTAAAATGTCCACCTTGATAGCTTTGTGGCCATAGTCAGATACCTTAATCTTGCTCAATTGTTTATCACAAAATCCTGATTTGATGCTCTCAGCAAATTAAAGTCTTAATTGTTCTTCCATGGAGGTAGAGTAAGAACAAGTGTAGGACGTGAATGTTTGCTTTTAAACTATCACCTAACCATTACGAAAACTGGCAATGGGGATTTGAGTGTTTTCTTGAAATCATATATAAAAATGTAATTGTATTTCCAGGAAATTATTAGCAATTACATTTATTTCCAGATAATTAATGAAATTAAAGTATTCAAACAGTAGGGAGCAGAAAAACTTGGGATTTCATAATGCTATCACAGTGTAGCAAGGATGTAAGCAAAATATAAAAATCTATATTTTTCATTGTTTATGACAAATATACAGATGGCCATAGCATTTTTAGGAGAACAGATTCTAGGTTTGGCAGGAGACGTCATTCAGTTAGCCCACAGATTGCCTAACAAGAGGCTATCTCACCTTTTTACAACCATCTTCAGTGATCAGGAATTTGCCCCTTTCACAGTAGGCCATATTAGGTTCAGGCAGTTAAACAGAAATTAATTAATTAATTAACTCCCTCCTATTACTAGCAAACTCTCTTTCTCTACAACTTCCACCCTTATGGAATTTTCAAAGAACTTTCCCTTCCCTTTTGCATATGACAAACTGTATATATTTGAAGATACTTTCTTCTCCCTGGATTTTCTCCCTCAAAGATAAATACTGCACTTTTTCAAATTATTCTTCTGAAGACCAGGTATCAGGTGCCTAAACCATCCCAGATCCTCTCTTTAGACAAACTCCCGTGTCAAAAATGGCTCTTAAAACAGTGGCCACATCAATAGAGCACATCAAAAACATAAGATCTGAAACCATAAAACTCCAAGAAAACATAGGGAAAAAAACTTCTTGACATTGTTTTTGGCAATGATTTCTTGGATAATAATTCTCAAAGAAGAGGCAACAAAAGAAAACAACAACAGATGAGACATCAAATTTAAAAGCTTCTGCACAGCAAAAGAATCAAGAAAATAAAAAGGTGAACTATGAAATAAATTACTTATAAACCGGACATCTGATAAAGGGTTAATATCCAAGATACATAAGAGATTCATATAATTTAACAACAAAAAATAACCCAATTTAAAAATGGGCAAAGAAATTGAATAAATATTCTACAAAGATGACAAAAAAATCATCAACCAGTATATAAAAAAGTGCTTAACATCACTAGTCATCAAGAAAATGTAAATCAAAAACCACAATGAAATATTATCTAGCATCTTCTAGGATAGCTGTTATCAAAATAATAAAAGATAACAAGTGTTCTTTACAAGGATGTGGAGAAAGAGAGCCCTTGCACACTGTTGGCAGGAACACAGATTAGTACAGTTTCTATGGCAAACAGTACAGAGGTTCCTCAATAAATTAGAAATAGAACTACCACATGATCCAGCAATCCCACTTCTGGACATATATCCAAATGAATTGAAATCAAGATCTCATAGAAATACTTGCACTCCCATGTTTGTTGCAGCATTATTCACAATAGTCAAGACATCAAAACAACCTAAGACTCTTGATAGATGAGCGGATAAAGAAAATGTGAGAAGTGAAATATCATTCAGCCTTTAAAAAGAAAGCAATCTTGCCATTTGAGACAACATGGATGAACCTGGAGGACAATTTTCTAAGCAAAACAAGCTAGACACAGAAGGACAAAACTACATGATCTCACTTATACAGAAACCTAAAATAGTGAAACTCATACAAGCAGGGAATAGAATAGTGGTTGCCAGGATCTAGGAGCTATGGCAACAGGGAAACAAGAAGATATTAGTCAAAGGGTACAAAATTTTAGTTATGCAAGATGAAAAATCCTAGAGATATACTGTAGAGCTAGAGCTAATGCTTAATAACACTGTATTATACACTTGAAAAGTTGCTAAGAGGACAGATCTGTGTGAAGTGTTCTTATCTCAAATTATTAATATGATTATTGAGGAATAAAAATAATTAATAAGAATGAAATTGATGGAGGTGCTGGTTATGTTTACAGCAAAGATTGTACTGATGGTTTTGCCAGTGTATAATGATCTCCAAATTCAAACTCATCAAATGGAGATCAGTGTATAATGATCTCCAAACTCATCAAATACCATACATTAAATATGTATACCTTTTTATATGTCAGTAATACCCCAATAAAGTGATTTAATTTTTTTAAAAAAAGCATGAGTTGACCAGTCCACAGTAAATTTGAATAATCCCTTGTTTAAACACTAAATTTTCAAGTCTTTATATTCATTACAGGATAAATTAAAAAATTCCAGCCTTTCACTATGCATGTCACCAAATACAGACAGGTTTTATGTCCATCTATATATTTTTTACCTAGTTATGTATAAATGGGTAACAACATCAGCAAAATTATCTTAAGTTGTATAGGATATACATGTGAGCAGTTCTAAGATTTTACTGACTTACCCATACTTTAATTAAGAAATATGTAGTATGGATAATATCTACATTGTCTAATTTTATCTGGTTATTAATATCAACTTCTATCTTAGACACTGATAATAACACTGTTTCTATCCACAGAGAACTATAAAAAATTCCAGTATAAACTGTGTGTTTTTTTCCTATGACTTGCTTTGGTGTGGGATTTTCCCCTTGGTAATTTTTTTACTAGAGTATTTTCAACATTTGCAATTATTCCTTTTAGGTATTTGACATATTGTCTAAAATAAATCAGTAGAGTAATTGCATTACATTGGTGAATCTATCGATGATTATTTATATTTTCCATTTAAATCTCCCCAAAGAAAATGGATGCAGTGTGTAGATTAGAGTCATTTTATTTTATCATGTTTTAATTTAATATGTATATGTGTTTTCATGTGTTGTGGGTCAGCAGACTGAAACCACTATTTAAAATAAAATACTCAAAGATATTATATAAGCACTAAAGGTCAAAAGTTGACCAATATGAATGAGTCTACTAGGAATGAGATCAGAATTCTGTGAATGAATAGGAAAAATATTTGTGATTATGAAGCCATAAACATTTTTACATCAATAAATTTTATATGCTACCGATTAAAATGTAAATTATCATCATATTGATCTTAAATTTCCAAGTAACAAACTTTGACCTCAATTTAATAAGATGTTTGGCCAAAAACATTAAAATTCTGCATACCTTATTTGGACCATATTCAAAGCAGACAAACTTCTCTGGTTACATTAAGTAAAACATTTGTTAAAGAACAGAAAGCACTGGTAAATATAGTATGTACAGTATTATTGATCTGATCAAGTTGTCATGAGTTCTATCTGTATAATCCCTCATCTCAAGAAGGTAGTTTCTCCATTAATAAATCAAGACAATTAGTCCATAAACTTGTTCTTATTAGAAGTTTCTAATGGGAAGATAGATTAATATGAAGTGGATAAAATAACTGATTATATATTTATATGTTTTATAAATTTAAAATAACATAAACCCATTCATTTATAAAATCTTACTATGATTAAAAAAACTTGAGTGTTTTACATTGAATTTTCAAATTATTAACGATGGCATAGCAGGTTGTAAATTTTAACAGAAGCTGCTACTGGATGTTTTCTGTTTTCTTTTTATAATTTAAATGGTGGCACTATAATTTGGAAGCTGAGCGGCTTGTTACTCCAAGACAAATCTCACCTAAGAGGATATGGCAGCCTTCCACATTGCGGTCTGATTGCATTAGACCGAGTACAGCTAGAGAAAGAAATATTTTGACAGGGGAGATTGCACTTGAACATATCAAAGTGTCAGTTCAGATATGTGGCATCTGAAAAGCACCCTCCCCTTTTCCCCATTGCATGAAATTTGCCACCTTTCATTGTCTCTTCCAGATGGTGTGCTGAGTTCTCTTCAGCTTTATTCCTAGAGAGCTTGAGTTGACATCAATCTGTTATGCCATTTTCTTGTAATACTAAAGTGGCTTATTTATCAATGCCAATTAATCAATGGCACAGAACGGGCTCCTCCTTAGCAGCTAATGTAGTTCTTTTTTTTTTTTTTTTCAGTATTCAAAAAAAAAAAAAATTTAAAAGAGCAGTGACCAGATTGGCAAGCCATACATCTGGCAGACTGTAGCCACTTAGGAAGCATTCAACTGATGCAAAGGTGAAAGTGTTTATTTTTTTTTAAAAGATTAAGAACCATATTTGGATGTTCTGATTTCTAGCAGGACAGTGAGGGTAATTCTGTGAAATAAGAGGTTTTTTTTTTTTTTGTCATAACAAACTCATGTCTTTCTTAATGGCCTCATATCCCCTTGTAAGGAAGAAAAAACCCTTACAATGTTTGTGAACTTTAAGCTTTCTATTAGTCTTAGTGGTATGAACATCAATGTACAAAAGGCATATGAAAGCAACTGATTCTACCGCAGTTACACTTTATGACTGGGTGATGTGTTTTAGAATAAATATACTATAGAATAGGACTTGCATGTTGGAACTAACAACCCAGATGTCATGATGTTGGTAACAAATACTCAAACACATATAAATAAGTAAATGTTTAAATTGTATTTCAAAAAATGAAAAGAAAAATAAAGTGATAATTGTAAAGCAAATTGAAAGCCTGAAATAGATTAAGTGATATCCATCAGAATCAATTCATAGGATGAACCAGAGGGACTTCATGTCTCTTCAAATCCCACCATAATGACTATATTTCTAAGATTATTATTTTTCCATTATAGAGTATTGTAGTCTTCAGGTACTCTGGGATTACTCTAGTAGTCACTCTATGAATTTCAGTTCTGGTGTGTAGTTATACACAAATCAATTAGGTCTGGGCTCTGGAATTAAGGTAAAAATACTATAAATATCAAATGTTTTTGCTATCTAGGGAATGAAATAATGTCTATAGAGCAAGATACCCCAGGTACAAGTAAGAAAAAGAAGAATAAAAGACAGGGGGAAGGAAAGCCCAGGAATTCTCATTAGTAACTGGAATTCAATAAGCAATTTTAAAAATGAACTTAATGATCTCTGGCTCTTTCCAGTGGCTTCTTTATCAACCTCATTACAGTTAGCAAGACCCATGTATGTATAATGAAAGATGTGCTTTGAAAACATAAGAATGGAAAACGTAATTCAAGCTAATTTAATGTAGGTGTCCTAAGATCAGTATTTTGCACTATCTACTTAATATTGATTATGTATACACTCTTCAGGGGAGTACTAGTAATGTAAAAGCTTATGGTTCTAACAATATAATAAAAGAAATATAGGAGGGAAAAAGAATGGTGTGATTCGTGAAAAAGCAGCACATTTATAAAAACAGTTTTGCATTATATGCTAGAAGTTCATGAAGTACATGGAAGAAAAGAATTAAATAATAAAATACCTGTTTTCCCCCATTGTATGTCAACATCACAAATCCATCCCTTTTCCACAATTTTTCAAAGGCAACATTTAAGAAGTCTCAGCCAAAAGACTATGGGTTTTACTCCAGAAGTTAACATAGAATGGAAGCCAGAGGTCATGTCTGAAGCATCTGAGAAGACATACGGCTGTGATCTTGCCCTTGAAAACTCCACAAGACTGAATCTGACATCACAATTGACTAAGAAGATAAAGATTGGGAAGGGGGGCATTGAGAAAATAATTTCCACTTAATTTCTGCTTTATGGTGACCACACTCATCCTAACCTGTTTCCACTTTCAAGCTCTGATAAAAGAGAGGATCATGAGAACCGGTGTTTCCCAGGGAATCATACTTCACCCTAATATCTTTTATTCAACCCTGGTAAATTTCCTTTCTCAACCTGTACACTTCCCTCTGGTGCTAACATTCCTCTCACCTTGAGTCAAAGTCAGAGAAAACTATCTTTTCAAACTCTTCCACAACATTTCTTGAGGATCTCAATAACCTCTCTCCATGTGATTTCCTATACCTATACCACTGTTTATTGGTGCTACTTAATCATTTGCAAGGTTGCATTGTTAGTGAGTGCTTCAAATTTCTGTGCCTGGGCTCTCTCACCTACATTACAATAATTATGTTCTAGCTAAAATTAATTAAGTACTTACTACGTATCAGGCACTCACTGTTACAAGTGATTTACATATTTTTCCTCATATAATCTTCACAACAACCCAATATAGTTGGATTGTTATTATCTCCGTTTTATAGATGTTAAGGGACTTGCCCAAAGTTAGACAATGAGTTCTGGAGCCAGGAACTGAACTGAGGTCACTTGACTCCAGAGCCATCATGAAACATATACTAACTATACTGCAAGAAAAGTCCCACCAAAATGACATCTTTCACATGTTTAAAATGGCCTAATAGTTCAAAGACAAACTAGGAGCCCAATTCCAAATCTTCTTTTTTTAAGTTTATTTATTTATTTTTGAGAAAGAGAGAGAGAGAGAGAGAGAGAGAGAGAGAGAGAGAGAGACAGAATGCACATGAGCTGGGTAAGGGCTGAGAGAGAGAGGGGGAGAGAGAGAATCTCAAACAGGCTCCCACTGTCAGTGTGGAGCCAGATGCAGGGCTCAAACTCAGGAACCTCAATCTCAAGAAATGTGAGATCATGACCTGAGCCAAATCAAGAGTCAGAGGCTTAATTGGCTGAGCCACCCAGGCATCCCTCAATTCCAAATCTTAGTCAAGAAACTAGAGATGACCCGGGATAGCTCCTATTCCTGTCAGCCACAGAGTTGCTGATTTGAGAACTTAAGCTACATTAATATAAATGCTTAATCTTATTAAAGAAAATTTATAACATGGCACAAAGGTAAGCTGTGACTTTCCTATATTAGACTTTCATACAGTGTGTGCTTTTGTATCTGTGACATTAACAATCCTTACCACTTTCATACTCCAAAATTGTATTTTCCTACGCGAGTTGCAAACCAGCATTTGGCTTTCCTATGAAATCACTGGCTGCTTGCCAACAGTTGAGTGTTGGGAGTTAAAAGATATTTATCTATACAGTAATGGTTCCATGATGTGAACATTAAAATTTTCTATTTTACCAAAATAGAAAACTTGGTACAGGTGATTAAGAATTATAAATCTAAAGTTTATACAGAGAGACAAAGTTGGAAATTATTACAGTGGCTGAAAATGGCAAAATCATAACTTCAACCAAATAGTCACTCTTCTTGAGCTCAACATAGAAGGGATAAAAGTAAATTAAAAGAAGATGAATAAATTCTCACAAGATATCATAATACTACATAAAATTTCAAATGTAATCAGGGATTTAAAAATATTTATTAGATCTTGAGAAATCAAGTAAAGTTTGTATGTAACTACTAAGTTCAGCTTTGTGCTGGGGTTCAACAAAACATTGCTATACATGAAAATGTTATCAGGCTGACTTGTGTTGAGTCTCTCATTTACTACTGGCACAGAATTTGTCAAGTGACCTAACTTCTCAATATATTTCCCTTTCTCATTGTGTGATAAGATTCTTACGAAGATAAAAGGTAAGAGGCATTATAAAACATTCTATATATGCATGTGTATGCTATTGTTAAATGTATTACAAATGACCCCATAGCTTATTGATACTGTTACTTTCATGATATATAAAAGGTCCACTGAGACCTCAGAAGTCTAGAAGTTATTTCAGTAAAAACATAATTTAAAAACAGAGGCCCTGTATTATCTTTTAAAAATAACATTTTGCTCTTATAAAATAAATACATGCTTATTAAAGAAAATTTTGAAAAGTATATGATTAAAAATATAAAAGTCATTTATAAGTCTTTTCACCAGAACTATGAAAGTGTATTTCTTTTTGGGTGTTTTGCTGTGGATGTACACATGCCAAACTTTGTAAAATGTTCAATGTATCCTGTGTATCTTTAATATTACCTTGGTTTTCAATAGTTTTGAAATATATATATTTTTTAACAATTGCATAGAAGTTATCTTACCATCATGGTAAATGAATACATCAAAACTTGTAAGTGGTCTTTCTCTCTAGTTTCATTCCAGTGTTACTGAAAATAGTTTGGAAAAATATTTTGGAATATTGACAACACCACTAATAATGAAGTCCATATCTGATATAATCTCTTACAACTTAAAATCTATGACAATAGCAACAAGAAAAAAAAATCATGCCTGAACCTTAAAAGAAAAAAAAAACCTCCTTCAGATAACTATATTTGGTAGTTTCACTTTCATTCCTTTTGTGATTTTTTACCTTAGATTTAATTCCACCATAAAAAGTGAAATTTTATTGTAGAAACACAAGTTTCCTATTATGCGAAAGCATCCCTAGGATGGTGTGAAATCTGACGATTGTTGTTTCTAAGAGTTTAAGGACACAACCACCACGACTCCTATCTCGGGATGAATCTAGATGATGCCACCAATCTTATAACCAGGCCCTTAATTTACACCCTCATCTCAACCTAATAATACCAGCTTGTCAAAGAAAGAGAAACTGCAGAAAGCCTTCTCATCTTCTCCTACTCTCTGAGATACTTTCCCCTCCTTCTGACTATTTACAAAAGGGAGGTGGGAGAAAAGTTGAGAGGAAGATATTATATTAAATATTTTCTATGGCCAAGCGAAAGGCTATACGGTTGTGATTTTTATAGGATACAGGCATTCAGAGTCAACAGGCTTTGCATCTGTAAGTGTTCCTTTGCAAACCTCAGAAGAGCCTTTAAGACTTGAGAGATGGTCCTCTATCAGAGCTGGCTTAGGTGTGGGCTGTCTCAAAGAGCTCTGCAAATGTAGATTAAATGACCTCTCTAGGTCTTCTCTAAATCCCATTATCTGAATATAGAAATGCCAGTTCACATGTACCTGCAATACACTACTCAAAGAAGTTTAACATAAAAGGACTAATTTATGTTCATAAGACCATTTCAGCAAAGAAGAGAACTGCAAATTACTTTGTTTTAAAAGCTCAAATTAATTAGATTAATATTTCATTTTAAGCAGCTTGAATGTGGCTACATGACTAATAAATGTTCATGAGGTGAAATATATTCATTGAGTGTACTATCTGTCCTTAGGAAAAAAAATTAACAGGGATGTTATCTACATTTGAATATCAGAGATCAACACCACATCCCATATACTTATTCAATAAATACGTATTGAATACAATTAAATGACTCAGTTAAGTTTATAGGAGATGAAAACATGAATGAGGTAATAACCACTGCCTTTAAGTAGCAGCGTAAAGTTAGTGTAAGAACACAGAGACTACAGATAAAATACAAGATAGAGAGAGATGTCATAGGAGACATAGCTAAAAAGTGACTGGTGTGCAGAGGATGACAAATAAATGACGGTTCTGGAATCAGAAAGGGCTTGAAAAGAGAGTGGTATTTGAACTGGGTCTTGAATGGAATTAGGAAAGTGAAGCTGAGAATGAAGAGCACAGGAAGAGAAAATAATAGGAAGAAAAGCAACAAGGAAGGAAATCTTCAGGGTAAATGTAGCAGCAACTTGTTTCTTTACTTTCTGTGGAACTAGATTTCTGCAGGTGCTTGGTAAGTTTTCACAAGATTTACTGCCTAAATTCCCTAGGCCTTAGTTTTCTTAACTGAAAGAAACTGATAGATGATTTATAAATTTTCTTCCGGCTCAAACTCCAAAAAATCTAAGTCACTTAAAAATCATTTTGGGGGGTGCCTGGGTGGCGCAGTCGGTTAAGCGTCCGACTTCAGCCAGGTCACGATCTCGCGGTCTGTGAGTTCGAGCCCCGCGTCAGGCTCTGGGCTGATGGCTCAGAGCCTGGAGCCTGTTTCCGATTCTGTGTCTCCCTCTCTCTCTGCTCCTCCCCCGTTCATGCTCTGTCTCTCTCTGTCCCAAAAATAAATAAACGTTGAAAAAAAATCATTTTGGTTAAACTGTCTAGCAATTACTTAGTCAAAGAATTTTAGACATCAATAAATTCCTGGAAACCAAAGATTCATAGTTTGAGAAAAGAGAAAATAAAGAGATAATTATTGGGCCATAACTGTTCATTTAAATTCTGAAAAGGTATGATCTATCCTATCTTCCAGTTACTATCTGACATTTCTCCACAACCTATGATTGGAGTGTAAACTAAAGCATTCGGCTGTAGAAAACATTTGGGATTTCACCTGTATGTCATAATTGTTATTTCTAATGGAATGTTGTTTGTGTTTCTCTTGTCAAATATTAGTGTTTTTTGATTAAACTATTAACATTTCAAAATATTTTCTCCCATCCTGGGCTTTAAGAGGACTGTGGTTGAAAGTTTCTAAATAATGTTGTCATTATCTATAGCATTTTTTAAAGAAATAGACATTAGTGTGGCAAAATTATATTCTCTTGTTCCCCTTAAATCAATGAAACTGGAGCCGAGTCTCCAAATTTTTGTGAAGAAAATATAATAGTGAAAACAAAACACATACAACTATACTAACAAGGAGTGACATAAATAACTGTAATGTACTTTTTTTTAAACCCTAGATTTAAGGCCAAGAACAAAATTTGTATATATCTACCTGGCATATTTACTGAGCACAGGCTATGAAAAGTGTGGGTCTTCTGTAATGAATGAAACAGAGAAGGCTCTGTTCTCTTGCGATTTTCATTCAATTTGGGAGATGGGTAAAGATAATAAACATAACAACAACAACAACAAAGATCAAGTAATGATGAGAATTAGTTTGTATTAAAGGACTTGGCATTTAAACTGAGCGCTTAAAAACAAGAAAGATCCAGCCTTGGGATGATCAGGAGAAAAAGTGTCTCAGACAGAAAAGACCACTATAAGTGGTCTCTGCCACCAGCCATTAAATACTTTGTTGTTGTTGTTTTTTCTCCATAATGTTTTGGATACATTTTTCTTTATCTTCAGATTAAATGAACTATGCATATAATCTGGGAGTGGGGCATTCTATTGCATAGTCAAACACCTGAATTCTACAATGTGAATAAACAAAAATGAATTGTATGAGCCGCTATTTTAACAGAGACTAAGCCAGCAACTGAATATCATTTACTCTCTGCTAACACTCATTGACCTAGCTTATTGTTTACAATAAAGCATAATAATTAAGTAAATCAACTGCATTGTCGATGACTATTAAAATATTAGTGTATTTTGATCTCCTGCCCAGAAAAGCAAGATATGTACAAATCCATCACATGTTACTAAGGTAGTTCTGTAAGACAGATAATATGTAAATACATTTGTGCATCATAAATACATACATACATACATACATACATGTGTGTGTCTATTCATATAAAAACGGAGACTGGAAAGAACTTAAGAAGTAGAAAGACTCCCCATAATTAAATTTATATTTTGGAAGAGATTCTGACAACCAAAGGGGAAATCATCACCTATGACATGGAGAAGAAAGGTGGAGACATATACTTAGCTCAATTTCTATTTGTTTCTTTTAGCTTCGTGTCATTTTAGGGTGAGAGAAATAAGGCAACATATGGAATTGATGACATTCCTAAGGAGAAAACTTTACTAAAAGCAAAACAGAAACTTAGGTGCTACAAGAATGTTTTAATCAGAGGAAACTTAGCTATAAAAGTTGCTGCCTCCAACTGGGGATCAAAGAACTGAAACTTCACAGAAGCTCAGAACCCATTTATGGGTTAATCTACAAACTAAAGAACGTAAACATTTTATTGTGCTTGCCAACAGATATGACCACAAGCACCACTGCATATAAAAGGGAATTGATTTGCTAAGATGTATTTTTTATTTACAGCAAATTGAACACTGATTTATGCATATGCATATAGCCAAGAAGTCTGACAATTTCAAAGAGCTGACTTGCAATTAACAGGCAACTGAAATCAGTTGCACAACCTAAAAGTCCATCTGGTGTTATATAGTTCTAGACAAATATGCATATTATTATCTATTTAATCATTGCATCTAACCTCTGGCCAACAACTGCATACAATAATCTATTTAGTTGCTAAGAGTTTAATTATTTCAACACCACATTTTTTTTTGAAAAATATTTGGGGGGCGCCTGGGGGGCTCAGTCGGTTGAGCGTCCGGCTTCGGCTCAGGTCACGAACTTGCAGTCTGTTGAGTTCAAGCTCAAGCCCCGCTTCAGGCTCTGTGCTGACAGCTCAGAGCCTGGAGCCTACTTCTGATTCTGTGTCTCCCTCTCTCTGCCCCTACCCTGCTCACGCTCAGTCTCTCTCTGTCCTAGAAATAAATAAACATAAACAAAAGAAAAAAGAAAAAAAGAAAAAAGAAAAACATTTGGGATGGTCTCCTGCCTTCTTTTTTTAATATTTTTATTAGTTTTCTTTTATTAGTTTTTAGGTTTTTTTTTATTAGTTTTCTATTTTTGAGAGGCAGAGAGAGACAGAGCACAAGTGGGGGAGGGGCAGAGAGAGAGGGGAACACGGAATCCGAAGCAGGCTCCAGGCTCTGAGAGGTCAGCACAAAGCCCATGCGGGCCCGAACTCACGACCGTGAGATCATGACCTGAACTAAAGTCTGACGCTCAACCAACTGAACCACCCAGGCACCCCTCTCCTGCCTTCTTAAACACAATATACTGAACACAATCCAACCTTTCCTTGATAGCTTGACAACTGATGATGACCAAAAGGAACAGGAATCATTATTTGGTATGGTAACACAATGATGTTTTTGGAACTTCTGAGTTTATAAGTCATTCTTCCCACATAAATGACTCTAAGGTATATTTTCTTTTCTTTTCTTTTTTATTCTTACAAGTATATGTGTTAGGGGTTTTCTATTTCATCATTTGCTGCCAGCTGACATTTGTCTTAGCTATCAATGTTTCTATCTATAAAAGATAATTCTTTACATGTCTATTAATTTACACTTCCAAATGTGTATGAAGTTTGAAACTTTTTGTAATTGTAAAAAAAAATGTGTAAATTAGCTCTAAGGGAACTGTTGGAACTATCCAGTGCTTGAGATTTCTCTCAGTGACTTTCTGATATCAATTTTGAATGCTCAGGAGACTCCTAATTTGCTTCTTTATTCATAGTATGTTCTAGATGGCTAAGATTGCCAGATATTTAAATGTCAGCCTATTGTGTAGTAGAATTATATATTGAATTTGGGACACCATGATTAGTTTCAGGAAACATTAGACAAATTTAAAATGATACAATCTGAACTGGTAGTATTCAAATAACATTCGATCTAAATTCATGCATTTATTTATTCTTTATTACACATCAATATCTGAATTAATTCAATCATCTTCTCTTCATGTTCTGGCCAAGCACACATAAGCAGCCTTGTTTTTTGTTTTGTTTTGTTTTTGTTTTTATTTGTTTTTATTCAAAAGAATAATAACCTTATAGTGTCAAAATATCCGTTCAGAAATGTTTGAAGTAAAAGAGAAAAAAACTTACTACCCCTTGTCTCTCATCTCAAAATTAAATATTACTTTTTAATGCTTATTTATTTATTGAGAGAGAGAGTGAGCGAGCAGGGGAGGGGCAGAGAGAAAGAGAGGGAGCCAGAAAATCCCCAAGCAGGCTCCACGCTGCCAGCCTGGAGCCTGACATGGGGCTCAAACCCATGAACTGTGAGATGATGACCTGGGCCAAAACCAAGAGTCAGACACGTAACCAACTGAGTCATGCAGACACCCTGAAAATTAAATATTAATACAAACTTAAACACAAACTTTAAAAAGATGTTGACAAATAAACAGTTGTGTAGTCTTCAGATTTTGAGAGATTTTGAAATAGAATTTCTAAAACTCTAGCCTAAATTATAAAGTTAGTTTCTATATCAAATATAGTCTATGACTGGCAATAGCAGTTCAGCTTCAAGTTGATGGATATAAAGTTCTTCCAAGTATTCTAAGTTCAAGAGTTGTTATTACAGAGAGAGTATGTGTGACTCAATTTTAAATCTCTTTATATTTTTAATTCCAATAAGGAACTCAATTTCTGTTTAGGAAGAATTACATATACAGTTTACTGTTTTATTTTCAAAAGAGTTTTTTGGTAGAAATTTATTGAAAACTAGAATACTAACATTTGATAAATATTTACTGTGTACTTATTTGAACCAGATATCCACTTAGAGAACAGCCAGGGGCAGGGGAGAAACAAAAACAAAAGCAAAAACCCTGCCCTCAAATTCCTCATATCCTAATGAGGAGAGAAAGACAAGATAAGCAAATAAAATATATGTTTGACACTAGTAAAGAATAGGGAAAAATGCCAAGAAAATGAGTTATATCCAGGAAGTTACCATTTTTGACTGGATGGTCAAGACAAGAACTTGTTTGGATTTTGAAAAACTATGTGAAGAAAATGAGAGACAGCACCATTCAGACTATGGAAGGAATGTACACAGGCAGAAAAGAGCAGCAAGTGCAAAAGTCCTGAGGCAGGGGTGTGCCTGATATGTTCTAGATATAAAAATGTCACTGTAGCAGGTGAGAAGAAAGTGAGGGAGAAATGGTAAGAGATGCAGTTAGAAAAGTGATAAGTGGGCCATGTAGTTCCTTGTAGATGCAATGTTGACTTTTTGGAAGCCATCAAGTTTAGAGCAGAGTATCATGGTCTGATTTACATTTAATACTCTGGCTTTTGTATTAAGAACAGACTAATGAGGGGGTATGGGTAGAAGAAAGAAGACTAGACATAAGGTCATCACAATAATCCAAGGAAGAGAAAGAATGGATCTTTCAAGTGTGCAACACTGCAGATGTTAATATGTCACTAGATTCTAGATATATGTTGAAGATAGAAACCTCAGAATTGTTGGCATTTGGATGTACACCCAAATTTAGATCTTATCTTTACTGAGATAAGGTCTAAATTTGAGTCATCAACATATTGCATTAAGTGCATCATGAAGAAGGACATTACTGTAGATACACAAAAAGGTGTCCAAAAACTCAGCCCTAGGGTGCACTCCAACATTTGGAAGTAGAGGAAGGGAGGGCAAATGAACAAAAGAAAATGAGAAAACCAGAAGTAGGAAGAATTGTGTTGTTATGAAAGCCAAGTTAAGAAAATGTTTCAAGGAAAAGAAAATGACCCTCTATGTGAAATACTGCTGATAGATTAGATAAGATGAAAACTAAAACTGAACACAAAACATGGGAGTTATTTTTGACCTTTATAAGAGCTGTTTTTGGAAGATAGCAAGTTCAAATGCCTGACCGGGATGGTTTCAAGAAAAGATGAAGGAGGAAAATTACAGATAGCAAAATGCTGTGTACTTCTAAGTATTTTCCTGGTAAAGGAAGGAGAAATAAGGGAGGTAGCCAGAGGAAAAAGCAGGGTCCAAAAAAAAGTTTTTAGAGATAGGAGAAATAATGATATCCTTGTTTTCTGATGATACATCAAACAGGAGAGAATTGTTAGGCCAATGTCTTTAGGATAAAGTGAGGGTAGATGGCATAAGATGGCTAGATCAGAAGCATGCAAAGCCCATGTTTTTGCAAGTAGGGGCACAGATGACAGACAGTGTGTAGGTGTGATGGTGAGAATACCTGTTCCAACACAGATAAGTACACTGTAAAGAAGGAAAATTTGAGAAGTGTCACATTTTCTCAGGGTGTTATCTAAAGATACTAGACACTCAAATATGTAATCAAAAAATACGTTAACACAAGTGAGCGTCTTGGAAGACAATCTGCATAATATCATTTACATTTTTTTCTAATATCCATGCCAGTGTGACATGTACATCCTACATTTTCACTGAAAAAAGTCTTCAGTTATATATTACATGCTTCATTAGCTTACCCTTCTTAGAAGCAAAACGCCTGCAGATTTACTCTATTTAATGTGAATAAACTTCATGTGATAGGAGTTGCCAAAGTCATAGATACCACATAATCTGTAACCCAATTACTAATATGTTTAATTAAAACTGGGTACAAGCATCCTATTAGTCTTCTTATTTTGGGTATGATCCAAGAAAACTCTAAAAGTGAGGCAGGATAGGAGCTGTCACTTTAAAGAAAAAAATAAATATTTAAAAATGTTCAAGTAAATAAAAATTGAATGAACATCTCCAAATTCTATTCAGGTCGTTGTCTGTGACAGACTGAAAGCCATGACCAGATTCTAATGCATTCTTCCTCATTAGTTCTTCCCTTATATACATTAAAAAAATCAAGAATAAGTAAATTTGCTTCTCTTCTCCATTGAAATCAATGCTTTTCACATGTTTACGTACATAGTAATTACCTAGGATTTTATTAAAATGCAGATTATGATTCAACAGGGTCTGGGGTGAGGTTTATCGTTTTGCAGTTCTAACAAGGTCTCATGTTATGCCCATGCTACAGGTCAGCAGAGCACATTTGGAGTAACAAGGATATTACTCCACTATGTCTCTTGGCATTTCCACAGAAGTCAAGACAATAACTTAGTTATTCCATGCTTGATTATTTGGGCTTCCTTTTAAAAAACAGAGTTAAATAGAATTAAAAAATATATTTTATCTAGTTGATTATAGATACATATATATATATATATATACATATATATATATATTTCTGGAAAAGATTATCAATGTAAACATACAATTCCAAAGCCTCCTTAAAATGTTACAGCCTCTAATTAAAAACAAACAAAATTTGTAAGAATCCCTCAATGCAAAAAACTTACTCCTTATTTTATTTACCAGATTATTACCTGCAGTACAGAGACTAATTTCACACCAATCCACTCATTAAATAACAAAATCAAAGGAAGAGAGATTAAGTTAAAATGCAGACATCTATGTTGGACCCGACACTGAATCACACTGCACAGGGAACAAACAAAACAAATAGCATTATTTAAAATTGCAATCCTGTAAGTGGCAATAAACGCTTTGTTATGACTCTGCTGTGCTGTTTTCCCACACCTGCTCCCACTTGCCAGGTTAGACTGGCTCAATCTGCTCTACTGTGGGATCACAATCATTTGAACAAACCCCCTCAGGGCAGCAATATCCAGGCAGCCAGCGCTGTCTCAGAAGAGCCCCTAACATGATTCCCCATGAATTTGTAATTTTGTTTATGTATATTAAAAGCACAGCATAAGAAAAATATAGCATACCGATGATGGGAAATTTTTCTAACCTGCTTTCATAAAGCAATAAGATTTCTCTGAAATATTGTCAAAACTCAGGACACACAGTGTTTATGTATTAAAAGAGGACAAGGAGCAGGTCATAAAGGTCCAATTTCAGAAGAATTGTCAGTCCAGAGGGCTAGTTCCTATAAATCACCTTCACAATTTCAGATGCAAGTAACAGACAGTACAGTCAATATTTTGTCATATGTTGTTAGTGAGAGGTGCTCTCTAAAAAAGTCTAATTTTATTAGAATGTTCAGATGCTGTTTAAGAGTGCAGCAAAGAGGAATCCATTCTACCTTAGATCATTTAATAGTTATACGGCTACACCTTAATCTCCCTTTACACACACATACACACATACACACCTATACACATACATAACAGACATAACAAACATACACATATATAATTTATTTATGGCATTAAATGAGGTAAAATAAAGAGTTCAATATTTTGTAATAGTTTATATTAAGGACATCTTTCTCATTGTTTTACATTATGTGTATTCATGAAAATGACCATATAACTAATTATCATCAAGATTAACATAAATAAAAGTATTTTACCCCAATGACCAAAAAGACAATTCTCCAGTAGATTGTGTGTATACACACACACACACACACACACACACTACAAGAAAGTCAATCATTCTGTTGAGGGTAAAGAAACGAGTTATTCACCATTTAATAAAGTAGCTAATTCAGCAAATTTTCATTTTTTAACTAATACAATTCCATTCTCCACCCCCCCATAATATGATGCTATAAAGGGCACAGTTTACTTAATCTCCCAATTATCTCTAACTAATGTACAAATAAGAAATCTAGAGTAAATATATGAATGAGTACATTTGTAGTATTAAATCAAAATACACTGTCAGCTCTTGAGGAAAGAATATTTAAGAATATATTAACTCTTTCACATCACTGGGTATGCATATATAGAATATTTTGTGACATTTAAAATAGATTGTGTTTATTTTGCTAAAGAGATCCTTGACTTCTTTCCCATATATTATCTCATTGGTTTTTCACAACTGCCTTCATAAAAATTGCTTTGGTAACTAGCAATTTCTATTAACATACAAAGTGTTATTATTTTTGGTTTGCTGAGTCAAATCATTTGCCTTATTGCCATCATGGCAATCATCATCATCGTTGTCGTTATCATCACCATCACCATCATCATCATCATCATCACCATATTATTATTTAAGGAAATTATCAGTTGCCCTTTGTTGTTGGATAGGTTAAGTCAAACAAAAATTAATTGGACTGTCAGAAACAAAAAAGGATTGTAGGTAAGAGTGTAAATGACATGGATAGAGCTAGAATGTATTATGCTAAAGAAGTTAATCAGAGAAAGACAAATATCAAATGATTTCTCTTATATGTAGAACTGAAGAAAGAAAACAGATGAACATATGGGAAGGGAGGGGAAAGAAGAAAGAGAAACAAACACCAGAGACTCTTAACAATAGAGAACAAACTGAGGGTGGATGGAGGGAGGTGGGTGGGGAAGGGATATGTGGATGATGGATATTAAGTATGGCACTTATGATGAGCACTGGGTGTTGTATGTAGGTGATGAATCAATGTATTCTACTCCTGAAACCAATATTTTACTGTATATAACTAACTAAAATTTAAATTAAAAAAAAAAGGAGTGTCAACAACATGGGAATAAAAAAAGGAAAAAAAAATTATGTGTTTCCTTTGAAAATCTCTTCCAGGGTTGGAATAGCAGTAAGTTATTATTAACCATTATTGAGGACCTACATATATTAAGCACTATACTATATGTTTCATTTAGTTTACCTAGTAATGCCCTGAGGTAGCTATTCTTATCCTCACATTGTCACATTTTCCCATTATCCTCTGGGCTAGAGACAGAACCAGGACTCCAACCTGGATTCACATGACTTCAAAACTTAAACATTTCCCACAACTAGAAAAAAAGGAGGATCTAAGAAAGTTAGCAAATTTTGCAGACAAAATGTTATAACAGCCTATACAAACACCACAAAATATTACATTTGTGTGTAGAAAATGGGGATCTGTAGCAATCTGTATTCTAACACCTTAAATACAAAGCTGGATGCCAGAAACTCTAAACCAGAATAATTTTGCTTCCAATTAGCTAAAGATCTAGATTTATTTTGTCATCTATGATATGGAATCGTAGATAAGTTTGGACTTCATGGTCACTTTACTTCTATTATTTCATAAGTATGAAGTAATTAGTGTTTTTCCCAGTTGAGGTCAAGACCCAGATTTTCTATTGTTTAATACTTCCACTGTTTAGAATTTAGTTTCTCTAATTTAGAAACCAAACATCAGTTTTCAGTTTCAGGTTCTTTGTAAGTATATTTTTTCTTTATATCCCTGAAAAAAGGTTTTATTCAAGAAATAAAATTTACAAAAACTTCAGTACCATAAACACTAAGACCCAGAGTTTAGCCACCTTGGCTCAAAGTTGCATAAACAATCAGTGAATTGTTATGAATTCACTCTAAATGCAATGTCATGCTTTGAACATAAAATGAAATTCTCTTAATGAAGCACACAAATTTCTCTGCACTTTGTACTGTGCACATATTATCTACTGTGGTAATCTAAGGAAAATACATTAAGTTCCTAGTTATAAACAGAATCTCATTAAATGCATGAATATGTAGAAGAAATGAGAAGAAAACATGGTCTGGTAATTAATGGACTGGACTGTCAGTCAATAAAAATGGTCCCTAATCTTTCACTAACTCAGGTATTTGTCCTTGAGAAAATATCCTCACTATTCCATAAAACCTCAATTCATTCTACTAGAAAGAGAGACAGACAGACAGAAAAGCAGAAAAAAAAAAAAACAAATAATTCTAGTATTCAGAATGTGCTTGAAAATATTTCAATATACTAGCGTATAAATTAGTTGTGTACAAAATTGTTTTATAGGAATGTTAGTATCAATACAAATACAAAAAATAAGTATACAGTTATGATTTGTTTCCTATTCTTAGTAAAAAAATAGATTTATTTTTAAATTTTAAGGGTTTCAGGGGTACCTTGTTGGCTCAGTTGGTTGGGCATCAGACTTTGGCTCAGTACTGACAGCTCAGAGCCTGGAGCTTGCTTCGGATTCTGTGTTTCCCTCACTCAGAGTGTCCCTCTGACACTCATGCTGTCTCTCTCAAAAATAAATAAACATTTAAATAAAAATTTAAATTTTAAGGGTTTCAAATACGTAAGCCTTGGGTAACTTCATATACTAGTTGCAAAATAATATTTTTGTTTTACTCTTTTTAAAACTTTCTTATTGAGGACTCCTCCTTAATTATGTTAGTAAAAGCCAAAGAATTTGAATAAACACCTGTTAACAGATTCAAAATTTGTTTAACTAAACAAAACCATATCATAGAACTTTAACAATAATGAAAAATACAACCCACCATCTCAGGAAGAATTGAATATTAAATGATAAATAGCTTATATTTTAAAGGGGAAAAATAAATATTCTGAAAATCTTTACAATGTATATATCTGTAGATTATTTAATAACTGAAAAAGTATAGTCTCTAATTCCCTGAATGTCTTCTATATTTACTCTGTAATCATACCACTTTTTCCCCAAACTTCAAAATATAAATAAATGAGGGGTGCCTGGGTGGCTCAGTGGGCTAAGCGTCCGACTTCGGCTCAGGTAATGATCTCAGGATTGGTGAGTTTGAGCCCTGCCTCAGGCTCTGTTCTGGCAGCTCAGAGCCTGGAGCCTGCTTTGGATTCTGTGTTTCCCTCTCTCTCTGCCCCTCCCCTGCTCGCACTCTATCTCTCTCTCTCAAAAATAAATAAACATTAAAAAAAATCTTAAAAGTAATTCGGTTTGAAACTACTTAGTTAAAAGTGCCTTAAGTAGTATCATCTAGTTAAGTGTTTCTGGAAATTATTTAGCTTGTACACAAAGAATGCTACAGCCTGCATTTCTAGCACATTTTTTTTTGGAGGGCATTATAAAACTCATGAGTTGGGATATACAATTTTGATGAATACTAAAAGCATTTATATTTTCCATTTATTACATATCTATGCCTCAAACAATGATTGTCTGAGAGGAAAATCATGAGGAAAGTCAAGAAAATCAAGAAACAAAATCAGAGTTGGAAGTCTACTGACATTTACACCTTGCAGTGAAATGTATCAAAGAACAAAAGATGTATTTATAGATGAATAGTGAACAATGCCAACTGTAGCAGCATTTAGAAAGTGTGTACATAGGCATTTACTGCAAAATCCTTTCAACTTTTGTGTAGACGTAAAAACTTTCATGATAAAATGTTGGAAAAATAGAACTCAATTAATGTTCTTTATCAGATCATTAAACTTTGTAATATATGAATGCCAATACTACCATGACAAAGTATGTGTTACTGTCTTTGAACATGGGGTATTAAAATAGTAAAAAAAAAAAAGTTTAAAAATCTATAAACAACATTTCCTCTCTGCACCTTATAAATTATACTTTAAAATTTATTCTGAGACAAGTACTTGGAAAGCCAGTGGGCCTCCCTCCCAATGCGGGCATGCGCGCGTACACACACACACACACACACACACACACACACACACACACACACACACTTGAGAAATTCCAGGTACAGCCCATTAAATGCTCTGACCCAAACCTAAGAAAGCAGGCCTTGTTTAAACAATGACTTTTATTCCTCTTACTGAAATTAATGAGTCAACCATGTGAATATAATTATTGGAAAAAAGAAACAAGGACACAAATATGGACACATTAAATATTAAAAGTCCAAATACGGACTTTAAAAAATACAATATATATTGTGTGAACCAAAAGAAACTCTTTTAAAATGTCTTCATTAACAATTTAAATATTTAGTGAGTTCCAGTTTATAGAAATTACTAAATAAATAAAGACAGTGTTTCAGGTTTTAAATTTAGGCACCTTTTGTTTAATTGTGCAAAATCAATACTACTATTTCTGTACTGTAAGTTCTTATGTTTAAATGTTATAATTTGAATTAATGGGAAGAACAACAGTATAGAGTAAGAAATCAACTTCTTCTACACATATATGAAAAAAATGTGCCATATTAGAATGTCCATCTTAAAAGAGATAAAATTAAATTTTTATTTGTTTTTAAGTGAAACTATCTAGAAAATGAAGTGGGGAAATGAGGTATGCTAGAGAAAACTAGAGAATTAGGAGACTGAAAGAATACTTGTAGAGTAGAAACAAGAAATGAAAGAGCAGAACATTGGAGAAAATAAGATAGGCTTAATTTGGTACTGCTATTTAAAGTTAGTGGGGTTTCACACCTGAAGGACTACAGATTATTGGAGTTAGGAAAAACATTAAATTAAAGTTTAAATCAAAGTTTTAAACAAACTCACAGTGGACAAAAAAAATCAATCTATATCATTAGTTTACCTTAACATGTCCATAGTGCCATCAACAGTTTGTTAAGTAATGACAGGGACTACGAAGGTAGAGTCTCCTCTTAAGTGTTTATACAATTGACTTTAAGTGGTTATTTGAAGAAAAGGTGACAGAGAAATGGGAAATTATTATTTTGGAAAAGGTAAAAATTGAAAATTAAGGCCCACGTATGGATGTGAGTACATTGCAAGTATCTGTAGTAAATATTAAAGCATACTCAATTTGGACTCAACACAAGAAAACCTAGGTTCCAATCCTGACTTTGCTTGGATAAAGCAAAATATCTTGTTTAAAACTACTTCCATCTCTGCAAAATGAGTTGTTCCATCTGAATATTCTCATCGAGCCTTTCTGCATGTAAAATTTCAGGTTTCTATGTACCAGAATATCTGGAACATTTTTTTTATGGCCAAGATGCTGCTTGCTTATAGACAGAGATCATCTCTAAGAGAGACAGAGAGAGAAAGAGAGATTATATAAATGGATATATTTGATTATAGGAAGAGATAATGGAAAAAAATAAAAGATAGGAATCAAATGAAAAGGAAATGAGATATTCTTGATGGGTTAAAATCCACATGGTAATGAACAATTTATGAAGATTATTCTTAGCTAAAATTGAGTAAAGGAAGCTTAAACACAGAGATAAGGTCAAAAATATGTTAATCTGTGTCATCTCTATATACCTAATAAAATAATCTATAAAACTATGACAATTCAGGAAGTAGGTACTGTCTTTGACAAAAGAAATCCCCAATAGAATCCAAATTAATGTTTTCTTTGTATTAAAGACATTAAAATACTGTCCAATGATTCTAGTCAAAGACTATCTGAAGAAAAGAATTAAGAGGCAAAAACAAACTACATATGATGACTTAATTTTTGAGGGACAAATAGCTGCTCAACATTTAGATGTTTTAATGATTCAGCAAAGAAGGGTAGTAATAAAAGCACAACTTCATAAAGCTTTGCATTTTAATCTTATTTTTCAAGAGACAAAGTTATTTAAAAAAAAAAACTCTTGTATTTTGGTAAGTGGGATTTTTTTTTATAGAATAAAAGATAAAAGCAAAGATGGATTCTGTTTTTTGGGGGGGACTTGAAGCTTGTAAAATATGGGAGGGACTCTTTTTTATTTATTTATTTTTATTTTTTTTCAACGTTTATTTATTTATTATTATTTTTTTTTTTTTTGGGGGGACAGAGAGAGACAGAGCATGAACGGGGAGGGGCAGAGAGAGAGGGAGACACAGAATCGGAAACAGGCTCCAGGCTCCGAACCATCAGCCCAGAGCCTGACGCGGGGCTCGAACTCACCGACCGCGAGATCGTGACCTGGCTGAAGTCAGATGCTTAACCCACTGCGCCACCCAGGCGCCCTTTTTTTTTTTAATTTTTTTAACGTTTTATTTATTTTTGAGACAGGGAGAGACAGAGCATGAACAGGGGAGGGTCAGAGAGAGGGAGATACAGAATCTGAAACAGGCTCCAGGCTCTGAGCTATTGGCACAGAGCCCGACTCGGGGCTCGAACTCACGGACCGCCAGATAATGACCTGAGCCAAAGTCGGACGCTTAACCGACAGAGCCACCGAGGTGCCCCTGGGAGGGACTCTTTAAGAGGATAAAATTTAATTTACAAAATAAGGGACAAATGTATATATTTATTTTTAAGGACAGTGTAAATCCCATCAAATCACTTATTTTATAAATCCAACAAATGCCAAAAACATATATTCCAACTGGTAGATCTTTGATTACTGATGGATACAACTCTATAATAACTTTCTTTCCGGGGCATCTGGGGAGCTCATTTGGTTAAGCAGTTGACTCTTGATTTCAGCTCAGGTCATGATCTCATGGTTCCTGAGTTTGAGGCCCACACTGGGCTCTGCACTGACAGCGCAAAGCCTGCTTGGGATCCTCTCTCTCTCTCATGCTCTCTCTTAAATAAACTTACAAAAAGATAATATTTTTTTCCTATTTTTGGCTGTGTAGTCTGATCACCTCTTCATATGACAAAGATTTTGCAAAACTATTTTTCTATAGAAAATCTAAAGGGATAATTCAGATTTTCCTTTCTCCTGTAGTTTCTTTTAACTTCACAACCTATTATTGGTAATGCCATGAAAATTGTTAGAATTGCTGTCAACCTTGGAAAAATATCTATCAAGATTTTTTCCATATGAGCTGTATGATTCAGAATTTCCCACAGAATAGCTTCTGCTCCACACATTTCAAGTCTTGTTTCTTCTCCACTGCCCACATGTATCCATAGCAAGGCTCCATTATGCATATGACTAACTTTCTACCACGTTTGGCCCTGTATTTCTGTAGTATATAGAGAAGTGTTTTGGAAGAAAAATCAGAATAGAAAGTGAGATCAATGTTACCTAACTATAAATTATCTTTCTACTGCAAATTAAAAAAAAAAAAAGCATAATTTTGTAAACCCATTGCTAAAGCCCCTCCCAAGGCTTTGAAAGAAACTAGCCCAAACAGTTTACTGTCATAATCAACTTGCCTCTGAATACAAGTAGCGTTAGGTAGGATAAGAAATAGAAAGAGTAAAAAACAAATTCGATTTTAGAACTATATAAGAGTAAGTGTGAAGTGCAAATATAAAGTTGGATACATAGAATCATATATTTTGGCCTCAATTTTCTCTGGATAACTCTATGGAACAAAAGTAACAAGGAGTATATGTTAATTATTACTTATATCTAAAGGCATGTCAGAAACCTTAAATTCTCATCAAACAAGAAATAAATTAATACTTCAGAAATGTCCTGGGTAATCATACGTATTCACAATTACAACCTGCAATGGGTTGAATACTGTCCTCTCTAAAATCATGTGACCTTATTTAAAATAAGCTTTGTTGCAGATTGTATTAAAGTAGAGATCCAGATAAGAACATAGTGGATTAGGGTGGGCCCTAAATCCAGTGAGAGTGTTTTATAAGAAAGAAAAAAGGAAAAGACACAGAGATGCAGACAAGAAGGCAATGTGAATATGGAAGCAGAAACTGAAACAATGCTGGGGTGCCTGGATGGCTCAGTTGGTTGAGTGTCGGAATTCAGCTGAGGTCATGATCTCACAGTTTGTGGGTTCAAGCCCCCCGATGGGCTCTGTACTGACAGCTCAGAGCCTGAAGCCTACTTCAGATTCTGTGTCTGCCCCTCCCCGCTCACGCTGTATCTCTCTCTCCTTCAAAAAATAAATAAACATTTTTAAAAAAGAAAAAAAAAAAGAAACTGAAAAAATGCATCTACAAGCCAAGTAATGCATATGATTGCCAACAACCACCAGAAACTGGGAGAAAAGCGTGGGGCAATATCTACCTGAGAGCTTCCAAAGGAACCAACCCTACTGATACCTTGATTTGGGACTTCTGGTTTCCAAAACTGAGAGAATAAATTTTTGTTGTTTCAAGTCATTCAGTTGGTGGTAACTTTTTTATGTTATCAGCAAGAAACCAATATACTGTCTCTACCTAGACACATCTCCAAGATGGTTACCATGACAATAGATGTGTGAATTGTATGTTTATATGGGTCTAAACACCCATAGAATAAAGGGGTTCCTCTTAGGATATAGCAAAAACACTTCACAGAGTACGGCCATGCTCTAAATTGTGTTTCCTCAGTCCTCCTAAAGTTAAATGTTTAAGCAACTGAATATCAAATAGGAAAGTGACTAATGTGTTGTTTCTGGGAAAAGTTAACAACTCTGTAAATTCCTTTTCTATGAGAAATATTACCAAACATTATAATAAAATATGATGCCTGACTTGGTATTATTCTCTGATTTTCAAAATCGTTTAATGTGCCATAATAAATAAGTGCCAAATACCATCTTAACTGGCCATCGTGGGAAGAGAAACCAATAAACATAATACTTGATCACTGGAATCACATTTCTTCTCTTTTTCTTCGGTAATTATATTCCCTCACATTCTCCTTTTTACTTTGCTTTTCAAGAATTTAACAGTATCTTAATTATCACTTCTGAGATGCCCATGTAATTGCTAAACCTTTTCATTGGTTAGTGAGTATCTATGGCTTGCCCACCCTGCTAAATGTTAATGTCATAGAGTGCAGTGGCCAGGTTATGTGCAACTTTTTCTTTGCTCACAATGCCTAGTATACATGTCTTATGTATACTATAGATGCTTACTACCTGGAGGCAAATTCATTACACCAACAATAATGTGATGTCTCCACAGAAGGGCACTCACTTTCAGAATTCCTTCAACTGTAAAGAACTACAGTTCAAATGGAGCAATCCATTTGAGAAGATTTGCATTCATATTAGTTCAAAATTAAATCTATATGCAATTTGTTTACATGGAGTTCTATAGCTGTGCTAGTGGCTTTCCTTTCATCAAGGAAAAGCTCTAGTTAGTCATATTTAACTGTGCTGGTGCAAGGCCAAGGAAAAGCTCTTCATTAACATATATTCAGTAATTACCAAAGGCACATAGACACATCTCATTTCTACCCTGTCATTATGCTCACTGGCCTGGAAAATGCGATTGGGCCAAGTGGAACTGTCCCAAGCACACGCACTGTATATTCCTGGAAGGAGAATCCCGCAGTGTGCTCTATGGTCAAGGAGTCTGTGTCTCTCAGCAACTCTCCCATGGACAATTTCCACGGAGTCCCTGGTCACAATTGTCAAGACAGTCTTACCACTATGCAGTTTCATTTTGTTTTAAAACATCCTGATTTTATACAAGAAGGTTTTTTAAATTATTAAACCCATAAATGTTAGGAAATATTAATTAACCCTCTTTCTCTCATCTTGCATTTTATGCATCAATCTGAAATGAATAAAACAACTCCAAATACTTTTATTATTTAGAAACTTTCTGTATGAAACTTTAGTGCATTAAATAAAAATAGACAATAGAAAAGTAGCCTCAGTAAATCACTATATGAATAAACAATAAAATGGTGTCTACAGGCCCATTATAAACTCTTTGTCTCAAACAAACTCTGGGTAGCTCCTGGTGGTAATGTTCCCTCCATCATGTTTCTATTTAGTAATAAGGTGAAACTGGATTATTTTTGGCTAATTCCTATTGGTCTAGGCTTCCCCTGAGTATCGCCATTGGGTGGGGGCATTGAAGGTTGATTCTACAGAAGAGGCACAGCATAAATGTGTGCTCTCACTGGTTCATTCTGTCAACACATATTCAGTGCTCAAGACAGTTCATTTAGATCAGTAAAACAAAGATCAAAAATACCATGCCTCTGCCCTTGAGCAGCTCAAAATCTAGAGGACAAGACCTAATATATATCATATGTATTTTCCATGGTCTCTGTGCCATGCCATGCACATGTTTGGCACCATGGGAGTGCAATAGATATAAACAGACAAAAGAGACAATGATTTTCCAATGTCCAAAAGGTCATGGAAACTGTCATCAAGGAGGTATCTGTATATATACAGATATCTCCTATAATATGCCTAATTTACATTTTTAAAATGCTGCTTTCTATAATATTCAAATTAACAGGTACACACCAGTTGGCTATATCATTTTTAAGGAAATTTTACTAGAAAAATGCTCCTACAAAATAGTATAACATGTTCACATGTATTCTGGCAAGTAGATATAAGAAGAACTTTTATTATATTTCAGAGTATAGGTCTATACAGTGAAGCACGGCTACCCACTGCTCTCCCATTTTAACCACCAGGATGACATAAGACACAAAGATTTGGTTTCAGCAAGTTCATAGTTTGTAAAGAAATTGGGGCAGGGATACAGTTAGTCCTTACTATCTCTTGAGCCACTATGGATGGCCAAACATGGGATTTACCACCACTTCTGTTATTCAGAAGAGCTATTCTTTTACAATAAAATGCTCTTGATGTTCCAAGCAGAGTATTCTATGACAAGAGCTAGCCAATTAAAGCATTTTCCCTCTTATAATGTTTTTGTATTAAAAGATAAGACTATGATAAATACTTTTGCCTTATCTTTCATCAGTTTAATAATGCATTTCTTTATTCTCAGTTTAAAATCTTTTACATATCAATTGTGAATATAGATCTATAATTGCAGTCACTTTCTAGTAGGAAGACTAGTACCAGGTGATACAAAAATAATCAATAAAAGGTCTTAGACAGGGATCCTAAAGAAAGTAATCTGAGTAGATATCAGGATATCTATTATCATCTTTCTAGATATAATAATAGTAAAACAGAGAATGCATGTCCTAAGAAATATATTTATGGGTCCTATCCCAGCAGCTTACTTGCAACACAGTGTAAGAAAAATGCAGGGTCTCTCTCACTGGCTGTAGGGTTTCTAATGTTTCTTTAAAATATACTCATACATTTATAATATATATAGTATATTATAAATGTATTTATTTAAAATATACTCATAAATATATATAAATATATATATTTAAAATATACTCATACATTTATAATATATATAGTATATTATAAATGTATTTATTTAAAATATACTCATAAATATATATAAATATATATATTTAAAATATACTCATACATTTATAATATATATAGTATATTAATACTATATATATATATATATATATATATATATATATACATATATTCCTCTCCTCACTGCTCAAAGATGACACCATCCTCTGAATTTCATTCAGCATAAAAAAAAATTATAACGAGGTGCACCTGGGTGGCTCAGTCAGTTAAGTGTCTCTTGATTTCAGCTCAGGTCATGATCTCATGGTCCTGAGATGGAGGCCCTACTTCAGGCTCTGCACTGAGCATGGAGCCTGCTTAAGATTGTCTCTCCCTCTCTCTCTTTCTCTCTCCCTCTGCCCCTCTTCTCCTTGCTCTCATTACCTTTCTCTCTTTCAAACATAAAAAATAAACTTCAGAAAATATATGAGTAGATCCTAAAACTTATTAATATAACTTAAGAGACAGGAATGGGGGACTAAAAACTGAATTTGCAAAGTATACTCCACGATGCAAGAAAACTTTTCTCTGCTTAAACTGCAAACCAACAGACTGTACCTAATCCATCAATTACTTAGTCTTTGTAAATTAGTTTAAAAGTAGGTGGTAAATGATCAAACACATTTTAAATATAAAGCCAGCAGAGAGTCACATGAGGTTCTTTTATGAATCAAAGTTTTCACTTCTCCATGTCCCATGTGTTACAGTAACCACTGAAGCGGCATATAGTATATAGGACACAGAGAGCCACTCTGCTAATCGGTCCCCACAGACCTGATGGTGCACTTTGCTGCAAAAGCAATTTTCATTTTGAACTCCAATACCCTTTAAGAGAACACCAGTGCTTCAAAAATAATCATATCATGGTTTGAGTGACTTAGAGCCTCCGTTTCAATTGCATGCACCCCCTCTCTTCCTCTGTCTCTCTCCTTTCTCCTTCCTTTGCCCTTAACTTTATGCCTAGAGATGAAATTCCTTTCATTTTTCCCCCTGAAAACTAATACTAGGAGGAAGGATATTGTTATAGAAGACATTAAAGGAATATTTCTTTTCTCAATTACCTTTCCTTTAAGATTAAGATATAACCATACAAAGGGAATGATTTTTAATCAGATATTTCTGCCCTGAGGCAGAAAAGATTCCCCTTTGAACCAGGACAGTTCTACCAGGAAAAAGTCTCCACTAAAAATCATGCAAGAACTGTTGTTACAAAAGGGAACGCTGGAACAAGTTCCAGGGTAACTTGCCGGTTCTTTCTTGGACCTTGCTCAGTGGGTTCTAAAGAGACTTGCGATTTTGAAAAGTGAGATCTCAAGGCAGTTACCTATGGAAACTACTAATCTCTCACTACTGCCACTGATGCTACTTCCAAATGGAACCTCACTGCCTCCTGTACTAGGAGATCATCCTAGAGATGAATGAAAAGTGCAGAAAAGAAAAGGACCCCTTCTCCAAATGAAGAGTAAAATTGGTGACAGTAGTGTTATTATTAGTGGAATATTTTCAGAACACTTCGTCATGCTAACAAAAATGATTTAAAAGAGAATACCTGTCAACTAGGTTTGAAGTTAAAACCACAGCTAAAGTCGATAAAAGTAGAAATTGGGCTTTAATTTAAACTGAAAATGGTAAAGAAAGAAAGAAAGAAAGAAAGAAAGAAAGAAAGAAAGAAAGAAAGAAAGAAAGAAAGAGAAAGAAAGAAAGAGAAAGAAAAAAAAGGGAGCAAAATTATATCAGTTTCATTTGCATAGCATCAGATATTATTCCCATAAAACTTTTAATTTTGGTTTGTTTCTGCCAAACTTAATGAAAAAGACCTGTACTAACACATAGTTTTGTACCTAGTATCTACCAGAAGTTTGGAGACTTTGAAATCCCGATTTAACAGATAAACAAATGCTTAAATATTCAGTGTAGATGATTAAACACTAGTCAGAGCTGTTCTAAATTACAGCTGTGCACATACTGGGTATAAAAATGTCAAAATATCACACAACACCAAATTTGGTTGCCTCTTGCTCAACAAGCCTTAATCAAATGGGAAAAGCTAAATTGAAGAGCTGCTTTGTGAACATGCATTTCAATAAACCATAATGTTTGTGAAATCAGAACATGGAGAAAGAAGATATCACTAAAAAGAAAATAATTCCCCATGAAAATTACCCATTTATCATATTTCAAATACAAATTTAGTAAATATTACTGCATACATATGCATAATGATAAAAGCAAACTGATAGGTAACAAAGGTCCCAGATTTTATATAGAAGTTAAAAACAAAAAAAACAAAACCTTAGGAACCCATACTTGAATAGCTCTACGTTACCAGTTTACCTCAGCTTATTTCAATGTATAAACTCCAGGTGATTGTTTTAGTAGAGAAACTCAGGATTTGAATAACAGATTTTCACTGATATTTCAATAAAATACACCCCCCCAAAAAAAACCTCCAAAACACAATATTCTTACTCATTCTCATTCCTATACCTGACACCATTAGATCCCACAGAAGAATATAATTATAGCCCAGTAGCAATTTAATGATCATCTTAGAGAATTGTTAGTCGGTCAGGGATATATTTTGTGATAACCATGTCAAAATATAGGGCTTTTATTATAAATATAATATAGGGCTTTTATTATAAATATAAATACTATAATTATCTGAAAATCAACAGTGTGCTATGCCCAATGTAAAATTAATCTTCCCAGCAGAAAGGGCTTGAAACATCACCATCATATCAACTCTCAAATGCAATTTCTACTTAGCATGCTCTAGGAGAGGGTGGGAACCATAAAGGTTATTTCACAGTAGATGATTTATGGAGTATGTAGAATAGTATGCTTAAAGTTATCAAATAGCCAAGGAATTTCACTAGAAGTTTTGGTACAACATCTTGAAATTGGTGAGAAAAGAAATTGTTTGATTACACTAACAACCTTGATCCTTTAATTTGATAGGATGAAAATGACATTTTCAGAACAATGAGATAAAATCTAGTATCACAAAAATCAAGATCTCATAGGAAACAAAGTCATGTAAAACTCCTTGCAGCTCTTTGTAACATTAACTTTATTACATGATACACTCACATTGGTGCAGTACAGTACAATATAAGTATGTAAATATCTATGTACATCTACAAAAATATGCAGGGACATATCTAATTAAAGATTTGTGTTTTTTTGAAATAATAATAGCTACTACCATTATTTGAGTTAATTCATATATGCATTTAGTTCTCCAATTTTGGGACCAATAAACTGTTCTGCTAAAGGTCATATACTAAATCAAGTATTTAAGCTTTGCGGGCACAAAGCTGCACACCTGACTCACCTACTCAATTCTGTGTGGTAGCATGAAAGCAGTTACTGATAATACATAATCAAATGAGTGTGGCCATTTTCCAATAAAACTTTAGTTTACAAAGACTGAACAACCAATGAGTTAATGAAGAAATCAAAAGCAAAATCAATAAATACACTGAGACAAATGAAAATGGAAGTACAACATACCAAAATTTATGGGATGCAACAAAAGCAATTCTAAGAAGGAACTTAATGCCTACCTCAAGAAAAAAGAAAAGTCTCAAATAAACAACCTAAATTTATACCTCAGGATCCAGGGGAAAGAAATTAAGCCCATGGTTAGTAGAAGGAAGAAAATAATAAAGATCAAAGCAGAAATAAATAAAACAGAAACTAAAAGACAACAGGGAAGATCAATGAATGAAACCAAGAGCTGGTTCCTGGAGAAGATAAACAAAATTGAGAAATCTTTAGCTAGACTCGCCAAGAAAAAAAGACAGAGAGATTTTCAATAGGCTCAAGTAAATACAATTGGAAATGAAAGAGACCTTATAAATGATACCACAGATATACAAAGGATCATAGGAGACTACAATGAACAATTACACACCAATATGTTGAGCAACCTAGATGAAAGGATAAAATCTGAGAAACACACAACCTTCCAAGACTAAAGCATGAACAAACAGAAAAACTGCACAGAACAATTATTAGCAAAAAAAAAAAAGTTTAAATTAGGAATTTAAAAACTCCTTACAAACTAAAGTCTAGGACTGATGGCTTAACTGGTAATTTCTGCCAAATGTTCAAAGATGAATACCACTCCTTCCAAACACTTCCAAAAAACAGAAGTGGGGACACTTCTAAATTCACTTCATAAGGCCAGCATCACCCTGATACCAAAACCATACAAGGACACCACAAGGGGAAAAAAAGGAAAAAAAAAGATTAAAAGATTACAGGCCAATATCCTTGATGAACATAGACACAAAAATCATCAACGAAATATATGCAAATTGAATGCAACAATACATTATAAGGATCATAAACTATGATCAAGTGGGATTTATTCCAGAAGCAAGGATGGTTAAGCATTCACAAATCAATCAATGTGATAAACCATATTAACAAAATGAAGGATAAAAATCTTGATCATCTGAAAAATGGGAAAAAAAGCATTTGACAGAATTCAAGATCCATTCATGATAAAAACTTTCAACAAAGTGCATATAGAGAGAATGTAACTCAACAAAATAAAAGCCATATATGACAAGCCCCCAGCTACCATTATACTCAATGGTAAAAAGCTGAAAGCTTTTCCCTCAAGATTGTGAACAAAACAAAAATGCCCATTCTTACCCCTTAAATACAGCATAGTATTGCAAGAAAATAATTAGGCAAGAAAAGTAAAAGTTATCCAAATTGGAAAGGAAGAACTAAAACTGCCATTATTTGGAGATGACATGATGCTACATAGAGAAAATCCTGAAGACTCCACCAAAAAACTCTTAAGAGTTAATAAATGAATTCCTTAAAGCTGCAGGACACAAAATCAATATATAAAAGTGTGTTGCATTTCTAGACACTAATAACAAACTATAAAAAAGAGAAATTAAGAAAAAAATCATTTATAATTTCATCAAAAGGAATAAAATAAGAATAAATTTAACCAAGGAGGTGAAAGATCTCCTCCTTTCAATGTACACTGAAAACTATAAAACACTGATGAAAGAAATTTAAGAAAACACAAATAAACAGAAAGATATGCCATGCTCATGAACTGGAAGAACATTGTTAAAATGCCATACACCCAAAAGAATCTACAGATTTAATGTAAGCCCTATCAAAATTCCAATGGCATTTTTCACAGAAATAGAATAAACAAACAATTCTAAAATTTATATGGAGCCACAAAAGACTCCAAATAGCCAATCTAGAGAATGAAGAACAAAGTTTCCTGATTTCAAATTGTATTAGAGAGCTATTGTAATCAAAACATTATGGTACCACAATAAAAACAGACACACAGAATAACAGAACAGAATAGAGAGCCCAGAAATAAACTCATGCAGACATGGTCAATTAATTTATGACAAAAGATCCAAGAATGCACAATGGGGAAAAGACAGTCTCTTCAATAAATGGCACTAGGAAAGCTAAATAGCAACATGCAAAAGAATGAAACTCAAACACTATTTTACACTGTATACAAAACTTAACTCAGATTAAAAACTTAAATGTTAGACATGAAACCATAAAGCTACTGAAAGAAAACATAGGCGGTAACCTCAACACTTATCTTGGCAGTAAGTTTTCGGACTTGACACAAAAATCAAAGGCAATAAAAACAAAAATATACAAGTTGGGCTAAGTCAAACCAACAGGCTTTTGTGCAGTAAAGAAAACTATAAAAAATGAAAAGGAAACCTACTGAATGGGAGAAATACTTTCAAATTATCTGAAAAGAGGTTAAGATAAAAATATATAAAGAATTCATATAATTCCTTAGCAAAAACGATAATAATCATCTTATTAAAATGAGTAGAGGATCTGAATAGATATTTTTTCCAAAGAAGACATACATATGGACAACAGGTACATGAAAGGGTGTTCAACATCACTAATCATCAGGTAAATGCAAATAAAAAACACAATAAGATATCACTTTACATCTGTTAAAATGGGTACTATCAAAAAGACAAACAATAACAAGTGTTGGTGAGGATGTGTAGAAAAGGTAACCCTTGTGCACTGGGTGTTACACATAAGTGATAAATCACTAAATTCTACTCCTGACACCAAGATTACACTGTGTTAACTAATTAGAAATTAAATGAAAACTTGAAAAAAAAATCATAGAAAGCCTAACTTCTTGTCTTAAATCTCTCATTCAGAGATGAAATCAGCTCAATTTATCTAATTTATACTGACTCTTCTGTTTTCTGACGGTCTTATACAAAGATTTAAACACCCATTGAACAAGCCATTAGCACTTCTGTTCTTACAATAATGAAAGTATTTAAAATGTGGGCAAAAAGAAAAATGTATGTGATTTTAAAATCCTTTCTGTTATATAATGTACATAATTAACACTGAAGAGTCAATATAAACAGGTATTCAAAAGAAAGAGCAAAATAGTCCACAAAACTATAGGGATCTGTCACCATATCACCACCTGAATTTCTACAGTTCATAAAAGTCACTTGCCTTTTCAATGTGCCTGCAATTTAGCTATGCAGTTGGAAATTACAGTGACTACTCACCAACCTAAATGCCATTTGCCCACATCCCCAGAAAACAGGATGCCAGGAAGAAATCAGAAGCTGAAATAAGAGTAGACCAAGGAACTTGCTTTATGATGGGTATGCTCAATTCACACCTTCAGGATTTATAAAATTGGGAGGTAGCTCTAGCCATTCATGTTCACACATATTTATGTCTAAAGCAAGCCAGCCAACCTGCATGATCTACATCCATTAAAAACATGCAGATATGCTGTCAACTGATATTTGAGTCTTGTAGTACATAGTTTAGATTTTTTTTTTTTTGCCATTAGAAATTATTTGTGCATTTAATGATAGGTACTCAATTTAATTCAATGGGATGATTAGATTACCTACTCGGAGATAGCTGGGGCAATACAAATAAACACAGGCCCAGGAATTTTAAGTTTTTGTCTCAGTGTTAACATGAGATTCAAGGAACCAGTCACACATTCTAATGTCTAATACCAGTTTCTCTCTGACTCATGGAACCTTTTTGGAAGTAATACCAAATTTTTATACATGCTCAGCCCAACTATGATGGTTCACTAATTCATAACTTACTCTTTGCTTTGTTTTACACTTCTGTGGCATAGGTACTGATTTCTTTATCCATAACGGAGTATCATAACACCAAATACCTCTAAGTATCACGTAAAATATCAACAACAATACAATAAATTTTTTCTGTTTCCTCTTCAGGGTGTTTGTTGTTATTGTTGCTGTTGTTGTTGTTGATGTTGCTGTTGTTTGTTTGTTTGTTTTATTTTAGTGACTATAGAATAGAGATTAAGGCACTATTCTTTATCAGAAATTCTCCTAGTTGGCTGAGTTGGGTCATTTGCTCCTCCCATTGAGATGTATGGAAGGAGATTCCCTTTGAATCTGGGTTGTACTGTGACCATGTTTACTGGTGGTAAATGACACGCTGTCAGAAATGACACTATGTCAGTTCTGGCCTAACTTTTAAGAAGACTGGAACTTTCCACTTTTCTTTCTCTTGAAATATTTGCTCTTGGAGTCCTAAATAACAGGTAAGAAGTCTGATATCCCTGAGGGTGTCATGTTTTGAGGAAGCTTAAGGTAGCCATTTGAACAGTCTTAGAGAAGGAAAGGTGGAAGGCAGGAAAGAGGGAGGAAAAGGCAAGAGAGAGAGTGAACAGTCATTCCCGCTGAGGTCCAAGGCATTGTAGAGCAGAGACAAGCCATCCCCACTGTGTCTTGCTCAATATCATGTCCTGGATAATTAAGAAAAAACATATTATAAACTGTTTTAAGCCAATTTTTGCATTAGTTTGCTATGCAAAAATGGATAACCAGAATTCTTTCTATATTCCAGTATCCTATTTATTTCCATGAGCAGTTATTATATGTTATTAATACTTTAAAATCTGTTAATTTATTTATCTACTGCCTATCTGTTTATAGTGTGGAGAAACCTGTGAAGGCAGAATCACTATCTGATTTAGACTTTCAGTATTATTATAATGTCTGAAAATGAATTATTATGTGTTAAAGGAAGGGAGGGAGGTGATTTGATTATTAGTAATGCTGGCTCGTTTTTGGTAATCAACCATTTTACCATGCTTATTACACAAGTGATACTCAGGTTGGTAGAAAATAGGTTAGAAAAGTATTTTTTTTCATATGTGATCTTTTCTAAATCATTTTAGTAGCACTTTCTTTCATATGCTACTTTCAGAATATCTTTTTTTGAAAATGATTCCAAAAGTTCTCATAATTTATGGTTACATACTTAAAGATTCCTCACAGTATCTGTACTTATGTTCTTACCTCTTTAAATTAATTTTCCAAAATCACAAAACAACAACATAGTCTCAGTGATTGAAAATCATCTCTATGAGCTCTTCATTCCTTCTAAAATGTTATTTTTTTACAATTGTCAGTGCACCTTCCTTTCCTATAGTGCTCTTTCTTGTCTAATAAGCAAGTGGGAATCAAAGAGACACTTCCCAATAGACTTTTCCTGACAAAAGCCTATTCCTTTTATCTCACAAATATGAACTGCACATTTAGATTTGGAATTCTTCCAGGTACACTCAGTAATAATACTATCAAATGTTTGTGGAGAGTGCTTCCAGGTTGATAGATATCCACATTCTCCTTTAGAGGGAACAGAAGCCAAGTCAAAGGAAGCAAAGTTCAGATGTTCTAAAAGTTTCACTCAGATAAATCTCCTCCTGAGGTTATTTGGCAAATTTAAGAGTCCAGTTCTTTATAAGATTTAAGATTAACTAATTCCCCATTACCATTTTTTTAAAGGCTTATGGTCAAAGCAGAAAATACAGAATGTGAAAAGCTGAGCCTTACCCAGCTGGGTAAGACTCTCAATTTCAGCTCAGGTCATGATATCACAGTTCCTGAGATTGAGCCCCGTACCGAGCTCTATGCTAACATTGCAGAGCCTGACTGGGATTCTCTCTCTCTCTCTCTCTCTCTCTCTCTCTCTCTCTCTGTGAGTATGTATCTCCCCCAATCTCTCTTTCTGCCTCTCCCCCACTCATGCATATTAAACATTAAAATATATATATATATATACATATGTACGTATACATATATACATATGTACATATGTATGTACATATATACATATACATATATATACATATACATATATACATACATATATATGTATAAATATTTGTGTGTGTCTATCCCCAGACATATACACACTTTGCCAAAAAGGTGTTGAATTTGATTCTGACATGTAGCTACAGTATCTGGATCATTTTAAACTTAAAAAAAAATAATAAGTACTGGGTGATGTATATGCAATTGTTGAATCACTATATTGTACAACAGAAACTAATACAACACTGAGTTTAATTCTGGAGTTAAAATAAAATTTAAAAAAAAAGAAAAAAAAGAGTAATTGACAAAAGTTAAAGGATCTTAAAGTAGAAGATAAGTGTTCAGCAAATTCTATTTATTTTTCCTCTTGTTAGGCACACAAGAAGACTTTGTTTTTCACTCTTCCATAAAGTTAGAGGTTGGATCATAGGATTAAGTTGTGGCCAGTGAACTGTGAGCAGATGTGACGTGGTCTCTTCCAGTCTCAAAGAAGTGGTTCCCCATAGCTTTACTTTTCTCTCCTACAACAACCTTAGAGTCATGTGTTACACCTGTAGCCCCAGGGTGGTAAAGAGTCACCTGACCAGCATCAAACTACAAAGTAAAAAAGAAAAAAAAAAAAAACTTTTATTGGATTAAACCACTAGGAATACATGGGTTGACAGATGGGTCAGTTTGCAGTAATCATCACCTAGTCCTAGGACTAGGAATTTAAGTTTTAAAATTTGATTCAATACCCTATGATACTATGAGATAATTTTTTTTTGGTTGGGTGGAAATAATTCCAAGTTTTTAGAATTATAGATTAATATTCTCTACGTCTCTATATGAAGCTAAGCTAAAACTCCATTGAACTTAGAATTTATAATTTTTTTCAAAAGTACAAAATGAGATTTGAAAATAATGTTTTTATTTACAACTCAGCTATCAAATATATATATATATATTTAAATTATCAAATAAAGGCATCAACTTAAAAGGTATACATTTGAGTTACTTGGCAAGTTATTATGGACTATATGTTTACACTAATGTGTATGTTGCTTACTGAAATATTTACATATATTCATTGAATAGTGAGGGCCATTATTACACTTTTATATATGTGGATTTCTAGCCAACACAGTATCCCTTCATGGTATTCCTTTACCATTTCTGGAAAAAGAAAGAAAAATATGATTCTCCACTCCAGATTCAATAACAAGTGGCTTATTACAGAGACATGAGAAAGTTTTATTAGTATTCATTTTTACCTAGTTATAAGACTATCATATCATATGGTGTATTAAACTTTTCTTATTATCCAATTGGTGGTCTTATAATCATACCTATTCTTATAGTTATGTCTCATTCTTTCATAAAATAAATAGCAAATCTGTAATGCTACATATTTGATACATTGAGTTTTTGAATTCCAAGGTTCAAAATGTTTGCAAAAGCAAACACACAGAAGTGAATTGTGAACTAGTGGCTTAAGAAGAGTCCGGATAGGAATAGCAAATACCCTATATAGCATTTAGTACGAATCAACTATTGACCCATATGCTTTTACATTCTTCCAATATCCTTAAAATAACTTCAGCAGGTCAGTAATATTATTACTTATATTTTAAAGATGAGGCATTGAAGCATGAAAAAGTGAACTAACTTATCAGAGATCATATAACTAGCAAATGGTGGGGGCAGGATTTATACCTAAGAAATGTGGTTCCAGGGTCCATATAATTAATCAAACCATTATTCTCTCAAATTATTTCATTGCATACAAAAGATTATCTTTATCCCAAGTATCTTGAGTTTGGCTGCTTCTTATTCATAAAACTACCTATACTGAGCAGAGCCCTTAGAACATAGCAGCCATTCAAAAAAGATTTTTACTTGAATTTAAAAAAAAATCAAGGGAAGATGCCAGTTTAGATATCTGTTCCCTCATAAAAAAGCATATTAATATCTGGAGAGAAAATTCAAAACAAATCATCATAGATTTAACAAAAACAGGGAAATGAACTGTTTTTATTCCAAATTCAACAAGAGACTAAACTGGAATGCCATTTGGAATGTAGATGGGGACTTTAAGCAAAAATAGATGAGGTAATTAAACACCCATGTAGGACATATGGCTTAGAGATAGCTTCCCCCTGGAAACTAGTCATTCACAAAGGGAAGGGAGGATAGAGAGAAAGGTTTCTGAGAATGTGCACATGGATCTTGGCCAATAGCACACATGAGGAGTCTTCATTCTTAAATGTAAAGAAACCTCATAATTATTCATACTTGAGATCACCCAGAGCCAAAAGTTTCCCTGTGATCAAGCGTATATAACTCATTGCTCAGAGGAAAATCACTATGGAACACAGGATTTTTTTTTCTTTTTTACTCTTCTGATTATAACTCAAAACCTCTTTTTCAGGCACTTTCCCCTAATTTTTGTTTTCACTATTTGTTTAATTTAATTTCTTAGAAAAGCTATGTCATAAGCCGTCTGATGACTTTGTAAATGCAAAGAGCCAATGTTGTGGAACAGACAATCTAATGACATAGTGTTTAGTGTTCCCTAAAGCAGGAGACAGATGAAGAGAAACGGTGAACCAGCAACCTTAGCATAATTAAGACAAGCCTGAGTGCTTGCCATGGTGCCATTACATTAATCTCACATCAGTGGCACCTGGCTAAAATTTATGAGATATGTAAAAGGGGCCTTTCCAACTGACCTTGATAAGGCAGAGTTATTTATCACGTGAGAGAATAGTCAGCAAGCATGGGGGAATGAGGTATATTAGAAGTAAGTTGGCAGAGAGATTTAAGGGCAGTGGGCTGCAAATACACTTTGACTAAAAAGATCCAGAGAAGCATTTCCAGTACTATGAAGCATCCTTGATAAGTAAAACATAAAATCATACATCATGTTAATAAGCAATACATATGACAAGAGTAATAGTAAATGCCAAGTTTTAAACTGATGCCAGTTTATTCATTTAATATGTTTTAATGTGTGTTTATTGAACAAATGGGACTTTGTGACTGCAATGGATCCCAAATGATCTCATCCCCAAATAAGTAAGAAAAATATATTCTTTGTGAGCTCCTTGAAGGCATTATCTCATTTCATTCCTCACTGCATTTCCAGGGCCTACTCTAAAGCCTGAAATATTTTGGTGCTAATAAATCACCAGATCTTTTTATGGCTGGCTGCGTCCTGTTCGTTAGGTCTCCATTCATACATCACCTCCACAGAGAGGTCTTCCCTGATCACCCCATCAAAAAGAATGCCCACCATAACGAAGTTTTTTGTGTCCTGCCTACATGTTTATTACTTGATTTTCCTCCCTAGACTCAAGGTCCCTTGTCTTTTCCTGTTTCCCTTTATATGCCAACATAGACACAAAACCTGGAACAAAACATGGGTAGGTTCATTTCATTTCAAATGAATGAAAGAAGAGTTGCTTATTGAACGGACTGTACAAATTAATAAACAAAGGAGTGATGGCTATTATGCTTCAAGGTATATTCTGGAAAATATATACTTTTAAATCATCATGCTATCAGTAGAAACAAGGTGAAAAATCTGATGACTACTCTTCAATAAGGACTTCATTGTGATAAAATCAGTAACACTATAATCCATTCTTGATTGTTTATTTTTAAAAATCTCAGACCTTTTCAGCAGTTGCCATTAATGTTGTTAAATATGACAAGGCTTCTTAAGCCATGACCTGTTCTGTACTTTAAACACTGCAACAAGAAATACAGAGGGAAAACAGCAGTGTGTTTTTCTTGTTGGAATTTTGTCTATCCTATGTCTATATAAAATCCACCACATAAAATAGTAGTACTTCAATCTATAGAAATTGCCATAATGTAAGTGACATTTTATTTCTGCTCATGGGCCAACTAGTCAGCACAAGGGTCCTTTATTTTATTTTTGTGTAATGGACAATTTGAAGATTTCTTTTTAACTTTACCAAATGTAATTGAATTTATACTTCTACTAAAATGGAGATGGATGGATACAATTCTATCTTTACACAATGAAAGCCTTATGGACTCTCCAGGGATGGGGAAAAGCAGCACAGCTTCTGGGTTTTACATAGAAAAACCACATTGAGTCAAGTAGACCTGATTCATTTTAGGTCACACCAGTCACATAATGGCTTTGTACATTTAAATTCTGATTTGTTATCATTCCATATTTGACGACTCTTCTATGCAAAAACACAGTCTAGCTGAAATCTGCAAATCACACAGAACAATTTTTCTATTCTTTTACTACACCTTAAAAATGAAAGAATTAAAAGTTAGGCACATCTGGCAGCTGTTATTTGACAATGGAAGTAAAAAAGCAAACTTTCCTTAAAAAAACAAATTAATAAAATTAATATATCAATATTTGAAAAAAGTGTTGATTTGCCACACTTCCTAGCATAATTGTTCGCTTTAAAAACCCAATTAACATTCATATCCATACAGAAAATTAATCACGCATAGCATTTGTTTGGATTTTGGAGCTCTATTCTGGATCTATGTCAGAGACACAGGATATAACTATACTTCAGGGATCATAAAAATTTTGGATGATTCCTTTTGCATATACATTACAGATTATAAATTCATCCCTCTCTGAGGAAAGGTTTTTTTAAGTATATCAGAACAATTAAACATAACCCATTTAATGTGAGTTTGTGTACATTTTAGTGTGACATAAAGAGATGAATTATTAAATAAATATTTTACAAATAATGTTACAAGGGTGGAAGAGAAAGGGATAATTAATAAAATGTTCTCTACACTGAATGTCTCCACGTAAACTAAATTTCCTCTGCTTTCTAGAACTTTTGCAGATAATAATTAAAAAATCTGTAAAATATCAGATTTGATACTTGCCACCAAACCTACCTCTTTCAGCTCTCCATTTAGGTTTATACATCTGAATTATTAAAATTTCATTAGGAAAATACTGAAACTTCATTCAACTAATAGAATGTTGCTGATTTCTATTTGTGATGGGAATGTGAAAGAGGATGAAAGGGGAGATACAGTTTATATTTCATAATTCTGTAACTTAATGATCCTATTTTATTAAAGAAAATCAGCTGCACATTTATGTCATAATTATTATCATCAAAGCAGTAAGTGTTCATAATGATTCAAAGGCTAATCCTACGACCATCATATTTTATTGCTGTTCCTCCTCATCCTATCAATTTTTCTCAAAATCTGCCTTCATATTAATTTCATGAGGTAACTTTTATTTTGCTAATTAATCAAAGTATGTATAGGATCATCCTCTCTCAACAAATATGCCAATGCAAGACACTTGCTTTTCTTTCAAAAGTTGATGAAACTTAATCAGTTTTATTATTTGTGTTGAAATGCAAACTTTTCCCTTTAAAGTTAAATTGGAATCTTATGAATGTTCAGGTCATTAGTTTCTAAAGAGAGTACTTAAATTAAGGAGAACACTTTAATCCAGTAAAGGGTATAAAAAGTCCTTGCATGAATAGGCTAAAAATGCTTAATTGTAAAAGAGTAATGTAATTATATTCCAAAGTTTTAGAAAAGAACGATCTCCTAACAGAACTTATTCATTTTTAACAAAGATCAAACAACATTAAAATAATTGTGGTGTCTGTAACCGAATTACAATGGAAAGAAATGTTCTTTAAAAAGAACTTGAAAATCTGCCTCAGCATATGGGAAATAAATTATTTGAAAATAAAGTAAGGTCCTAAATGACCATGTGATGCCAGCACAGACTGAATAAACAATGAAAGGTGTACCTCATTACCTGTTTAAATACTAGCATCCAGTTTGCTTCCACAAATGTAGTAGTTGTTGGATATACAGCCATTTTTTTTTACTAGGAGCACATGTTCATTAATTTATCTTATAGCAACCAACCTATTTCTAAGGTCAGACATGAAAATCCATTCTGTCAAAACCAAGTCCCTTATGTAAGGGCACATGGTGTCCCCTCAGAATGGCCAATTTACTACAAATGTATGAGGAAAAGAAACAAAAAATCTTAACAGATGCTGGAAGTTTGATGAAGAATGTAGTGATTCATAAACAGTTTTCCTCAATGACAAGAAAAAAATCAATATTCAATATCATAAATTTTTATAATAAATTAGGCCAAAGTTTGACCACTTTTTAAACTTACAAGAAGTTGCTCCTAAACATGCCTTAAATATCTTGTAGACATTTTTTTTCCTGAAGTGAGCAACATTTTCCATCTGGAATGTGTCAGTCAGGTAACTTTATTTATCCCAGAGTCAACTTCAGAACAATGCAATTAGATGATAGAAAGGAGCAAAGCAAAGTGGGAAAACATGCAGAACATATAATGAAAGCACATTGAATGGAATTAAGCTGAAAGATAGACTGAAGACTTGGAAATAGATGTTTAGAATTGAGGAGGGGCCCTGGAAATCTATTCATCCAAAGCTTTCATTTAAGGTATCAGAAACAGGGGCTGGAGAAGTTATGCTTCTCATGATCAAAAGAATCAGAACTGGACAGTAGACCTGACATATTCAAAACTGTAATCTAAACTTGCTTGACCCTCAAACAATGAAATTGAGGGGAGGAATGGTAATGAAAAATGGGAAAAAATCACATCCCTTCAGGAATTATTTATTAAAACTGTTCTTCCCATTCCCTCTAAGTAATATCAATGGCCCCTCATTTTTCTTGTTCTAACAAGCACAGTTGTAATTTTGAAAATCACTTGAAAGAGTCATAGATCTCAATTTTTCCTTTTCCCTCCTCTAATTAGTTTGCTAGTTTCATTAACTGATTTTCTCTAAAAGATCCTGGTGAATTTGCCTCCCTCTTCCCACAATATTTAAAGTAGTATGTGAATTACATTATTTGTAAAATGTAATTGTGAGATGTTATAGGAATTAGTGTCTAGTTCAAAAGACACACAACAGGTGAAATTTTTTCTTTAAAGATGTAAAATCTGTTAATCAGACTAAAAGATTTCCTTCTAAATGAATGTGATAACCCAGACAAATATAGGTATTTGGGAAAAGCAAATTATCCATCTCACCATTGGTTCCTCTGTAATCATACATTAAAAAAATTATTTGTATTAGTCAGACTTACCCATTTCATTCATATCACTTGCTCAAGCTCTCCGTGTTCCAGCCATCTGGATCACTCTGGTTTCTTTCAGCTCTTTGCCATCTTGTTCTCTCCTTACAAGGCAGTGCATTGTTTCTAGAGAATTTCTACATTTAAAGCTCTGAAGTCTCTATGGCACATTATGTGGTTCATTAAATACCACAGAGCTTAAATTAGTATATCAATTTTCCATCATTGCTCAAATAGTATCTTTCTCTTCACTTAAATTCTGTGCCTATATGTGTGGCATAGTAGAATTTTAGGCCTAGTAAATTTAGGCATAGTAAATTTTAGGCAAAGTGTAGTTTGTGCAACTCTGCTACAATGTGGCATAAAGTGCTATAGTAAAATCAATTGTCTAAACAGACTATAAAATATATACAATTTGAGTACATGATGAATTTATAAAACCACAAGTCCAAAGAAATCATATATGTATATATAACATATATTCATGCATTATTTATCAAGGTGTAAAATTATATTTAAGAATCATTTGATGTCATACCCAAACTTATAATGAATAATTTGATCATTTATAAGTCACATTTAGGACAATGTCCAATCTCTCAGGTAATCATAATGTTCACTGATGCTCACTAAATAGCCCTGAAGTTCTCTTCTACCATTTGGAATATGTGGCAGAACTCAATGCTGTCTATATAAATTAACCTGGCAGGACTTCAGGGGTATTTTTTTCCAATCCCCTCATTTTATAGATAAGGGAAGTGAAATTCTGAAAGCTAAAATGATTGTAAAATTGGTCACGAAGCGACTCAAGTGACACGGCTGGGACTAGAACCGTCTCCCAAATACCAGTCACAGTTATTACTAACCACCAGTGCTAAAGCAGCTCTTTGAGCTCTTGAAACCGCTTTCTTTTTCCAAAATCTCTCTTTCTCATAACAACATCCTGTGATGTGGTGTTATCACCCTAATTAATAATGGAAGGACACAGGCTCTGGGAGATGCTGTAGCTAGTATGCAGTCACATGCATACCTTGAGTCTGTCCATTACATTATTTCAGAAACATTTCAAGGCAAGTTAGGGTAAATTATATGTTTGTTATTTATTATGAACGAATGTAAGTGGAATATATTTTATTCTATTCCATGAGTGTTTTCCTAACTTGGCTAACTTCGCTAATCATTAGAGTCACTTGAGATTTTTCTGGCTCCGCCCCAGACCCACTGAATCAGAATCTCCAAGGAAGGCGCCTGGGAATTTGTACTTTTAAGTGGCTCCCCAGGTGATTTTGATAATTAGCCAAGATTTGGGAACACTGGCAATACCACTGAAAATTAAGAGGATCCTGCCTTACAAGTTTAGAATGTTTAGAAAGAAAATGCACCTACTGTTAAAATTGACCCAATCCAGTTTCTCTATTTTATAAATAAGCGAGATAGATGTCTTTGTCACAAGTGGGTAGAAAAACTGCCAAATACCACCTATATTTCTGGGTCAGAGACAGATTGGAACTCCACCAAGAGAAACTGGGCATTCGTACTTGGTCTATTTCCATGGCAAGGACAAAACAATCCTAATCTTACTGATCTTTTCATTAAAGAATAAAGCAATCTCAGGGCATTAACTGCTGACAGTAATGCAGATCATGGATTTTACGGATTAACCAAACCACAAACAATCTAGAACATGTCCACAGAACAATTCTTGTTTGTGTAGTACAGGAGGCAAAAAAGCAATCGGTCTGACTTGAACTATTGGGTTTAATTACTCAATAGAACATTTGTCATTTACAAATCCATATGCCCATCAGCATAGCAATAGTATCTCATAAATGCTTAGAGATTCTCCGTTAATAATATCACACAATGTGAACAGTACTCCATCATTTTCAAAGCACTTTCACATATATTAACCCACTTGATACTTGCAACAGAGCATGAAGTACAGAGCAATTCTAAACAAATTGAAAGATTATAATTAAAATATATTCTTAGCAGAATGCAAATATCTTGAGGTATATCTGATTTACTTTTGGTTTCATGCAAAACAAGATATATACCACCCCTTACACTCCATAAAAATAATTTTAAACCCTAACACATTCATTAAATTCTTTTTTTAATGAAAAAAAATTTATGCAATGCTAATTTAAATGCTGAATACGAGATTTAAAAAGAAAGTGAATCAAGGAATTAGGCCTTACTACTTTAAATATCAAGCATATAGATCCTGATTTATTTCATAAAAGCAGTTTCTCAACTATACCAAAAGCTGGATTATTTTCCCTATACAATGGTTCAGCTGAAAAATAGTGACTATAGTGAAATACTATGAAAAGAGTTTGTTTAAAAAATTTTAAATTTAAAAAATATTATATTTATCCACATGCTAATTGAAACTCAAATCCAAAGTTGTTATTCTTTATTTTTATTGTTTATTGCCAATTTAGCCCTTCGTCCTTCCTTACTAAATAAAGCCCCAAACTTCTTTGTCTTAGTGTTATTCTTTCTATTAGAAAAACTTCAAAGATATTCTTTCTGTTAGAAAAACTTCAAAGATACACAAAGATATCCAAAAAAATTTTTTTCCGGATAGATTGAACATAGCTAGGAAAGTCACCGTGTGAAGAGTGCTATTAAAGCCAAATATTCAAATACCAATTATAACAAAGAACTACTCAGACACATAATAATTTATCTAAGTTATTATTCAACTTAATATTATCAACAGGTTCGGATAACAATATAAGTTTTTCTCATGGGAGAGACTCCATCTGAGTTTCTAATTAAATAACTTTTGTATAGTTCCTTTTCTTCCCCTCACAAAAGGTCTTTTTTTCCCCTCCATTCTTGCTCTCTTTCTTTCTTTGTTGATACTGTTTACTTCCAAGTCTGCCTCTGAACTCTCTGTCTAATTAGCTCTTGATAGATCTGCTGCCCTGTTTCCACAAACATTTAATTCTGCCGTCAGTCCATTTACATTACAGCATGTTGCATTGTCTTTTACCAGCCTAATTTTGTTTGAGTGAATGTAAATCCCATTAAACAGTCACCTATTAGACTGTGGCATATAAACTCCAAAAGCCTCTTTATTACAAGAGTGAACATAAGGCCCAATTGATAAAAGATTTCTGGGGCATTTCAATTTGTAGCCTACTTCAAATATTCTGTCTGCATTAAGCTTAGCAGCTCACTTGTTCAAAGTATTTGACAGAGTATATGAGTATCCTTCAACCTCTGTATTCCATAGCAAACATACACAAATGTTACTTGCTTCTTGTCCTTGGAAAAAAAATAATTTACTTATACCTAGACATATGTGAAATTGTATTTTCCCCCTTTAGTTTATTTTCTCCTTGGTAATCTGACCACATTATTTTCAAAAGACTACATGAAGGTGTTTACAAAGATCAGGATAGCTTGCAGATCCCTCTGGAAAGAGCTCTTTTTGAATATTAAACAACAGCACAGAATTTCAATAATCCTTGGTGTTTCCTGATGAGTTTTCTGAAGAGGAGTAATACATAGCATCCTGACATGTAGCACATGCGATAGCAACTAGATATTGACAATCTGGTTCCTCTCATAATGTGGCTCTAGGTTGATAGTCCAAAACAAGAAAAACAAGACATAAGAGATAGAAGTTCTAGGAAGACAAGGTAGCCAATTATTAGAGTTGCTGATATTTATATCAATATAATCAATCAGATGAGTTCCAGGTACTAGCTTCTATCTAAGAGGGCTCAGTATACACTTTCCCCAAAGCTGAGTCAATCATTCAGCACCATGGTCATATAATTATTGGTTTAAGGTAAGGGTGAGAATGGCTTTCTTTCCATTTCCTCCTGGTAATAAACTCAGAAAGACACCCATGAAGTGCAAACCCTCACACACAAAATTATTTCTCACCCCTGCAGGCTTGTCAAAGCCAATATTTCAGGAAAGCACAGGTTGTTGAAGGGGACAGTGATTTCTTTGCCTGCTGTGAGTCTCTAAGGACAACAAACATTCCAAAAGAGACTGTAGCCAAAATTGTTAGTAATTTCACACAGCTTTTTTGCCATGACGACAAAAATCCACGAGAAGACTGAATAGGTAATGGGTTAGGCGTTAAGCCACAGCTATTTGTATAGGAATCAAAATATCTATGGTCTCAAATACTAGTTATAGAGTGAACCTAGATTAAGAATCAAAACAATCATGGAAATGATTTTGACAAATATATGGAATGTACAGTGAATACTTATTAACAGACACTTAGCTTATAATAAATGCAAAACAAAAATCAGCTAAGTACTTAAACTAAATGGTTTATGTTAAGAGCATAAAAATTACAAAACAATGAGCATCAGAAATGGATTTATCATGTAAGACTTTGTATCAATGCCCACTCACATTTACAATATTCAGCTTTTGAAGTAGAAACCACACAAATGCAAAGTCTTAATATTTAGGCTCAAAAATAACCAGGCATGTATGTAAAAACAATTTTCCTAAATGGTAGACTCCTTATTTCTTTCTACATGTTTCCATGTGGGTTAATGGCTTTATCATATATGTGTAAGTTTTACATGACTGCTTTTCTTCACATTTCATAGTATTAAGGACATTTAATTCAGGTTTGACATATTCAAATAATTCATAATGGATGACATGAGTTTGTCCCCTTGGTTGTTCCCTTATGATGATTTTAAATTTAACTGAGACCGATACTTCTAAGGGAAAAGCTCATATTAGTTTAGTGTTACTTGTTTCCAAAATGGGCAACTGAGTAGTATTACTTTGGTTCTTGTGGTTTACAAAAGCTTTTCTCAAATATTAACATTATTATTGTAAAATGTGACTAACTTCAAAAGGAAATTATTTTGTTAAAGCTGTGCTAATATTTTAAGGGGGCCTAGAAGAAACATAAGTGATTCATACTAAGTATGTTAAAAAATTTGGGGGTGCCTGGGTGGTTCAGTTGGTTAAGCGTCTGACTTCGGCCCAGGTCATGAACCCATGGCTTGTGAGTTTGAGCCCCACGTTGCTCTCTGTGCTGATAGCTCAGAGCCTGGAGCCTACTTCTGATTCTGTGTCTCCTCCTCTCTGTCCCTTCCCCGCTCACATTCTCTCTCTCTCTCTCTCTCTCTCTCTCTCTCTCTCTCTCTCTCTCAAAAATAAATAAACATTAAATTTTTTTTATCTAAAACTTACTAAACACCCAAAGTTTCTAAATCTATACTGGTTTCTATATTACCTGTAACATTTACAAAAAACATTATTAATTTTTAAGAATCTGTATGCTATATAAAGTCACAACATATAATCTCTAAAGATGGGTTACATAATTTGTCTGAGCCTCCGTTTCCAATTTTAAGATGAAGAAAATATTTAAGATTAAATGAGTCAATTACAGAAACAAATATTTGCTGTTTAGTGTTTTGTTTATTTTTGAGAGAGAGAGACAGAGTACAAGTGGGAGAGGGGCAGAGAGAGAGGGGGAGACACAGAATCTGAGTTGTCAGCACAGTTGCCAATATGGGGCTCGAACTCACGAACCGTGAGATCATGATCTGAGCTGAAGTTGGACACTTAACCAACTGACCAACCAGGCACCCCAATATTTGCTGATTTCTTAATACAAATAATGAATTGTAATAGGCACTGGTACATAGTAGCGAACAATCTCTATTTCTCACAGAATTGTAGTGAAGAAGACAGCCAAAACCCATACATAGTTACAACTTTTGATAAGCTCTATCATGAACAGTGATGGTCATAGTTTTGTCTCTTCAACATGTTTTTCCTTTTACCCTCTCCCCTATTAACGGGATTTTAAAAATTCATTTTTAAAGTGAATTTGTTCTAAAGAATTCTTGTAAACTTATTCCTCTGCCTACCTATGACATGAACAACCATATGATTCATCCTCAATGATGTGACCTTATTTCCCTATTCACAGTGATGGGGGCTATCTGACAAGAGACATGTTCTTTGCAGTAAGAGCGCAACTATGAAAACAACAGGAGAACAGAACTGCTTTGAGCCCTTTTTTATCACAATTTGGGGAAAGTCTGACTAAGAATAAAGCCAGAAGAGAGAAAACTAGAGCTGAGACATTAAGATGGTGAGACGGTGTCCTAATAACATGATCGCATCCCTGGATCTATGTGTGCTTAAAAACACTGGGCCCCTGGGTGACTCAGTCAGTTAACCGTCTGCCTTCACCTCAGGTCACGATCTTAGGGTTCATGGGTTTGTAAGTTCCAGCCCTGCGTTAGGCTCTCTGCTGTCAGCACAGAGCCTGATTCAGATCCTCTATCTCTCTGCCCCTCCCCTGCTCACTCTCAAAAAAATAAAATTAAAAAAAAGAAGACTAAATCATTTCTGGACTTCCTATTTTTGTGATCTAACAGAATATCTTTGCTTAGGTTAGACTACGTTTCAATCATACACAACCCATGCACTCTCATTTAAAGGTACAGAAGACAATAGAATAAAATGGGGATAGACCAGTGCTTCAGGCAGAGAAAATATCATGAAAGCTCTGTGTAAGTGTTAATGTGTTTGAAGAACTATGAACTCATTAATTCCACTGTTAACTGTAACTCTATAGCTTCTTCTAGGTCTTGATTTGAGGCTCTGGGAAAGACCTTCCCACCTACAAGGAGGCTCTCACCAGATCTCCTTTCATTTGCACTTTGTGTTTCATTTATTCTATTGGGTTATCAAATGGAAGGACTGTTTCTAAAAGCAGATGTTATACAGAAAGGTAGGAAGGAGAAAGCTTAGATATCAGAAAGAATAAAGTATGGGAGACCTCAGGGAACCACTAGGCTGAGAGCCTTGGGAAACCCAAGGAGCCTCCTGTACAGCTGAGTAGAACACAGGGAAGGAAAGGACAGAAACTGAAGATAAAAACTATTGAACCTCCAATTATGCTTAAGGCCAGCCTTAGCTATATAATTCATCATGCCCTTTAAATAAAATGAGGGTGATTTGAAATATTGCTTTCCACTAATACTAATTTGAAAAATGTGTTTTCTTAAAAAAATTTACTAATTTTGAAATCTGCCTCACTTGTTTATTTTGATTGTTTTAGAATAGTCAGACAATCTAATAGATAGCATTTTTCTAAGTAGTAAACTTCTGGGTTCTTAAAAGGTGGTGCCTACAGTATCTTTGGATACGTGATAGTTACTTTAATAGAAGTTGCATTCAGCAGAACAGAAAGGATTCATGAAAAATTCTCTGAGTTAGTGAATATCTGATGGAAAATTTGTAATTGCCCAAATTCTTTACAGATTATTTGTTGGAATACCTCAAGATGCTGAGTCAGCCATGCTTTCACAAGAAAGTTCCCCTTTACTGTCTTTCTTTGTGCATGTTTGGTGCCTATTAATATAGTACCTGAGTGAGACTATTTAAATTCAAAGGGACTTCTTGCCTGAAGGAGGACAGCAGAATTGGGCCCAATGGGAGTTCTGTCTGAGTATTTGAGGGCAAATTTAGTCTACTGGAAGGGCAGTTACTAACTAGGGATTTAACTACTACAACAAAGTTTTAAGGAACAAAGCAAGTGGCAGTATTATAGGGGCTTTTTTGTTTCCTCACTTTTTCCAAGTAGAATTATTTTGATTAAAAAATAAACAAACAAAAGCTTAATTGGAGAGACTAGCTCAAATTATGGCATCCTGAAATTAGAATTTTAACCTACGAGTTTTGAATATAATCCAGATTCTCTATCATACAAATTCTATAGAAGATTTAACTGAGACTAAAGCTGTCAGCCTTGCAAAAGGCAGTATGTAAGTAGAGGGGAAATATCTCCCCTATCTCTAGCATATATCCAAATCATTAACTATAAAAATGTCACATGTAAGTTTAAGAGCCAACAATTCATATAACCTAATTAGCAGTCTTTTTTTAATTATAAAAAAGTAATATAGCAAATACCTATTTCCCCACACCATATTAGCATCTGTTTCAGCCTTTTTACTCTCGTATTTGTATTTTTAAAATACCTTAAGCAGTGTATTTGTGTGTGGGTATGTGTGTGTATCCTAAATGCAGAGGAAAGAGAAGAAAGTAAAGTCCATTTTAACATGTACACATAGTCCTGCTCTCCTCTTCTCTCACCCCCCATAATCAGCACTATAAGTCTGATCAGTAACCTTCCAGCTACCATTATACATACAAATGCATGCATATAGACATAATACTATAGGCATTGTTTGATATGACTGTAAATGGTCTTTACCATATAAAATTATTAAGTAAAAGGAATGAAAATTTTAAATCCAGAATGTAAATTAAAAAATTCTAGATTCATAGGATTCAGTGGGAACAGAGCCTAGAAATCACCTCTCTTGTTTAATAGCTATGGAATCTGTGCCTCAGGGAAGAGAGGCTCCTTAGGGCACACAAGTAATTAAAAGAGTTCCAAAGAGGCAAGATCTCTTACTTACTGGTGAGATGCTTTTTCCATAATGACAGACCACCAATTGTAAAATGTGACAGTCACATTTTACATGCTATGCTATGTTTCTTTTCTTATGTGTATGTCTTTGTGTACATGTTAGGAGTGAAGGTATATCAATGGAATAATAAAGCTGACAAAGAAAATACTCAACATGTACTATGTAGTAGGCAGTATGCCAGGCAGAGTATACACAAAAAAACAAAAAAGAAAAACTATTTTCATGGAGCCTAGAGTCTAACAGAGCAAGACTGAAAAACGCAAGCACAATGAGAGTGTATGTTTTCATGTGTACAAATGATTACTGTAGTTGAAGTCTGTAAGAGACCCCAGAGAAAAGACAATTGTTTCCATATATTCTGGTGTTTTCTGTGGCTACTTCTTCCAAATATTACCTCTACCAAACCACACTGCCTGATGGAGCAGGAAACCTATTATGGGATAGAGAGCTCCAGCCATTTAGACCTGAGTAGTTGTATAATACCCTTATCTGTCCAAGCATGTTTAAGATTGAAACAGCTTTTACACAGCCCATGGCAACAACACTTCCTACAGACTGTACAAAATAATAAAAGAGAACACAGAGACACAGACGATGCTAAGGAACATTTAGGAGTATAATCCTGCATGTATTTTAATCAGCTTTAACATAATCTTATCCTGTGTTTTATAAAGGCTTTATATTGGAATTTTTTTTCCTATGAAAAGTGAACAATTTGCGTTAAAATTAAGCTAATTTCATTGATAATGGTAAGTTAGGCCCATTTGTACAAGAATGACAAAATATTCTTTAAATGTGTGGTTGTATCACAGGTGCTATTTAGTTGTTTGTTTGTTTGTTTGTTTTTATCTGAGTTACAAAGTCTGAATAGTTTTAGTATATACATAACTTGTAACTTAATTTGAATACTTAGTTAAAAAGAGAAATCAAATTTAACAGACTATATAGCAAATTCTTAACAAGCATTCTCCTCATAACACCGTAAATAGGTTCAGGATTCTTAACTCTACTTTTCAAATGTATTTTACTAGGCTCCTTCAGAACTAGTTCAGTGAGAAAAGGAAAAAGGAAAATAGTTTGTAGTTTTTCTGTGGACTGTTACAATAAAATTTCCTGTGTGTTTTCTGGAGTGCATGTATTTATGATTATAGAAAACATTAATATAACTAAATTTACTGGGGCCAAATATTTGACTTGTTATAGAATTTGTCATCACAACACTTTATGAAACAGTATTTGTTTTACAGATGAGGAAAAGGAGGTTGAACTACTATAATCTTTAATATCTTTGGCTATAATTCTGGAAATAAATTTTTGAAAAAAGATAATTTAGGTTTTTTGTTTGTTTCAAAATAAACAATTTTGAATTCAAAAAATCCAACTTTTTCACTTACCAAATGCCTCTTCTGACTTCTACTTGATTCCCAGCTACTAAAAAATGTCTCTGACTTAAAGATTTCTTACTCAAAGACTTTTAAAGTATAGTTTAAAATCATACTTTCATTTTATAATTGGAAATAAATTTAGAAAGGATCTTCTCCAACCTTCCAACTTTATAAATAAAGAATAAGTTTCAGAAAGTAAAAGAGTGCTTAATAGAATTTCTTAGTGGCAGAAATGTAACTAGAACTTAATTCTTACCAGTAGTAGTTCAGTGATTTCTGAATATTCCACCAATTGCTAGGATTAATATTAACTGTGATGTTAATTTCTATGAGAGATATCATAGGTAAAAAATAGTAATGATATAATTAAGCATGACGATTCCCCTATTCGAATTAGCTTAGACTTAAAATCAACCAACCTGAAAAAATTGAGACAAATATAATCAGGTATTTTTTAATTATGTTTAATTGTAAATACATGGTAGTAAACAATTTAGATTATTGATGATATCAGTGACAATTGATGCAACAGTATTATGGTGTTTATAGAAAAAAGAAAAGAGGGCAGTCAAAAGTTTATAAACATTTGACCCTTTTGTATGAAACCAAAAGGTTAATAAGGACTTAAATTTATAATTTATATATCTATAAATGTAATGAATATGTTAAGTAAAAGTATGTTTAAAACTCAGAAAAGATTGCCTTCACTTTCATTTTTTAATGCAAGTTAGTGAATGGAAATCAAAACAGCAAACTAGAAAAAGGCTCAAGAACTCTTATTATAAGAATTCCAGAAAAAAAAAATTATTTGGGGAGAGAGAGAGAGAGAGAGGAGACTGATTCCCAGCGTGGAGTGTGGAGTCCAATGTGGGGCTCGATCCCATGACCCTGGGATCATGATCTGAGCTGAAATCAAGAGTCAGATGTTGAACGAACTGAGCCACCCAGGCTCCCCAAAAGATTTATTTAAAAAAATTACTCCCTAGGGGCATCTGGATGGCTCTGCTGGTTAAGCATCTGACTTCAGCTCAGGTCATGAGGTCATGATCTCGCAGTTCCTGGGTTCCAGCCCAGAGTCAGGCTCTGTGCTGGTAGCTCAGAGCCTGGAGCCTGATTCAGATTCTGTGTCTCCCTCTTTCTCTGCCCCTCCTCCACTTGTGCTCGTCTCTCTCTCTCAAAAATAAATTTTAAAAAATAATTTTAAAAAACCACTCCATAATAAAAAAAAATCTCATTACTTTAAAACTTACTGTAGTTCTCAGGGAGCCTGGGTGGCTCAGTTGGTTTAGCTTCTGACTTTGAGGTCATGATCTTGGGGTTTGTGGGTTTGGGTCCTCTGTGCTGTCAGCTCAAAGCCTAGGACCTGCTTTGGATTCTGTCTCCCTCTCTCTCTGCCCCTCCTCTACTTGGGCTCTGTCACTCTCAAAAATAAACATTATTATTTTTTTAATTTAATGTAGCTCTCAATATTGAAAAATAGCTCCAAATAACTTTTTAAAAAGCTTGTCAAAACTGATGCAGACAGCAAACTTTATTAAAAATTTATGCAAAGAACCATTATCATACATAATTTTTTCAGATTTAAATTAAAATTAACTCAATGGGTTAAGAAAAAGTCATATGACACATATACATAACGCATGATTAAGACGATATGTATGCACACACACCACACACATATATATACTATTTTAGATACTAAAAACTATTTTCCTTTTCCAGTTCCCTTAGAAAATCAGAATCAGAATTGATATTGAACACAAAAAATGTATTTCCTTCAACAGTAAAACCGAATTTACCAAGTTAATATAGAGATAATCCTTTATAAGCACGGTCACTGTAACAACTATATGAATAAAACAGACTAAATAAAACTACATATCTAAGGATATCATTTGGTGTTATTTCATTTTCCTATTGCAAACATACAAATATGGAGCCTATTCAAGGTTTTATTATCCAATTCAATCCAATGGAAAAACTATGTAGAATGATCTATCATGGAAAATAATTTATGAATTACCTACACATTTTATTTGAAATAGAAAACTATTAGGGATAAAACTGAAAGTACCCTAAAAGTGTGAAGTTTGTGCCTCTATACTTACATAATCTAAAATATATCCAGGAGATGATTTTTTTTTGGTAGTAAATAGGCTTTTTTTCCTCCATCTCACTTCCTCTCATCATTCATAATCTTAAATCTTAGAATTACAGTAATTAGTATAAATTATATATATATATATTTATATATATTCATTCATATATATATACATTCATTTCATACTATTCATTCATATATATATTCATTTCATGTATATTCATTCATATATATATATATATATATATATTCATTTCAATCTGTAAAGTTTAATATGTGGTAGCTATTGTTTGTACCCAATCTCTCTATTAAAAATTGTGACTTTGAAATATGTCAAAACATATTCTCCTAACACTTATTTTTATGGATGCTATTTTTATGGATGCTGTATTTACAACATTTAAAACTCCTTAAAATATGCATTTATAATTCCAACATATCTATTACTGCTTAAGATCTTTAAAAATATTGTCTTAAAGTCAGCAAAATAACTGAAATGTGAAAATTAAGAATTGTACAATACAACCAAATTTTAGAACTGAATAATATAGCTCTATATGTCTACTCTAAATAGCTTCAAAAGTCAGGTCAGAAAAGTGAATGACTGTGGGAAGCTTGATAGAGTGTAAAAATTTGGATGCATAAATCTCATTCAGGTTCACTTCCATATGCCCTAAGGGCAAAGCCAGGCATGAAGCCTTCATGTGTTACCTATTGAACTGGGTCATACGTGGCGATATTTGCTGTATGGTCCTGTGATGAGGCAGCATGGGGAGAACCAGCTGGCCAAGGCTAATGTACCATCTGGGCTGAAAAAATACTGCCAATTCCATTGGCAGAGGGGGAAGAGTGAGTTTGTAATCGAGCTATAAATCACAAGCAGGTCTTGCAAGTTGTCAATTAAAAGTCTGATATATTGATGTCCTCAATGCATGGGTGACTCCTTGCTTTTAAAGTATCACTATTTACATAACAAAATCCTTTTAAATATCTATCTTTACCTAATAAAAAATTACTGGAAGAACCCATAAACAAATCAGCACATTAAGAAATGCAACTTAGAACATTAAAAAAAAAAAAAAAAGGAAAGACAGATTCCTTGATTGCACAGCTGTGGTGAGATTCCTAGAGTGTCCAAATGACATAGATCTTAACTTTAAAATGTACAACTTAAATTAAGAGAATTTTCACTGACTATATTATTTTCATGCATTTCTATGTTGCACATGAGAAAATCCATATAGTAGTATGGCCGTACGTGTGTGTGTATGTGTGTGTGTGTGTATGTGTGTGTACATACATACACAAATTATGGTCTACCACCACACCACAATCTAGTAGAAATAACATGGGTTTCGGGGGTAGGTAAACATGAGATCAAATCCCTGTTCTGTCACTTACTAGTTCTATGGCATTCTACAAGCTAATCTACGAATGTCAGTGGTGCTGCAGTGAAATGGCAAGGGTTAACAATTATATGTAAAATAACTAGAACATAGTAGTTGCGCAGTAAATGACAGCTGTATTACTGTGGTGTAGGGAAATGACACATTTGCACAGTCTTTGATTTAAATGTGGTATATTGTTTCCAGGGGCACCTGGGTAGCTCAGTTGGCTAAGTGTCTGACTCTTGATTTTGGCTCAGGTCATAATCTCATGGTTCATGAGATGAAGCCCCGCACTGAGTTCTGCACTGGGCATCATGGAACCTACATAAGATTCTCTCTCTCCTTCTCTCTCTGCCCTTCCCCCACTCGCTCTCACACACTCTCTCTGAAAATAAATAACCTTTAAAAAAAAGTGTTATGTTTCTAATCAGAGTAAATGTATGAATTTTAGTCAGAGACCACAAAACATAAAACTCAGACTGATTAGCCCTAAAACTTTTGCTAACTATTCATCAAATTCATCATCAAATGTCATGCATCAACTCAATATTTTTACTTTTTAATTTATTGCTTGAAGTTCTCTTAATCAGATGATCCATGGATGGCCCAAGCTCTGTTGCCACTCTATAAAAATTCTGCGATAATCACTAGACAAGACAACTCAATTAACAGCTATTATTCATTGAGCATTCAGTATGTGAACATCTGCATATTAGGTACTTTATAAGTGTTATTACAATTTTAAGCTATAATAATATATTAGTAACCATGGGGATCACCACGATCCCCAGCATTTAGACTGCAGTTACACTTGATCAAGGCCAAAGCATTAGAGAGGCCCTTTGCAGCTTTCTATCAATTTCTACTCACCAGTATATATCCCTATGACAATGTAAGATAATTATAGAACAAGAAAGTTAATCAAGGGGAAAGGAGAGGACTAATGTTTTCCAATAAGGGAATTCCATCTGCTTCAAATCCAGAAAAAAAGACATTGATATGTTCAATTTGAAATGCCATATGTAACAACTCTTCAGTAACATGCACAAATATTTCAAGGTCATATACAAGAACTTGAAGGAATATCAAAACAAGTATATTCAAAGGAACAAAATTAAATGTGTATACCCTCTTCATCCTCTTTTCTCTCTGTCCTCGTACTAGATAATATGCACCTTTGCCCCTCCCCAAGCCATTCTCTACTCTACTCTCTACCCAAGGAGGCTGAGACTCCATCTTGTTTGCCACTGGTTTTCATCTTAATGTGAACAATCAGAAAATCTTTGGGAGGAGTTTGGAGAGCAAGAGGACAGAAACTTGCAAGTATTCACTAAGACTTGGACCAGGATGAGGTAAAATGAGGTGCCCACATTGTGAAATTTAAGGAGGAACTCACTTTCAAGTACTAACCACTCTCATCCACCCCATCTTTGGTACCGAGTCTGCATCCATAACAAGTATACCTCCTTCAAGACAAGATCTCCCTGATGATTCCAGTTCTCTTTGGTTTTCTGTAGCATACCCTAAGAGTAGTCATATTCACTAATGGAGCTCATTTTTGCTTCACCATCCCGTATCCATTCTCTTCCTGGCTCACACCTCTTCACATTAAATTCTCTTTTCTACACTGACTCTCACAAGCATCACTTCAATTTTAAGTCAGCTTACAAGTATGTTGTTATTCATATCTGAATACATATTTAGAACTGTTGTCATTTCTTGAGTAAATGGATGTTTGGAAGCATCATTATTTACATATAAAAAACAGCCTTAAAATTAATTGGTAGCAATACATAATCTCCCATCCAAGTACTAACCAGGTCCGACCCTGCTTAGCTTCCAAGATCAGACAAGATCGGGCACATTCAGGGTGGTATGGCCATAGACTGGAAGCATCATTATTTATATATAAAAATCAGCCTTAAAATTAATTGGTGGTAATGCATATTCTATTTTGGATTATCAAATAAATCTGTTTTAGCTTTCACTTACAATAAATATGTATGTGACACATATGTGCACAAAAACCATTTTATTGAAACAAAAATCGTCTGCTCTTGGATTTGACTTCTTATCCTACCCAAAATGACATTTTTAAACACTAATGAAACTTCTGTGATCGAAACAGATCAATTCCATAGTATAAGTGTGATCCCATTTTACCTGTTTCTTAACAGCTATCAATTTATAATTGTGTCACAAATTTTATACCACTAAAAGATACATTTTTTAAATTAAATTTTTAGTGTTTATTTATTTTTGAGAGAGAGAGAGAGAGAAAGAGAGAGAGAGAGGGAGAGAGAGAGAGAGACAGTGTGAGCAGGGGAGGGGGCAGAGAGAGAGGGAGACACAGAATCTGAAGCAGGCTCCAGGCTCTGAGCTGTCAGCACAGAGCCCAAATGTGGGGCTGGAATCCACCAACCGTGAGATCATGACCTGAGCTGAAGTTGGACGCTTAACCAACTGAGCCACCAGGCCCAAGATACTTATGTTTTTGATAAAAGAATGATATATCTAAAACCAATACTTTCATTTTGTAAAAGGGAAACCTAAGTGAAATAGACATTAAAAAGACTTGAAAGATCAACTGAAACATTATCTGTCACTAGGTATTTAAAAGTAACTTTTATTTATAGATTTTTAATAACCATATTTAATATTATAATATTTCAAATAAAGTATAAAAAGTTTCCAGAAAAAAACTGAAAGATGATGAAAGGAAAGTATACATAATGTTCACTCAAATATAATTTTAAATTAAATGTAATTATATATACGCACACAATATATATTATATATAGAATGGTCACTAGCAATGATTCCATTTCTTATTTAAAGATTTTTTTAATGTTTATTTTTTGAGAGACAGAGATAGAGTAAAAGCAGGGGAGGGGCAGAGAGAGAGAGGGAGACACAGAACCTGAAGCAGGCTCCAGGCTCTGAGCTGTCAGCACAGAGCTCAATGTGGGGCTGGAACCCATGAACCGGGAGATCATGACCTGAGTCGAAGTCAGATGTCAAATGACTGAGCTACCCAGGCACCTCTCCATTACTTATTTTAAAGGTATTTGTGATCAAACATCCTTAAAATACTATATAAGAATACAAATCAATGTAGAGGCGCCTGGGTGGCTCAGTTGGTTAAACGTCCAACTCACGTCATGATCTTGCAGTTTGTGAGTTCAAGCCCCAGGTCAGGCTCAGCGGCTGGCAGGATGGAGCGTGCTTGGGATTCTCTCTCTCTCTTTCTCTCTGCCCCTCCCCTGCCTATGCTTTTTCTCTCAAAATAAATAAACTTTAAAGAAAACAGATCAATGTAAATTCAATGTGAAAATATTTGAATTTTGAAACAAGGCCGTTTGATCTTAGCTACAAAAAATAATGAAATAGCAAATAAACCAAAATATATCTTTATCTGAAGCTAGAAAACTGTACTGAAATCTGGTGCCTTAATTATGCTTGTTTTAAATGTAAACTATTGGGGAAAATGTATCATTATCTTACTATAATTCATTCTCACAAACATATTTTAAGAGGCAAATCTTTTGGGAAATTAACATTTTAAAAGAACTTAATTAAAAGTCAATGTGGTCCAGTTCTGTAAGTCTAGATATAGTTTTGAATTTCTTGACTGCTGTAGACAGGACACTATTTTATTATTACTCACCATTTTCTGTGCTTGAAAATCAATCTTATTCTTTACCACCTGGTAAAAGAGATCATTTCCTACCTAGAGTAAAATGTTTTACATAAGCTTCACATCATGGAAGAATATATCACAGGTTCACTTATATTTCTGTGTAATCTAATTCAGAAGATAAAAATTGGACATTTGCTAGCCTCTAACTTTCCTGTCAGCAATTATAAAACAGTATTCTATGTCTATGACAAAAGAGTTTTATTTTGGTAGAAAGAGAAACTCAGGACTAGTTTTCCTTATTGGAGGTATGTTTCCTTAAGGAACTATTTTAACTAGTTCCTCAGTCCCCCGCCAAGTCTATAGAGTCTTTTAAAGAATCTCTGTGTAGGTAGGGGGCCTGGGTGGTTCAGTGGGTTAAGCATCAGACTTCAGCTCAGGTCATGTTCTCATGGTTTGTGAGTTTGAGCCCCCCCTGGGGCTCTGTTCTGACAGCTCAGAGCCTGGATCCTGCATCGGATTCTGTATCTCCCTCTCTCTCTGCTCCTCCCCTACTCACACTCTGTATCTCTCTCTCTCAAAAATAAATAAACATGAAAAAAAATTAAAGAATCTCTGTGTAGGTAAAATAAAATATACTCCCTGGCAACCCCACCCCCTTTTTTTAAAATATGTATTTGTTTATTTTGAGAGAGAGAAAAAGCACAAGCAGGTTAGGGGCTGAGAGAGAAAGAGAAAAAGAGAAAAAGAGAGAAAGAAAGAAAGAAAGAAAGAAAGAGAGAGAGAGAGAGAGAGAGAGAGAGAGAGAGAGAATCCCAAGCAGGCTCCATGCTGATAGTTCGATCTCACAAACCATGAGATCATGAGCTGAGCTGAAATCAAGAGTCGGACGCTGAAGGGACTGAGCCAACCAGACGCCCCTCTCCCTGGAACTCCTATCTCATATATTTAGGACACTGCCATCCTTAAACTTGTTCATGATCCTCAATGAAGCCTTCCCATATGTAAGATGATTAACTAAGAGCTCCAATTAAGGATTTAAAGAACATGCTCTTTTGGGGAGCTTCCTTTACAACATACAGAAAAGTCAGACATATAGCAAAATGATGATTGTTTATATGGAAATTAGGTAGGGAGCACCTATGGATATAGATGTCAGATCAACCAATGCTTAAGTCCTGGAAATTAGATTGCCAGCTCCTAAATAATTGCTTCAAAGGAACAGATATCATTTTCTTCATCCTGGATGACATATTAGTCTATGTATTCTGTACCAAATTTCCCTTTCACTATGAAATACTTTTCTTCACATGATAATAATTACCCTAATAATAGATAACATTATTGTGAGCTCGGTTGTTCAGTGCTATCCACTGGGTTAAAGGCTTTACACAGATAACCCCATTTCATCCTCAACAATCTGTGAGGTAGGTAGGATAATTGTTGGCCCCATATTACAAATCTAGAAAGCAGGACATAACAACATTTTCTAGATCACACACAGCCATTAATACAAGAAACAAACCTAACAAGTCAAACCACTATGCTATACTGCTTGTCTATATTACAAAAAGGCAGGAGATCATACTCATAAGGACATCAGTTATTTATGCCATCAGTTGAGGAATCATTTATGGGCCATTGAATCTTAATATTGACATTAATGCTAGCCAGTCCTTTTTGAAGAAAGCAATGGTTACTGTCTCAATTTTAAGACAATAATTAATGGAAAACTCTAAATTATTTACAAGTATGTAATATAAAAAGTGGTGTATGAAATACTCTTGTTTTAGACAACATGTATGCATTCTTAAGTGGAATTATTTCCTCCACTAATATTTATTTATTTTTAATTTTTTTTAATGTTTATTTATTTTTGACAGAGAGAGACAGAGACAGAGCATGAGTGGGGGAGGGGCAGAGAGAGAGGGAAATACAGAAACCTAAGCAGGCTCCAGGCTCTGAGCTGTCAGCACAGAGCCCGACACGGGGCTTGAACTCACAGACCGCAAGTTCATAACCTGAGCCAAAGTCGGACGCTTAACCTGCTGAGCCACCCAGGCGCCCCCACTAATATTTATTGAGTGACAATCAATAGTGACACCTGTCCTAGGTGCTATGAAAGCTTGCCTACGTTCCCCTGAGATTTTACTTTGAGTCTCATTACTGAATATCTATGTATAATAATGACAGGGACATAGAGGTAATGATATAGCATTATTTAGAAATAATAGCCCCAATAATGCCAGCGTGGTATCACCATCCTAGGCATCAGGATAAGCAGCAGCCCCTGCAAACTTAGATTTCAAGCACTAATGAGCAGTGAGAGCCAACAGAACAGCAGTCTGTGGTTTGAAAAGATTGGTGAATCTTTATAATAGTTTTCACAAACTATCTATCTCTTTCAATTCGGCTCATTTTATTCACAGTATTGCCACATAGCATGGCAGAAATTTTGTTTGTTTTTAGTTTGACATTTTAACTATCATGTCCTACATTAGATCAGCTAGAGACAGTCTTCATATGTGACTTGCAGTGAACAGCAATTTTTTTTTTGCTTTTTTTTTTCCATTAAGGTATAAACTTATGGCCCCATATTTTCATTTATCCTCCTTTCTTACCTAAATCATTGGAGCAAAAATAAGAAAAGTCATTACATCAGCGAATTAGTTCACCCAAGCAGTAGCCTCAAACCACAGGTTAATTTGAACTGTTCAAATATAATTACTTAAAAAAGGAAAGAATTCATTACTTTTGTGGTGTTTGCTGGTTCACTGCACCATTGTCGGAGATTGTCAATAAACAAATTACATCTAACACTATGCCCTTCTGCTGAACAGGTCTCCTGAGAATATCTACTTGCACATTATGCTTCGTTTCATCTTTGTGTGTGTGTGACCCATATTCACATGCTCTTGGCTTTAGCATTTTAAAACACTCTCAATTTTACTTAACAATTACATAAAAGCAATGTAAGCAGTCTAGTATAAATAGGATTACTAAATAAAACATTTATGTTGTTATATAGGGTTTGCTCATTTTTTGTTTGCTCTTTAACTAGAAGCTTTATGAAACTGACTAAAAATTTTGAGTATAATAGCATATCTGCATTTTTCTTGTGAGAATGACCACAGCTTTTATTAGATTTCAAAAGAATCCTAGCCCCCCCCCCCCCCCCCCCACACACACACAGGTCAACTTTGCTCTATAAAACTGTTTTTAATAGTGACTAATAAGGAAGGTATAAAATGGGGATAGAACAAGGAGATAAGGGCTTGTGAAGGAAACCACTTAATTGCAGACCAGGTGCCAGAGTTAAACAATATACCCACTTGGTTATCTTATGAGATGATCAAAACATGTAGCAAATATAATAACTTCTATTTTCTTCAGATGAACCATTACAAATGGACTTAGAGAATCTGGGTTCTAATCTTAGAAATGCTTTTGACCCATGGACAAACATATTTCTCCAATGTGCAAATATAACTATTTCTATTTCACTCAGACATCGTAAAGATAAATTTTAGAAAAATGTACTATCACTTGTGCATGTGCTTAACTTTGGTCTCTAGAAAGCAAAGGCCCTTAATTCCTAACATAATAGATTTCATTCAAAACGATGGCTAGAAAATAAAGAAAGAATTCTTCTCTGATTTTATTTATTAAGCCAGAAAAATTATTCACTTAAAATGTTTCTTAGAAATTTTGGTAAAATATTTGGACAGTTCCACTGTTAATCTCTAGCTAGATCATTATTATTAGATAGTATATATTGCTATGCTTTTATAATATTTTCAAAATATTGTAAACTTTTCCTTCCCTGATTCCATGTCTTGTACTTTCCTTATCATAGTTTCCCCTATCATGTTGATACCCTGTCTGAAAACCCTCAAATATTATAATAACATTCCTAAGTGTTCTTTTTGCCTGCATTTTTTTTACAATGTTGAATAAAGTTTAGCTTAAGCATCACTTGTCTTCCTTAGGTGCCATTCCAATTCCCTATAACGTATAATCTTAAAGCTCTAAATAGACTAAAATGAATTGATTTAAAAATCAGAGACTATGGATACCTGGGCGGCTCAGTTGGTTAAGTGTCTGACTCTTGATTTCGGCTCAGGTCATGATCTCGTGACCCTGAGCTTGAGCCCCATCTGGGGCTCCACACTGGGCATGGAAACTGCTTAAGATTCTCTCTCTTCCTCTCCTTTTCCCCCTTCCCAGAGCATGTGCTCTCTCTCTCTCCCTATGCCTCCCCCCCCAAAAAATCAGAGACCAATATATTCCATCTAAAGAAAAATGATAAAGAAATATTTCTCAACTTATGGTAAAGAAACACATTTGTGAGATACATATCTCACAAAATTTTCTTAGCCTATACCACATTACGTGCCTCAAAAATGATTCAGTCATACAACTAACATTAATTAAATACCTGTTTTGACTAGGCAACATGCTAGGTGTTAGACATACCTCAGTAAACATGATAAATTTGGAATCCCTGCAAGTTTAGTAATTTTTGTAATAAAAATTGTTACATACTCAGGGATGATGAATATGAGTTCAGAGATTATATGCCATGGAAGTCCAGGCATCATCATTCCCACAGACAATATTAATAAGCCCATCTGTACAACTTCCCTTAAGTGCCCTAATACTTACATGTTGTTCTAATTCTTTGCTTCTCAAAAATGGATAATGTGGATCAGAAAGCATTTGAAATCACAGGGTAAGGATGATGTTGAGGCATGGTAAATAAAACTACATCATATTTGCTTTACATAAAACATAAAATAGAAAAGCCATACACAAGTTTTAAAATAAAATATAAGATCTGAATAAAACGTAATGCTATTAGTAAGGATACTCTATCTCTATCCTCTGTCACCAGGGATATGAGTGGACATTTTTGAGTATAATTGTGCCTTGCTGCTTTTGATAACCCTCTCATTATCACCATTACCTAATGTGGGGTTGTTGAAGGAGCACCTGATTTGAACTTGGACAGACAGATTCCACTGCTTACTAGAGATGTGATCTTGGGTAAATTAGTTAAGTGTTCTAAACCTCAGTTTCTCCAATTGTAATGGGAACCCACTACCACCTACATCAAGGGATTGTTCACTAGGTTATAATGTATAAGTCATCTGGCACCCAGAAAAGTAAAGAGCCATCATTTATTTCCACCTTCCCTTGGAGTTATTAGATATATGCTGAACAAAAGATAATAAATTTAATACATATATTTAATAGTATGTTTGTCTTTAGGTAGATGTAAATTATTTGTACAAAATCTTCCCATTTCAGCTTAGTTTATGTCTGTTTGGTATAATAAAATCAACTTTGCACCATAACAACTTTTATTCCACAGTTCCACGTGTTCAAATTTATGAGCCATCAAAATAAGGGTGAATTAGATTCCATTTTATTACTCCATATAATTGCAGTATAATAAAGGATTAGCAAAATATGAGTTTGAGGATTTCCTAAGCAATCACCTTCTTTATTTTTATTAGGTAAGTAGTATCTCAAAAGTCAAATAACTTATGTAATTGAAGAAAGAGATGAATGGCTTTTGTGAATTTCCAAAAGGATAAAAACATTATGACCTCCTATAAAACATGAATAAATATTTTAGCTTTGTCTAAGTAATTAGCAGGATTTTTTTAACGCGGCATTTACCATTGTTGTTAAGAAAGCAGACATGTGCACATGACTATGTTATTTTCTTTTATTTCCATTTAAATGAACAATCTTCCCTTGATTTTGAAGCTATTATTCCCATGCATGTACATAAACAACTGTTTATGACAAAGAATAACAGAGGGGATTTGCTCCAGGAAAGGCCTTTAGGAAGAAAAGAAGGAGGGAGCGAAGGGAGAGGGAATAAGGAAGCAGGGAGAAGAGGAGAAAGTGGGGATAAGGAAGGAAGGGGAAAGGATGAGGAGTGGAGGGAGAAAGATAGACACTTAAATTTTTATTTTCCTTCATTATCAGGAGGAAGATTTATATTTTCATTCCAAGGTGTAAGTGGACCAAAATCAGACAGAAAAACCACCCTGAAGGTATCCCATAATCACTTAGCAACTGCTACAATGAACAGGAGAAGTAGTGCTTTCCAAGCAAAAAGGAACATTTCTCCCCACTGCCGTCTCCAGTGCTTTGTGGTTTATAGAGCTTCAGACAGGAGAGATGGTCAGGATTTCTTCACAAAACACTCTATTTATATTTGACTATAGCTTCCGCTTGATCATGCAAATATAGGTATGGTTCTTTATCCACTGGTATAAAGATATTCATTTCTTTCAACCAGGCTTAAGTTCACAAATTACAAGGAAATTTGTTCCACTGACATTTGGTTTTTGTACACCAAGCTGTATTTACTTAGCACATGCTTAATATTGCTTAAGCTCTAATGGTTGTAAAGAAGGAATCAGTCTCATAAGGATCTCTCTGAATATTAAATATATCTTAGGATTCCAGTTTGATTTTGAAATAGAATTCATAGGGTACTATATTTTACCACGTGACTACATTTCCCAAAAGTGTCATTAGTTTTGATGAGTGCAAACTAAAGATTACTGGTCAGTAACTGAAAATTAAGCTGAGGAGCTTTAAAATAAAGACAGATGTTTGGGGAAAAAAAAAAAAAAAGAGCCAGCCTTTGCTACCAGCCATGTTCTTGCTTCAGGAAGCCATGTTTTCCCTGAAATAGCTGATTTTTAATTTATTTGATTTAGGGAAGAAGCACAGGAAGAAGAAATGTCTGTTGAAACATGCCCTATGAAAACACTGAGAGTGGAGAAATGGGAAGAAAGCGAACCTACTGATATTTGTGTAAGTAAATATGCTAAACATGAAATATTTACCTAGGCTGCTTATCCACAAACAGATAATTAAGTTGTGGGTGTATATTTATTCACACACACACATACAACATCCCAACTCAATGCTTTAAAAAGATAATAGCATAAAATTCATATTTACGTGCAATAGTAGATACTATGGAGTAGCATTCGGTTCAAGTTTGATTTTCATAATAAGAAGTAAAAATTCTCTCATAGCTGCTCCCTTCCCCCACAAAACTACACCATTTAATTGTACTTCCATTTTACACCCAGAAAGACTATTGTTTTCCTTCCATTTGAGATACAATATTTCAAACAGGAAAAAAAAACACTCTGTAATTAAAACTCTCCCTGAGTATATACAAACTCACAAATAATCCCCATCTCAGCACTGTGACGGCAGTAAACTCGTGCATGATGGATGGTGGCCTTGCCGGAACGGTCAGGCATGGACACCTCTTTCCCCCTCTACCCCATTCTTTATTTAATTACATGGCATTGGGAATACCAGGCAATAAAACTGCATTTACATTCATAGCTGATTTCCATTTAGAGCTTGTCATGTTAATAGTGAAATAAATTGCTCTAATTGCCAGCAAACTTCATCAAATTCACATTTCTTCCTTATTTTATTCAATATTTATTAAGCCCCATGTCCTGATTTGCCTGACTGGTAAAAGCAGTCCAGTTTCTGAATAAATTTATATCCTAGTAGTATGATCACATTTTTATAGTAACACTCAAATTTAATTCTTAAAGTTTAGATACATTTCTTGTATCACTTTTAAAAAATTTGTTATGAATTCTTGCTTACAAATTTACTTATCTAGTAATTATTATTTGACTTAAAATAATTTTTTAAAAGGCAATTAAAATCCTTTATGCCTTCTGTAAATGTAAATAAGGTTCAATGGTAGAGATTTCTGGATGACATTTTCTTTTTTTTTATTTTTTTTAACGTTTTTATTTATTTTTCAGACAGAGAGAGACAGAGCATGAGCGGGGGAGGGGCACAGAGAGAGGGAGACACAGAACCCGAAGCGGGGCTCGAACTCATGGACTGTGAGATCATGACCTGAGCCGAAGTCAGACGCTCAACCGACTGAGCCACCCAGGCGCTCCTCTGGATGACATTTTCAATTGACTAAAAACTATTTTAGTTTCCACAATTTATTACTCCAAAATTTTTCTAAAAACCACTAGAGATAGCTTAAGATGGAAGACCTAAATATCATCGAATCACATCACTAAATCACTAAAATGAGTAAGAGAACAGACTTGGCAGTAAAATGTATTTCAAACTTGAAGCCAGAGGCTTATGGTCCAATTTATTATGAAAACTCAGTTACTTATTACCTGTGTGTACTTGGCTCCACCATTTAGACTCTCAAATTCTCATTTTCTCCTTTTGCTAACCAAGGAGTTGGATCACATGACCTCCCAGGTCCCCATTAGTTCTAAAATCTCTATTATTTTAATGAGAAAAGAAGAGATGGGGGAAAACATACAGTTCAACTGAAAGCAGAACAGCTTCTCTGACTAAATACAATTAGCTCTTAAAACTCCCGGCAAAAAAGGGGAACCACTAAGAGGTTCACAGCTACTACTGCCTGACTTCAAAAATAAATCACGCTGAATACTGGCAGAAACAAACTTTTTTCTTCACAAGTATTTTACAGTGGTACTTTGAATTACATAATAAAATATATTCAATGACAGTTATTAAAAAAGCATGCATAATTACCATTTAGCCTTGTCTTATCTCTCCAAGAACACAATGCTAAACTGCTCTCTAAAAGGCATTTCAGGAGATTTTTAAGTAATATAGACCAAGTTTGTTGCTTTCCAGTCATTCATCTGAATGAGGAGCACACAGAATTAAAGGTTGAAAAAATGCTTAGTATGTTTCTAGGACTGATTCTTTCAAATAACGATCTGAGAGATTTTTGCTATCATATACATAATATGAGATTGAGGTCACAGGCTAGTGTCTAAAATACAGGGATTTTAAATGCTTGCTTCAAATAGCAGGTGATATGAGGCAAAGTTAATATTTTCTCTTGATAATAAAAACACTCAACTTATCTCCTTGACCCCAAAAAGGCCACCAATCACCCCTTGATTCAAAGTATTCTCAAGGAATACAGGCTGCTTAAGACTTCTGAACAATAGCTTTACGTGTTCTCAAATGTTCAAACACATAAAAGATGAAAGTCCCCAAACCCTGTTTCATAATGAAGAAAGAGATAACTTGTTTTGAAATTTTGAAAAACAGCTGCTATTTTTTCTATCTTTATTTCAACCAAACATGTGCATATATATCACCCACAATTCCCATAGAATAATGACACCTAGTTGAATGCAGTCCAGATGAGAATTGCTTAATAAAAACACCTGGTTGTCGGGGCACCTGGGTGGCTCAAGTCGGTTAAATGTCCAACTTCAGCTTAGGTCATGATCTCACAGTTGTGAGTACAAGCTCTCCACTTAGGGCCCTGTGCTGTCAGATTCTGTGTCTTCCCCTCTCTCTGCCCCTCCCCCGCTCGTGCTCTGTCTCTCTCTCGCTCTTTCTCTCTCTCTCTCTCAAAAATAAATAAACACTGGGGCGCCTGGGTGGCGCAGTCGGTTAAGCGTCCGACTTCAGCCAGGTCAAGATCTCGCGGTCCGTGAGTTCAAGCCCCGCGTCAGGCTCTGGGCTGATGGCTCAGAGCCTGGAGCCTGTTTCCAATTCTGTGTCTCCCTCTGTCTCTGCCCCGCCCCCGTTCATGCTCTGTCTCTCTCTGTCCCAAAAAAATAAACGCTGAAAAAATAAATAAATAAATAAATAAATAAATAAATAAATAAATAAACATTAAAAAAAATACTTGGTTGTTGATTTTGATATAAATGACAATAGTTGAAGAAACATAAGCACAGTCTCTGACAAATAAAAGGCATTGAATGTTAACTAAATCTGAACTCCTCTTTCTGAATGTTACTAGCCAAATTATAGTATATCCAGAATTATTCTCATAAGTAATGAGATAGTTATAAAGCATTCAAGAGAAATTTCCTTTTCTCATTTACTCAGTCATGCATTGTAGAGGAGATCAAGGATCCTGGACACCAAAAACTCTATCATGTTTTAAACACGTTATAAATGAATGAGTCTGAGAAAACAGTTTTGTTTATAACATTTAGAGTTGGCATTTTCTTTATCAAACATCTCATTCCTACCTAGCTTCATTCTATAAATGATATTTCTATAAAAGACTCTGAAGGAGCACTAAAATACCAGAAGGTGTTTTAAAGTCATACAGTTTGACCCCTAGACATCTTCTGTCTAAAATATCAAAGGCTGATCAATAAATACTGATAAAATTTCTTCCCCTCAACTTTCTCCTCTCCTCAGTTAAAGAGATAAAGGTTAGCAATGATGAGTAGGAATAAAGCTGTGAGCCTAATTCCTGCCAGTTCTCCATACAGGATACTGGGTCATGAAACTCAGGCATATATTTCTTTGAGGGTAAAGTTAATTAAATGAGTTGAAACAATGTTCAACATCAACAGATTTATAGTTCTGTAATTTTGCTAAGCTAGATGATCATCATTTTGGTAGTCAAAGAAAACTGCATGTTGGGGAAACTGTATTAGAAGAGTTACTTAAAGGCATTATTTGGGTCTATAACAATACTGGGTATAAATCTCCCTAGCAGAAAACAAGTAATCTACCTGATGTCCTTTTCAATTTAACATATGTAAAATAGCAAAAATTACTCAATCTGTGGGTGGAGACTCTGGTCTACTAAACTTAGAATGAGCATCACAGAATATTAAGTTATAAGAGAGTTCACCTAAATAAACAGTATATGAAGAAATACAGAGGGGAAAAAAACAAAACAAAAACAAAACAAAAACTATGACCATTAGAAAAAAAAATCCCCTGGTGGTGCCTGGTGGCTCAGTCTGCTAAGTGTCCGACTTCAGCTCAGGTCATGATCTCACAGTTCATGAGTTTGAGCCTCGTGTCAGGCTCTGTGCTGACTGCTCAGAGCCTGGAACCTGCTTCGGATTCTGTGTCTCCATCTCTCTCTGTCCCTCCCCCATTTGTGCTCTGTCTCTCCTTCTCTCTCTCTCAAAAATAAACATTAAAAAATTATTTTAAAATCCCCTGAAAATTAATTTAATGCCCACTGATTTGAGAACTTTTATTAATTTACATGTTCCAAGGAAATATAAAACTATCAACACTGTTATTCTGTTCTGACGTTCCAATCATCTAAAAGTGGAAACACATAGAAGATCTAATCCTTAAGAAATGCATAATATATCCTTTAGCATATTTATCTGATAATTACTTATTGAATACTTACTATGAAATAAATATTGCCTGGAACTTTAGCAAAGACAAATGAGACAGTTTCAGTTTTAGTTCTTTTTTACCTTTAAGATACACAAGAACAATTACTTTGTTAGATTATCATGAGTGTTAAAGGATTAGAATGAGATATTTATAAAAGTATCTAGCATCATGAGTGGTACATACCTGGCACTCAATAAATTTGTGATCATTCTCTGGTATAGGGAGAGAATTAGTATTCTTTTTGTTTGTTTCTAATTTCAAATAAATATTTATTCACCTCAATAGTTTTGTTTTGTCTTATTTTAATCAGAGTATAACTGACATACAATACCCTATTAACTTTAGGTGTACATCACAGGGGTTAAAAATTTTTATACATTATTGGGGCAGCTGGATGTCTCAGTTAGTTAAGTGTCTGACCCTTGATTTCAGTTCAGGTCATGATTTCACAGCTTGTGGCATTGAGCCCTGCATCAGGCTCTGCACTGGCCCTGCTTGGGATTCTCTCTCTCTCTCCCTCTTTCTCTGCCTCTCTCCCCTCTATCCCTCTCCTTCTCTCTCTCAAAATAAATAAACTTAAAATTTTTATAACTATGAAATGATCCACATGATACGTCCAGTTGCCATCAATGAGTACTTTTAAGATGTACTTTCCAGTAGTAATAGTAATTTAAGATGAGTTAACTAATTCAATAACCAAAGAATAATGAAAGGCACTTCAGATTAGTTATATACATTTGCAACTCATGTTCAGTATTTATCTGCGTCACAACTTCCAATGCCACTATAAGCTTTGAGAATTTTTTTTCAAAATCAGAGGCCTTTAATTCTTCAACTTATGAGTTTCATTGTTAGTAACAATGAAAAGTCAGAAATCTAAAAACTTATATAGTATATTTAATCTCAAAAGATTTTATCATCCTATATAATGAAAAGAAAAAAAATCTAAAATACAAGTAAGTCAATATATTGGGCAATGTTTTAAAGGTTAGAGTCCCATAAACCTTACAATTCTAACTTTCTAGACATTAAGGCAAAATGTGGCTGATACCATGGAAGTGGAAACATTTTTCTTTGTCAGCAAACTGATTTGTACAATAAACTTCTCTTCAGTTAAATGTCAGCTCATTGTCTTAAAGTCTCTTACAGGGACTACTGTATTTATTTTTAATCATTTCATCACATCTAAAATTAAAATTCACCATTATCCCTGTTATAACCACAATTATTAATACTGGCACTATTTTAATATCTTTTCAATTTGCATTTTCATTTATTCAAACAGTATCACACTGAACACTGTTAATTATACTGTATTGTTGAGGACATCACATTTATGCCAGTTAATAGTAGCATCAGCAGAGAAACTGACAAAAGCAATATGCAGCCTGCCTTTGTGGAAGAGTTTGAGGAAATTGGCTAAAACATTCACCTAATTAACCTATGCTACTTTTCTAAAATCGTAAGAGAATGTTTGTTTTTATTTTTCATAAAGCCAATACTTGTTACTCTTTCTGGCTTATTATACACAGACATATGTTTGAACCATGAGATTTCACTTATTTATTATGTCTAGCATTTACTATGTATGTCTAAGTAATCTTAGGTAAATCATCTAATGCCTCCATGTTTGAGTTTCTCTATCAAAAAAAAAATAGAGTTCTGAAGTTTCTTGCAAACTAAACAAAAAATTGGGAGAAAAATTAAGTGAAAACCCCATTTTCAAAAATGAAATTAAACACTTCACTTTTTACCATGAAAATTAGCAGATATGCATTAACTATACAGGTTACAGAGTAGCACTGCCCAATAGAAATATACAATGAGCAACAAATGCAATTTAAATTTTCTAGTAGCCCAATTAAAAAGTAAAACAAACAAGGGCGCCTGGGTGGCTCCGTCAGTTAAGTGGCCGACTTCAGCTCAGGTCATGATCTCTTGGTCTGTGAGTTTGAGCCCTGCGTTGGGCTCTGTGCTGATAGCTCGGACCCTGGGGCCTGGAGCCTGGAGCCTGGAGCCTGCTTCTCCCTCTCTCTCTGCCCCTCCCCCATTCGCGCTCTGTCTCTCTCTGCCTTTCAAAACGAATAAATGTTAAACAAAAAAAGATTTTTTTAAAACAAGTAAAACAAAAATGTGAAACTAATTTAGCTAATAAATTTTATTTAACTCAGTATATCCAAAACATTATATAAAACATGTAATCAGTATAAAATTATTAAAGAGATATTTTATATTGTTTTCTTGTTACTAAGTCTTTTGAAGCAAAGGAAGTGTAGAACAGGATAGAAAAAAAAAGAATACATATGGAAGGATGAAGCAGAATTTCAGCCACTGTTAACGGTACCTATCTTCAATGTTTAAATAACTCTCATCACATTGTTGTATTTTAGAGAAGAATGGGCCCTCTAGAGAATGCCCATGACAAATATAAATCTCAATAATTCACTGTGTTTACCACTGGTCATTTTTACTTGTAAAGGCTAAATTAATTTGTTTCTTTAAACATCCACATTCAGACTATGATCTCCTCCGTATTAAAAATTTTAGAGTCTCCTCTTTCACAATGAGTGGTCTAAATCCCCGTCTCCCCTGAGCAGTGCCATATCCCCTACACAGCTAATTAATAAAAACTATAGGCACCAAAACTGTAAACACCAAATACAGTCACAAAATAGAGCTATTTTATTTTCTTATCTCTACTGAAACATACTCACAGGTCTGTTTGTGCAAACAAGTAAGAAGTTCTTAGAAAAGGAGAGAGTGTCCCTATTCTATCAATAAAGTGAACTGATCACATAATCTTTCCTCTAGTTTGAAATCTTTTTAAAACCACAAATGAGACAAATAGTTTTTAAAGAATGTATCCATAACAAATTTGGAAATAAAAAGGATTCTATCGGTTGACAAGAAACAATGAGGAATTGCTTAGTGGGAAGCATTAGATGGGACAAAAATGACAAATGCAGAAAAGCCACACTCACATCCATGTTAAAATGCACACAAGAGAAACCTGTTGGGAAGATAAGAGCAAATCTAAGAATTCATAAACCTAAGCTCTGGTAAACAAATACAGAAAGACAGAGGATGTCCTGGAGCAATCGTCAGGATCATGATTTAAAGACTTTCAGTCCAACTCTGAAAACAGCTCAACTCTTCACCCCATTTATCAGTATTTTGTCTTCAGGTAAAAACCACCCAGTTGGACCCTGAAGAAAGTAAAGATCCTTCCTGGATAGGCAGAGTCCTGAAGTCTCTCTCAGAATCTTTACTTCATATCTTAAGTGCAGGTGGGTTGGAGAGGGATATCGGAGGGAAATTTCCCTTGATTCTTTCCCCTTCAAGGAATTGCACTGGAGTAGCCTGAGATCAAAAAAGATTTTGCTGATTTAGTGAAACAGGGGGATTCAAACTTAATTTGTCTTCTCAAATAGGAGCACTGTAAAATGAAGCAATTCCTGTTTTGTACCATATACCCTTGAATAATTATTCTTATTTTGTGAGACTTTTTGGTGGTAAAATTTCCAAGATTCACTGAATTAGAAATTATGTGTCTGTTGGTCCATTAATTTATTACCTGCCTCCCTACTATAAGTTCGAAGAAATAAGAATGTTTTATACACAAATGTTTGAGTTGGTGCTCATTAAATGTTTGTTGGAAAAAAATTACTGATGTTAATTGTCAGCAGGTACTATCTCTAAATTATATGAGTAAATGATCAAATTAAGAGTAAACCTACTCTAAATAACTACTTTTAAGTATGTAAAAAGTATATGTAGTTCTTTAATAGGTAAGATGGAATTCAGATATATACAAAAATAGTTCTTATGTCTTCTTTACTATTGAAGTGATTAAGCTTGCAAACAGCAAAAATATCTGTGACTATGTTAAACTGAACAGCTTTAAAGTGAGTAGAAAACTCTAAACTTTTTTCTTTCTCCCTTCCCTTTTTCCCTCTTCTTCTTTTCTCCTTTGCTTCTGTTCTTTTCTTCCTTCTCATTCTCTTCCACCTCCTTCTTCTTTTATTTATTAATTAAATCTTAGGCAGTAGATTGTTTCTAAAGAAGAAGATAACTCCAATTTCTTATCATTCATTCCAGCTCAATGCAGGAGCAAAGATTTTTCTGACAATTGCATAGATATAGATAATTCCAACAAATGAATTAAACACATTTTCTCTTTCACATTTTTAACACATCCTATAATAAAGTGAAATACAATAGAAGCCAAAGCAGAAACTAAACAATACCAAGTTTATAAAGAAACATTACTAAAGTTATTTCAATTGTGAAATTTCATAAATTCAATAAATAGGCTTTGGAAAGTTATTATGATTCTATCTCATAACTACAAAAACATTTATTAATAAAAATTAGATAATGACTTTCTTCAACATTCAAAGTACAGTAAAGAATGCTGGAAACATTTGGATAAGCTTATTTTCATATGGTAGAAACAATGAACAATCTAGACAATTTAGAAATTAGTAAAAATATATTCCAAAAATATATTTCTGTTGGACACCAACTTTTTTGATCAATTTTATGTACCAAAGTGTTCCCCATTTACAAACCAGTATATGACATATTTTTTTAGCTGATGCTTAAACGTTATTACTAACACAATTTAAAAACTGGAAAGAGGGGCACCTAGCTGGGCCAGTCAGTTGAGCATCCAACTCTGCTCAGGTTTCTGCTCAGGTCATGATCTCACAGTTTTTTGAGTTTGATTGAGCCCCATGTATGGCTCTGCACTGGCAGCATGGAGCCTGCTTGGGATTCTCTCTCCTTCTATCTCCGTCCCTCCCCTGCTCAGGCTGTCTCTGTCTCTCTCAAAGTAAATAAATAAGCTTATTTTTTTTAATAAATAAAAATAACAAAACCTGTAAATAACTGATAGACATTCCAGACTATCAAAATGTAACATCTCTTTTTCAGATAATACCACAAACTTTGATCTAAACCTCCTGGCATATACTTTGGGATGCTGTTACTCATCACAGTTTTGAAATGAGCCTTGGAAAAAAATCCTTAAAAATCAACAAAATTGAAGCAAGAATAAACAAAGACAGTTTGAAAAAGTCTTTATCCATATGAACCTAAGCATATTTTCAATTCAATGCTTTTCAAAACATACTTTACAAAATTGATCTCAGTTAAGTTTAAAAGTATAAACTGTCCCTAATATCAATTATGGCTAATGAATGATACCACACTAGAGCTCTCACAACTAACTTTTAAGAAATTAAGAAATTATTCCCTTGTGGGTTCATTTTGTGACACTTGATTTTTTCCTTTTCATAATTTGTCATATATTTTATATACCTCAGCATATGCGAAGTCAATATACTCTAGCCTCACTATCTTTTTTTTTTACTGTTAACTACCTCACTTTATTGATACTATGCAACATATACATTTTGATATTAAAATTCCTCAATTTAATTTTTTAATGTTTAATCATTTATTTTTGAGAGAGGGAGGGAGAGAGAGAGAGTATGTGTGTGAGTGAGTGTGGGGGAGGGACACAGAGAAAGAGAATCCAAAGTATAAAATGCCTCAGTTTAGAAGAATATATCAGAATGTGAATCAATGCTGTGTTCTTCTATCCCATCTGTATAAAAGCATAATTAATTTGTCACCTTATGAATATTATAAAATTGCTTAGGATAACACCATCCCTACACATCAGAATTTAGTTTTGTTTTCTAGGATTTAAAATTAGGATTTAAATTTAGTTTTTGTTTTCTAGGATTATTCATTTAAGGGATTTTTAAATTACCTTGGTTAGTGTCTCATTAAAAAATATTTATTCTTAATAACCTCTGCTAACATATACAAGTTTAGAATCCATTTATAAATTTCATTAACTTCTGTTCAATCTCTTCTACTAAACCATTAACGTATTAAGATAGGATCTCAAAGTTCTTGAGGAACTTTTCAGCATGAATCAATTTCCATTTGCGGCTATCTCCCCCACCTCAATTTAAATTATCTACAATTTCCAAATCCACTTCCAGATACCTACCTTAAGAGTAAAACATATAATCAAATTAGTTTTAAGACTACAGGGTCCTATACATAAGTGAAATCACATTTCAAGATGAGTTGGCTGAATTAGGTAGTTTCTTAAAATATTCAATTACTAAAACACTGAATTATGAAAGCATGTAATCAAATTATTTTCAAACTTAATTTAGATCATTTTTCCAAGAATGTTTTGAAAAGCATTGAATTGAAAATATTGTACTCAGTTTTCATACAAATAAAAAGATTTCAAGCGGTCTTTGTCTAACCTTGCTTCGATTTGGTTACTTTTTATGGATTTTTTCCAGCACATTTTTAAAATACATTTTCAAGTACTCTTTCTTTAAACCCACCACTGGCAAGTTACAGCATCCTAAAGTGTACCCCAAGAGGTTTATATCAAAGTTTGTGGTATTCTATAAAAACATAAACAGTTAAAACATTATTATGATTATTTTGAAAGTTTACTTATGTATCATCAACAAATTTTCTATTTTACTTGCAGTATACAAAGGGAAAAAAGGAATATTAAAATAATAATCATATTTTTGTTATTTCAAGAAGGGCCAACTTCAAAATTTCTGAACGAAAACAAGACAAGATGTCCACTCTCGCTATTTTTAGTCAATATAGTACTGAAAGTCCTAACCAACAATCAGGAAAAAAAGAAAGGCATCCAAAATGGTAAAGAAGAAGTAAAACTTTCACAATTTGCAGATGACATGGTACTCTATATGGAAAACCCAAAAGATTCCATGAAAAAAAAATACTAGAACTGATTAATGAGTTCAGTAAAGTTGCAGGATACAAAATCAATGTACAGAAATCTGTTGCATTTCTATATAATAATAATGGAGCAGCAAAGAAAGAACTTAAGAAAACAACCCCAGTTACAACTACAACGAAAATAATAAGATACCTAGGAATAAACCTATCCAAAGACATGAAAGACCTGTACTCTGAAAACTATAAAACACTGATGAAAGAAACTGAGAAGGACACAAAGAAATGGAGAGACATTCTATGCTCGTGGATTAGAAGAACAAATATTGTTAAAATATCCATACTATCGAAAGCAATCTACACATTTAATGCAATCCACATCAAAATACCAATAGCATTTTTCACAGAACTAGAACAAACAATCCTAAAATTTGTTTGGCACCACAAAAGACCTCAAATAGCCAAAGCAATAAAGAAACGAAAAGCTGGAGGCATCACAATTCCAGACTTCAAGTTATATTATAAAGCTGTAGTGATCAAAACAGTATGATACTGACAAAAAAATAAACACATAGATCAATGGAACACAACAGAAAATCCAGAAATAAATTATTTGGTCAATTAACTTCAACAAAGGAGGAAAGAATATGCAATGGGAAAAAAGACAGTGTCTTTGACACATTGTGCTGGGAAAACTGGAGGGCTACAAGTAAAAGAATGAAACTGGATCACTTTCTTGCACCATACACAAAAATAAACTCAAAATGGATTAAAGATCTAAATATGACACCTGAAACCATAAAAATCCTAAAAGAGAGCACAGGCAGTAATTTCTTTGACATTAACCATAGCAACATTTTTTTTTCTAAATATGTCTCCTGAGGCAAGGGGAATAAAAGCAAAAATGCAGTGTTGGGACTACATCAAAATAAAAGGTTTCTGCACAGTGAAGGAAACAACCAACAAATCTAAAATGCAACCTGCTGAACGGGAGAAGATATTTGCAAATGATGTATCTGATAAAGGGTTAGTATCCAAAATATACAAAGAACTAATAAAACTCAACACCCAAAAACCAAATAATCCAATTAAAAAACCGGTGAAGACATGGACATTTCTCTAAAGAAAATACACAGATGGCCAACAGACACATGAAAAAATGCTTCGAATCACTCATCATCAGGGAAATGTAAATCAAGACTACAATAAGATATCATCTCACACCTGTTAGATTGGCTAAAATAGGAAAAAAAAACACAAGAAATATCAAGTGTAAACACGGATGTGGGGAAAAAGAAAGCCTCACACACTGTTGGTGGGAATGCGAACTGGTATAGCCACAGTGGGAGACAGTATGCAGGTTCCTTAAAAATTAAAAATATAACTACCCTATGATCTAGTAATTCCATTGCTGGGTATTTACCCCCCAAAATACAAAAACACTAATTCAAAGGGATACATGCACCCTGATGTTTACTGCTGCACTATTTACAATAGCTAAATTATGGAAGCAGCCCAAGTGTCCATCTATAGATGAATGGATAAAGAAAATGTGACATATACATAAAATGGAGTATTTTTCAGCCATACAAAAGAATGAAATCTTGCCATTTTTAACAAAATGGATGGAGCTAAAGAGTATAATGCTAAGTGAAATAAGTTAGAGAAAGACAAATATTATAGGATTTCACTCATATGTGGAATTTAAGAAACAAAATGAATAAGGAAAAAAGAAATCAAGAAGCAGACCCTTTTTTCCTTCCTTCCTTCCTCCCTCCTTCTTTCCTTTCTTTCCTTCCTTCCTTTTCTCTCTCTGTCTCCTTTCTTTCTTTCTTTCTTTCTTTCTTTCTTTCTTTCTTTCTTTCTTTCTTTCTTTCTTTCTTTCTTTCTTCTGAAATAGACTCTTAACTATAGAGAACAAACTGATGGTTGCCAGAGGGAAAGTGGGTAGTGGGATTGGTGAAATATGTGAAGGGGATTAAGAGTGCATTTATAATGATGAGCACTGAGTAATGTATAGAATTGCTGAATCACAATATTGTATACCTGAAACTAATATAACACTGTATATTAACTATACTGGAATTAAAATTAAAAACTTAAAAATAAACTTCTGAAAGATACTTAAAAGAATTAATTAGCATATAAATTCACTTAGTACTTAAGTCATTAAGGAAATTAAAAGAAAATGTAAATTAAGATTGAAAATATATTTGAGCCAACTGCTTAAATTTGATCTCCATCTAGGTCTCATACCCAGAAAGAGCCTTTCCCTTCTATTTACTATTTTACTATGGGCAAGTCATTTTAAATCATCATCAACATTATTTTGTTCATTACTTTTCATTGTTAGCAGATGTAGAGACCATGAGTTTAAACTCTAATTGTATAATGGAATAAGGCTGAATTAATTAACAATCCTAAATCTGTGGGAGAACTTAAGCTAATTTATTTTTCCTCTGGAAAACAGGCTGGTTATAGCTTTAGGTACCTTTATATACTTTGAGATCATTTAAGTTATGAAGAAACAGAAGCTTTTGGGCATTCATATATTACATATTATACACCACACACCAAGATAAGTTTGGAGAATTGTAGGGAAAGATTGCCAAATATGCTTATTAATTACAAACCTTTTAGTTCTCCTTTTATTTTTTTAGTGTTTATTTTTGAGAGAGAGAGACAGACAGACAGACAGGAGTGAGAGGTGCAGGCAAAGAGAGGAGACACAGAATCCGAAGCAGGCTCCAAGCTCTGAGCTGTCAGCACAGAGCCTGCCACCGGGCTTGAAATCATGGACTACAAGATCATGACCTCAGCTGAAGTCAGACGTTTAACTGAGCCACTCAGGAAGCCCTTAGTTCTCCTTAGTTCTCCTTTTAACATTTGATCCTACTTTACTTCTGTTACACATAAGACTGTATATATATATATATATATATATATATATATATATACGATATATATATGTATATGTATATATACATATATATATCGTATATATATGTACATATATAGTAATATAGTATATATAGTATATAGTATATATATATAGTATGCCTATATATATAGTATATAGTGTATATAGTATATAGTATATAGTATATATATATATAGTATGCCTATATATATAGTATATAGTGTATATAGTATATAGTATATAGTACATATACTATATATATATATAGTGTGTGTGTGTGTGTATATATATATATACATATATATACACACACATATATAGTACGCCTCTCTGATTTTCTCTATTTGAACATTCATCTTGGTATAAAATAGCCCAAGAATTAACAATTCCAATAGCATTTTTCACAGAACTAGAACAAACAATCTTGAAATTGTTTACGTCATACATCACTTTGAGTATCTGGGTTAGAGATTCAGTTTCTCTTAATTAGATCAGTCTTAGTCGACTAGTGATTCAAGAATGAGAATCCAACAGATGACTCAAAAAAAAATCTAGATAAAATACACACATGTGCACACACACAAATAGCCACAGACACACACACACATCACACATACACTTATATCTTATTTCCATTAAATTTCTTAAAATTATTTTTTAAATATTTATACAGTAACACATAGTTTTGACTTGATACAGATTCTAGGCTATAAAATAAATAATATCACATAAGAACTCTAAGGAATCTGATATTAGAGTCATGGTTTCTGTAACTTTTCCAGAGTTATGCAAACATCCTCCCATGTCTGGGTAGAAAACACAGTTGTTTTGATTTTCCAAATGATCTGTACCACTTTGCAGCTCATACACAAAGGAATACTTTGCTTTTCTAAATACAAAATACAATGGTCAGATTTTAGGCATTTTGCTGATATATGGCTTTTCTTTTTTTGAATTTTGATGTCAAAGGAGAGAAATGTATTATACAATAAAACAAACTTCCTGACACTACAAAGTGCCAATTATTTTCTAAAGGCAATAACTGAATTCATAAGAGGACATATGTACAATATGGAGCTAAATATAAACTTAGTCACTCAGAATTATCAGAGCAGTTACATCATGATATTCATATTAATCTTTTAATAAATACATCTCCAAATATTAATTAGACAAAGAAGTAAGAAGCCAAATATTAACTGCTACCAGTACAAATTTAAAAAAAAAAAGAGAGAAAGAAAGAAAGAAAGAAAGAAAGAAAGAAAGAAAGAAAGAAAGAAAGAAAAATGTTCCAAGAAAGTATGTGAGCCAGTGACTAGAAGCATAAATAAATAACAAACCCATGGCTTTAAATAGCAATTTTTGAAGAAACTATCATAAACCCTCTTATTTGCTGTGTACGTTTTATTCTTTTCCTCTTAACAGTATCTTCACAAATAAGAGGAACTTTTTTGATGATTTTTTCTGTTACCTAAAGTAGAATGATGCACTGTAAGTCTCTCTTTCTCAATCTCTCTCTCCCCCCGTCTCTCTCTCTCTTTCACACACACACACACACACACACACACACACACACACACACACACACACACACACTCTCTACATGGATGCCCAAAAGAGACTACAGAAATGTATATGTCCTTTGGGGAGGTGGGAATTGCTTAATAATCTAGCATCAAAGAGCATCTAACCCCCAAAGCAGTCTTTAATCAAATTTGATGGCCATGCCCTTGCAGCAGATCCATCTGAAGCCCCCCCCCCACCTCTTTTCTATCATCAATCTTCTTCAGCTTCACATTCGTCAAGCTGCATGGAAACTCTCATTCACACTAAATAAGCTTTCAGGTGAATTTACTTTGGAATCCCGAATGATCCAGTGTAAGTTCAAAATCACTCTTTCACGGAATTGTACCCAGATAGCCCCTGGCGTTCTGATAAAAGTGGTTTGTCAATAAAATGCTGAGTGAAATTGCTTGTTTGGAATGTATGGTGTCAGCTGAGAGACTAGTAGCTGAGCAAGCATCTTCCTAAAAATGGAAAGACTTTTAAGAGGTTAAAAACCACTTGTTTGCAATGGCTGCACAAGCATGTGTATATACTAAAAAAACATTGAAATGTGCACTTTAAGTGGATGCATTGAAGTGTACATTTTCAGTGAATCTCAATAAAGCTGTTTTTTTTAATACTTGATTATTATAGATGTATAAGTAAATACTACTTGTCATTAGTCTGTTTCACCCAGCTCCAAGTTTGAGGGACTTATTTGAAAGATAACTGGATTAAAATCTAGAGTGATTTTGTTCTCTTAACCATGTGTAATATGTTCTTATTCAATATTTGCAAAATTCTAGAGCTAATGCATTTTCCATTTTTTAAAAGTAATTATTAAGTGACTGAGAAAGTTTTTTTTTCTGTTCCAATTCACATTTTATAAGCATTTTAATGTATAAAAATAACAAAGTGTTTCAGTCATTTACTCCCATTGTTTCCATTAAGATTTTTCCTCAGTGAACAACTCTACATAGTCAAAGATATGTTAAAAAACTATTGGAAATTCCTTGATCCCATTATTTTCTTTTCAGAATCCTCATTCAAATAGCAGAGTAAAATGCTTTGTGATAAATTAAAAACTTTTACGTAAAGATATTAATCAAAAATTGTATTTTATCTTTAATAACAAAGTAATAGTTATTTTAACCACTACCTGAACTATAAATTGCTTGGATAGCTTCTTAAAAACACAGATTCTAGATCCCATGGATAATATTCTGATGCTTTTGCAATTGAGATTGGTTCTCCCAAATCAACATTTTTAACAATTAACTCAGGTAATTTTAATTCATTTTTGTATCAGAGTATATGGACAAAATATGCATTTAGTCTGAATGATATAATTTCACACAATTCTTAGAACTGCAGGTGTTTCTAAAATGAAAAGAACTTTAAGAGAGTATCTAGTCCAGTCTCATGTTTTACAGATGAGGGAATTAAGATCTAAAAGGATAAATTCATGCCTCAAAGCACACAGATATATCATAAGGTTAGGACTAGAACTTACATCTTGTTCCTACTCTAACACTCTCTGCCATGAAACAAATGTTTTTCATGTCCTATGTACTTCTAGTAAATCCACTTTACATTTTTGCTTCCCTATGATACGCAGATTTCTATTTCCTCAGATTACTATCAACCCTATTTAATGCATTTTTTTCAAATTTTGAAATGAAATAATGACTGAATCACAACCTTAAAAGAAGCATACACTTTTAAATGTGTATTCCTCCTCAGAAACCTTTAGTCTTCCATTCACACAAAGATCTACATATTTACTCTACATTTGACAGTATCTATCATTTATTGATGACTGTAACCACTTCCCTACTCTGCCCAGAATTGTCCTTTAAAATTTCCAGTGAACAGGAATCAAAAATATTTAAAAGGCAGTCATGTTTTTCAAGCATCATTTTCAATTTTTCCTCTTTAATCTACCCCCATATATCTCTTCATGGAAAAAACAATCCTCAAATAAAGTAACTCATGAAAAAAGAGCTTTAGCAAATATAAGCCACAGTATCACTTTAAATGATGCTCATGACCTACCTTTCAAAATCTACATATAAGTAGCTATCCAAAGGAGATATTAGTAAAGCTATAAGTGTAATCTTCCCTCAGGTTAATTAAAATAATCACAAACTTTCACTGAATACATTACACTTGATCCAGGTGGCCCTAAGTTAAGTCTTTGATTTTCATGATCATAAAATCTTATAAAGTAGGTATTTTTTTATGATTCTTAGCTTATAAATTCAGTAACTAAAGCTCAGAAGGATTACATAAACTGCCCAGAATCACACAGCTAGGAAAAAAAGGCAGCACTCAAATGCAGATCTGCATGAAAAAAAGTCTTTATGCTTAAGGGTTCAATACATAGTTTACTAGCCATACATGTTCAGTTTAGGTTGTATTCCTAAACTTAGGGCATTTAAGTTTCTCTGATATAATTACTGTTGTAATCAGACCTTTCTTTCATTTGCTTGTTTTGCAAAATTACGAACACAAAATAGCATAATGAGGAAAGAACTTCTTCCTAGTCTATTTTTTATGCATTTGATTTCTTTCCTCCTCCAAGGGATTATTGTAAATTAGTTATTTCTTTTCTCAAAAGAAGTGTTGTGAGAAATAAATTGGGTTAGTCTCTAAAGAAAGAAAAAGAAAAAAAAAGACAAATCAGAATGAGCTAAAAAAGAAGATGTAACAAGATATCCTCCTTGTAAATTTGATTTCGCCTAAGACATTTTGACAGGTGGGAACAAGACAATAGTTGTTTTTTGGTTTGTGGGAAAACAGAAGCTGATTTATTTGACTAGAGTTGAAGAGTTGCTTTAGAGCCAAGTAGATTGTTATTATATTATAATAGGTAAATCTACTGATAGAAACATGTTTTCTAAGGTTCTGCTTAAAATACCTATTTTTTTATCATGTAAACCTTGCCAGGATATTTCTCTCCAGAAGCTAAAACTACTGGTCTTCTACCCATAATAGTATAGAATGGAGAAGAAGGATGTTGAAGAAAAGATTCTCACAGCTTTGCTAATTGATGGCATATTGCCACATGTCATGGTGAAGTATGCCAAACAAACTAATGTCTATAATTCTTCCATGATCTCTTTGCATCAGAGTCATGGAATCACACATATTTCAGACTTATGCTCCAACTTCAATGATCCTACCTATATCATCACTGTGTTCTGTTACCTCCAATAGTCCATGTATTGAACTTACCACCACTACAGGTAGTTTATTTTGTGGGACCAAGCTAAGGACCAGAACCTTTTTCTTCTTTTCAGGGTCAAAAATGTATCAACCTGTAATTATTTCTACCTGTTGCTTTTGCTTTCATTTTGCAAACAAAACAGGTCTATTTCATTTTTCATACATCAGAGCCTTCACATGATTAATAATAGCAAAGAACCCTCCTCACTTCAGTTATCTCTATTTTAAACATGCTCAAGCCCTTTAATTCACTTTACGTAGGTTTCCTTTGTTTCGGTCTCGTTTTTGTTATAACTGTCATTGTTATATTTGTGGGTTCTTTTCTTTTTGTTCTGGGTTTACATTTATTTGTTTAAAAAAAAGTAGTTGCCCAGCTTTCTCAAAATTTCCAAGCAAGTTTTAAATGCAACCTTTCTTAATGAAATTTTTGTAGCAAGCCCAAGCATTCAAATCCATGTAAAAACTTGACCCTAGTTATAACTGAATATAGCAAGGACAATGATAGAACAACTCTGTATAAAGTGGCATATTGTCACAAGAAGCTGTGACATTTAAATGTGAAGCATATAAGTACATCTTATCCAACACTTTCCAGTTTATGATGAAGACTAAAGCTTAAATATCTATGTTATTGCTCAAGTAATATGTCTTCTGTTTTTTTTCTCCCAAAGATTGATTCTCAAGTCAATAAACAGTAAGTTCGAATTTATCTCTTTATGTAAACGATGCCAACCCTTTTTCTAAGCCACAACTTTCAACATATACTTGTCTGTAAGAGTGCTAAACAACTACATTACCAGGATAAATTAATTTTGAGTTGCAAAGCTAGGGGACAGAAACACAATGCACTCTCATCTTTTCAAGATATGTTTAGAAATTCCATCATCCTCACTTTCCCTTTCAGACAGGTGCACTGGAATTTTCCTCCAATATGGCCCCAAAGCAGGTGTTTCTGCATCCTAAGAATGCAGGTCACCTGGTCTAAGCAAGTGGAAGTGATGGGGTTAACACACTGAGGTGAGAAGGGAGAGTTAAGTATGAGGATTCAGGTACATGGGATAAAGAAAGGGTGGTATCTCTTGATTGGGTAAGTCTGCTTGGAGATTTCCCAGTCACACTTTTCACACTTTTCTTTTTTCTTTTCCCCTTCTTCTTCTCCTTTTTTTTTTTCCTGAGGATGCCAGGAATTAGCCTACCAAATTCCTCACCTACTGTCTCAGGGGCATGAAATGCAGATTCAAATTCAGATCTCTTTTTCCCCCTCTTACTAATAGTGAACAAATAAGAAATAAGGCATTTAGAGAATATGTACTCTGATTGTCCAGTCTCTCAGCACTTCCATTCTTAAAGCTCTAGAGGCAATTTTCAACTGTAGGATTTTTGCACTGAAAGGACTAAAGAAAAATGAATCTACATATCAGAGAAAACAAGATGCAGGCTATTATATCCTTAGTCCCAGGAGCATGAAGACAGGAAAGGGTAGGAGTCATTGCGAGTAGGAGTAAGGATAAGCAAAAAGGCTTGAGGGTGCTATCAAAGAGAGGAACATTGGGACACAGAAAATTGGGGTAATGACAAGGAAAGAAGTCACCACTCTCAGGCTTTCCCCTATTTCTCCCCACCTTTGCCAGCTCTGGGGCCAGTTTCCTTTTTAACCACAGGTGGATGATGTTTACCTTCCCTACACAACATCACCATGCTGTTGTGAGAATCAAATTAAATTATTATTGTAATGTGACTTGAAAATTGTAAAGGGCAGTGCCAATATATTATTATTATTTGATTCAAAATCTCCCTCTGTAACAAAACTCAACAAAATAAAACCTGAGCAAATCATTTTGTTTATGTTTTATTTATATGTTTATTTTTTTTTAAAACCTAGATATGAAAAAAAGCAATAGGTCAGAAACTTAAAAAAAAAACTTCATCATAGAATTTTACTATAAGATCATTAGAAAAAATACTATAGACTGATGTGGTAATTTACATTTCCTAGTCTGTAGGCTACTATAAACATGTGCTCTTTATTAATACTATACATGTGCTATTTTATCACAGTGTTTTAACTTTTATGTTTTACTCTTGTATAATGTGACATATTAAAGTCTTACTTATGCTTAAGGTAGTTAAAGACCAACTAAGTTAATTGCCAGATTAATTGAAGGACTACATATTCACTAAGGAAATAAAATAAAGCAAACACCTACCAAATAAATCTGTTTCTACAGAAGTTGACAAGAGCTTTACTTACTCAAAACCTAATGAAATTTAAGGTAGTAAACCACTTATAGCACATAATTTAAAATAAAAACAACAACAAACCTGTGTTCCTGCTAAGAGCTGGGCTTAAACTTCAGGAATTTTCAAGCACAATAAGGCACTAGAAATATTCCTGCAATTATTCACAGTGAACTAAATGTCTTGCTGGTATCATTCACGGATTACCAACCAAGAAATTCATTCTTCAGCATGACTGCAAAGAACTAATAGTCAGTTGACTATATACTTGTTAAAAGAATACATACATACAAATATGGAGTTCTGCCTTCTTGTGATGGACAGTTTAAGAAGAACCACCTAACAGAGAATAATGTGATTTGGGGGTATAATACCTGTTCAAAGATTACGCAGAATAGATACAATATTTGTAATCCTTATCTCCTCCCAAGAGTCATTATCTAAGTTTAAACTTTGAAACTTGAGCTCTTATACATGTATGTAAAATGCTGGAATTAGTGCAGACACCATGGAAAACAGTATGTATGTTCCTCAAAATGTTAGAAATGGAATACCATATAACCCAGCAATTCTACTTCCGGATATCTATATGAAGAAAACAAAAACACCAATTCAAAGACATACATGCACCCCTGTGCTCATTGAAGCATTATTTATAATAGTCAAGACATGGAAGCAACCTTAGTGCCTATCACTAGATGAAGTAGGGTACGTACACACACATACACGAATATTACTCAACATGGATGGACCTAGAGGGTATTATGCAAAGTGAAATAAGTCAGAGAAAGACAAAGACTGTATGATTTCATTTATGTAGAATCTAAAAAACAAAACAAACAAAACAAACAAAACAGAAACAGACTCATATATACAGGAAACAAACTATTGGTTACCAGAAGGGGTAGGGGCTTGGGGGAGCAGATGAAGTAGGTGAAGGGGAGTAAGAAATACAAACTCCCAGTCATAAAAAAATAAGTCATACAGATGTAATGTATAACATAGGGAATACAGTCAATTATGTTGTAACAACATTGGTGACAGATGGTCACTAGACTTATGGGGATCATCTTGTAATGTATATAAATATCAAATCACTATGATTTACACCTGAAAGTAATAGGGTATTGCATGTCAGTTATACGTCAATATTTTTTATAAATAAATTAACTAATTAGTTAATTTTTAAAATGCTAGGATATAACCCTAAAATTATAGTTAATTTTTTGTAAGGAAGCAGAAACCAAAGAGTGGACTGGTTTAGAATCAGACAGAACTGACTTGAGGTCTAGGCTTCTAACTTTGGGCAAATAACCTTACCAATCTGGCTCCTTTTTTCATTTTTGTATAACAGAGATCATAAAATATTTTACACAATGTTAATGTGAGAATTACCTGTGGCAACAGAGGAAAGACATCTAGCATAATTTGGGTCATTTGATGGACACTCAAAAAATTACTGACCTTCCTCTTAAAATCCAGACCTCCTAATAAGCTGAAAAGAAACACACACACAATATTTTAAAAACATATTTTTAAGTGACTGTCTTCTAGAATGTCTAGTCTTCCATATCTCAACAGATATTTAAACACACATACATTATAGAACTCATATCACATTCACTGCATGCTGGTTAACCATCAGGGAAGAATTTATTAGATGAAAATAAGTCTGTTGTAAAAGATTTCCTTGCAATTACTTCACTGCCATTATCCTGGCCACACGCTTATGCAGCTTTTCAAATTAATATGCTTAGATTACTGAGCGAGTAATCAGAGCAGTGGAATTCTATGAGGAACTCAATTACTAAAGAAAATGATCACTCAAGCATTTGAGAAATTGGGGCTACATCTAATTTTGAATAGTGGATCATTATTGACATTATGGAAGCATTCAGTACAAACACTTGGACATGTAGCACCAGAATAGCATATCACTTTATATACATATGGTAAACAGAACTAGCTGCTTGCTAATATCTCTAAACGCTATTGTGTGTAGCTGAAAAAAAGAAATAATATTAATCTTGAAATCAGGACTTAAAAAAATAGGGAGCTGATTGCTTGATTGAATAAAAATTGGATTGTTAACTCACATTTAAAATAAACAATTCTAATTTTTCTACTTGAGATAGAATAATCCTGCATAGTCTGGAAATACTTACCCAATGAACGCATATTCAAGAATTGCTTTCCACATCGTTTCATATTAGAAAACTGCTTAAGTACTTTAATCATTACATTCTAATCATTCCACAACTGAAAGGCTTTTTTTTTTTACTAAATGATTATATATAGATCTATGTACTATGTTTTTACTTATTTAATAATTCTTAATCAGAACTTTATTTTCCCCAAATTAGCCATCATCCTGAGCCCAGCTGTTTTTGATGAAAATTGTCTAATTTTGATTTTTATCTAAGATTTAAAGCAAAGGCTATCTTAAGAACTTTGCTATATCTTTCAAAAAACATCTGAATTAAATATAGGAAACGGGTTGAGATTGTTGTGTATTGTTCCTTTTCTACTCTCCAATGAGGCAAGCCATAAAGAAAAAACTTTCAATAGTGACATAATTCCCAATAAACTCAGCAGTCATCAGCTGTGTGGCCTTGGGGAACTTACTGGGTCTCTGAAAGTGTAATAATATAGCATGATAATGATGGTGATGACATTGACGATGATGAGAATAATGTAGGTATTGCCAAGTTACCAAAAACATCATTAGCACAAAATAAGGTAGTATTCATAAGGCAAAAATTTTGCCTTGTGAGGTAGAAAAAACATTATTATGATTATTTTAAGTCCCATTTTTTAGAGCATTGATTCCCAATTTGTTAGTCATGTATCACATTGGAAATATGTTAAAAGATTTGGTACCTGTCTCCAGAAAGATAAATATATACACAGACAAAAGTATTAATAAAATATCAGGAAACCATGGCCTCTCTGAAGCCTATTTAATAACTGTCATTTTTAAAAACTCCATTGTGATAGAAGTTGTTGGTTGCCTGGTCAGAATCCATCCACTCACATGCCTCACACCTTACTTCTTCTATCTTCATCACAAAATCACAAAATGTTCAAGTATTCGTTAACCCATATGAAACTCCTAAGTATATGAGACTCCTCAGTGAACTAATGAATTGTAACTTTTTTTTCCACTCTCTCACTGGACCTGAAAAAGGAAGCATACTGTCACATTTGGTTTTGGCAGCCCACTTATGATCACAAGGATAAAAAACCTAAGTTTTGAAGCCAACATTGTGAATGGCAGGTAACAATGTCAAAACTGTGGGAAAATAATCAGCATGACTCTGAACTTCCTATTATATCAAATATACATGGTCTTTACACATCCTTGAAATCTCAATTCAGATATAATTTTTTTGGTGATGATATCACAGACTGAACCAAGCAGGACTGATCTGTCAGGGCCCCAAGCTCAAAACATCTAGTCTATACAGAGCTTTATTATTGAACTGTATTGTTGTGTTATTTTTTTAATGTTTATTTTTGAGAGACAAATAGAGAGTAAGTGGGGGAGGGGCAGAGAGAGATGGAGACAGAGAATCCCAAGGAGGCTATGTACTGTCAGTGCAGAGCCTGACTTGGGGTCAAACCCACAAACCGCAAGCTCATGACCAGAGCCGAAGTCAAGAGTCAGTCACTTAACCTACTGAGCCACCAAGCCACCCCTATTTTTTTAATGATTATTTTCTATCATTGTATTTAACATCAGTTTTGTAACAAAACTTTGAACAGCTTAAGGGAAGAGGTTTGTTGTTTTTCTTTCCTTCTTTCTTTGATTCATTATATTACTGCATTCACAGAATAGTATCTGCCACATAATAGGAATTCTACACATTTTTGGTAAATTAGTGAACACTAGACTACAACTAATTTTAAAAGACATAAATGTTAAAGAAGAGATGGATTTTGTTTATATTTATCCAAATTCTATAACTAGGATTTTAGTACTAACTGTACTTTCTTGGTGAGAAGATTAGAATTCTTCATAAAAGCATAACCGTAGAGAATGTTCATATTGGGTTTTTAAAAGTATTGATTATTTGTGTGTAAAGGGGTGGGTAACACTGCATTCAGTTTTATTAAACATCTAAAAATTGATCTTGGACAATCTGACGAGGTGCCCAGTGCCTAACATTGCCACAGCCCAGGAATCTACCCTCCCCCCACCAAAGTTGTGGTATAACATTCACACAGAAAAGAACACAAGTCACAATTGTATAGCTTAATGAATAAACAAAAAGTGCCCACACCCATGTAAACACTACTCAAGCCAAGAAGCAAAATCTTACTAGCACCTCAAAAACCCATCTTGTGCCCCAAACTTTAGAATAAGTAATAACATTTGCAGTCCTTAGCATAATGTACTTCCTAAATTACTGAAAGTAAATAATGAATAATTAATACAAATGGATTTCATATTAGAAAATCCATTTTTTGGGAAGGATCCATGTTACTCATTCTTACTATACTTTTTCCTGTCTAATCCCTTTGAGCCCTTAAACTGTAGTGACTCTTGGTAGAGTATATGAATCTAAAGATAGTCCGTAAAAATGATTTGTAGATTTTAAATCTGGAAAACATTCTCATGCACACTATATTTAAATTGTATCACTGATCTATTTGTCTGGCTCATGTCTACAGTGAATGAATTCTCTCTCTGAAAAGTGGAAAAGAAATAAAAAAGGCTTTCCATTTCAAAGGATGAAACTGAAGGAAATGAGAAACATAACAGTAAAAGAGATATTAAAGCCTTCAGAAATTGGTTAATTGATTGCCTGACAATTACAACAGAAATGCTTTAAATCTGAAACTCATCAATCTCTGACTCTGTTTTTCTTTCGTACTTAATTAGAAAAAAATAAAACATAAATGTATTCTTGTTTAGCTGGAACTTTGGGGAAATATGTAGGAAGTTGTAAGCAATAAAGTACCAGCTGCTTCTTTGTTGCTAAGTTTATCAGAGAGTTAGCAGTAAATGTGTTTTTATAATTTATCATTCCTGTGTATTAAAGTTTTATGACTAACAGTTTAGGAGAGACTGTAAGCAAAAGCCATGTTACCAAACCTGATTTAAAATGCCACACAGAAATAAAGGTGTAAAATGGAGTATCGTCACTAAGTAAAAACACACATTCTTTGGGGGATAGACAAACACAAATAAACATTTCCCTGTTATTTTCCAAATCAAGTTGTTTTTCAATGATCTTATCAGCCTAATTATTTGGCAACAAATAAGACATTCCAGATGAAGTGTTCAACCTGTACATCTCAAGCAAGATAACAAATAAGACTCTCTGATAGAGCCTTTGATAGAACAGAAGAACTGGAGCCAGGATAATATATTGCTGGTTTTTTACCCATGATAATACAATTCAGGGGCTGTGGACCCCAAATTAGGATGCTTTTCATACCCTCAGTAGTGGTTTGTATGCATTTTAAGACAATTAATGGTGAAGAAATATGTCCATGAAACATTCCAGGTCCATGATTCTTACTGTTATATCATATTAATCATTCTGCATTTGTATTACGATCGCTTATTTTTCTCTAACAAGTCATTCTGAAAAATGAAGCATTTAAAAGTAAAAGGAGGATTTATTTTTATTTTTTTAAGTTTGTTTATTTTGAGAGAGCATGTGTGCTCGTGAATAGGGATGGGGGAGAGAGGGAGAGAGAAAGAATCCCAAGACTCTGCATGGTCAGTGCAGAGCCCTGGGTTCCTGGAACCCAGGAACCACGAGATCATGACCCAAGCCAAACCCAAGAATCGGACACTCAACCAGCTGAACTACCCAGGCACCCTAAAAGTTAAAGGAAGATTTTAAAGTCCTTTATCTTCAAGCATACACAATAAGTTTTATAATAAACATCAAAAATATGCTCACTGTATATGGTAATTTAAATAAAAGGTTTTTTTTTTCTTTCTCCTGGCCAAATATTTGGTGAATTGCTTATAGCGATTCAATGATAAGCCTCCTTAGCTTTAAAAAAAAAAGCTCTTCCACATACTATGTCACAAAAACTCTTTAAAACATTCTTGTGTCATCTCTGGGAGACAGAATGTCTGAGATAATAGTGACTGGTCTATTTGGGGGTCTCTAAAGAAATGCTGTTTTACATTACTAAAGACATCCTCAGACCCAATTCCAGAACCCCCCTATGCCAATGTGATCTTTGACTTTAATCCTCTCCCAAAGTGGGCTGCAGACTTCCTTGTCACATAAACACACTGGTTTTATTCATCCATTCTTTCAGTGTTTATTAAGAAATTACCATGTTTAAGATCATGGTATAGATCCGAGGTGTGTGTGTGTGTGTGTGTGTGTGTGTGTGTGTGTGTGTGTGTGTGGTCTTCTCCATGTAGTGGAGAAAAGGTAAGACTCAGCTCCTACTTTTGCAGGATCCTATATGTATATGCTTATATATTTTTGCTAATGATCTAGCCTTTCTGTCTCTTTAAAGCTGGAAATGACCTTATGCATCACTTGGTTCAACACTTTCATTGACTCACTCACAGTCATACAACTAGTTAGAACTAAACCTATAATTTTTCAACGCTGGCATTCTCCAGTTAAGGGAATCTTGCAAACCGAGACAGGACACACACAAACATGAACATGCTGTAATAGAAACTTTTAAAGTAAGTAAGCCATTTAGTGGAAACCTATTCCTACTCCTTCATTTTTTAGACTACAATACTGGAGCGCAGAGAGATGGAGAGGATATAATCTTTTATTTATTTATTTATTTATTTATTTATTTACTTACTTAAATTCAAGTTAGTTAACATATGGTATAGTATTGGCTTCTGGAGGAGAACTCAGTGATTTATCACTTATATATAACACCCAGTGCTCATTAGAATCTTTTAAAGTAAATAACAGATTCTAATCTAGAACTTCCTTCACTATGTATTTTCATTAGAGATAATCTTATTAAATTAATTCAAATTAGTGTGTATGACTGATGAGAGTTTTATGCTCACAGAGAAATTCAGATTTTTAAATACAACTCTTCTTTTGTTAATTATAAACTTGTAGAGGACAGGAATTATGTTTTATATATTTTTGCCATTTTTGCCTAATGACATATAACCTATAGCTAGTGCTAAGTAAGCATTTGAGTAATAACAGAGTCGTAAACTTGATGACAGATACTAATCCAATATTTAAGCACAAATGATTTTATATTCTGCCAGAGAATATCTCTAGAAAACCTACCCAATCACATATCCTATTGCCTCAGGTCACCCATATATAAATCAGGATTAAACTACCTATGGCATTTTCCAGAAAAATTAATAAAATTAAGCATAATTTGTGTCTTTAAAAAAGATTATTTAAATTGTTCTGAAAATACACTTTTCTGAGCCTAAAGGCAAAAACCATGCCACCATCCTCTCTTCATTCTTTCAAACCAAATATAGATTATTCTAGATTTATATTATCTGTCCCCTTTTTTCAAACTCTATAATTAGTTAATACTATTAATGCCTTCATTATTATTTTATTATTCTTAGTAGGCCCTTTCCAAGAATTCTGGCATTATTCCCATGATACATACAGAGACAGATGAAAAGAGTTCATTTTTTCTCTGGGCTGGAACTCAATTGGCTTCCACAGTTACAAAGACCGGTGGACTTTCTGATCTTGACACTTAAAGGAATAATTTCAAGTTTAAAAAAATCAATAAAAAGAATGTCTATTTGGGTTTCTTTGTGGTAGGGTCCAAAAAAAAATCTGAATTTTCCATGCCAAAAATCAGTGGAGTTGCTATGTAAAGCATTGAAAGGTGGGTAATGATTTTATTTTATTTTATTTTTCCTTCTCAGATATTTTGCAACTAAAGAGGACAGGAGTCTAGAAAGAAACTGATACAGAATAGGATACTGGTCAACCCAACATCATGACTTTTCCTTGGATGAAAAATGCTAACAATTCCCAGAAATGATTCCTGTCAAATGGTTAAAATGCAGACTACACACGTATATATACCTTCACACACAATTATATTTAGTAGATCAGTATAAAGTATAGTCAAAGTTTGCTCAGTCATTCAACAAATAATTATTAAGTGCCTATCAGGCTATACTCTGGGAAAACTCCGGTTAAGCTATGGGTTCTGACTGCTAGATTTAGAGTCCCAGCAAATGATCTTATTCATTTGTTATTTCATCCAAAATACCAGAATCTGGGTGGTCATTAAGGAATCCTTCAGTAGCAGTTCCAAAGTCTGTCCACACAACAGCATAATCTTGGTAGCTTAAAAAAAATTGTTCCCGGGGCGCCTGGGTGGCTCGGTCGGTTAAGCGTCCGACTTCGGCTCAGGTCATGATCTCATGGTCTGTGAGTTCAAGCCCCACGTCGGGCTCTGTGCTGACAGCTCAGAGCCTGGAGCCTGTTTCAGATTCTGTGTCTCCCTCTCTCTCTGCCCCTCCCCTGTTCATGCTCTGTTTCTCTGTCTCAAAAATAAATAAATGTTAAAAAAAAATTGTTCCCTAGGCTCACCCATACATCTGATGAATTAAGATCCCAGTTTTGGAAGATGGAGAATCAATAATGTTTCTTTGGTTTGGTTTGGTTGTATTTTTAAACCCTAGTCATTTTGCTGTAGCTTCTTTGTGAATCAGAATTTTGGAACTACATAGCTTGAGTTCACAGTCCTTATTCCTAAGAGGAAACCACCACCCTTGAATTATTCAGCTGAGGCATCTAGTATGTAAATTCATTAGAGTTACTGCTCCAAAGGATATATTCCTCTTCAGACAGTGACTCTGCCATGTCTATTAAAATTATAAGCTACTTGATTGGGGGCTTACTACAGGGCCTTTTCAAACACTTTACTAGCATCCTCAAAACTATAACCTCTTCTACACACAGATCTTAAAATCTTAAAATATTGCTATCTGCAGAATTGTACATAATGGAAAAGATTCCTGGATGATTTAGCTTCTTTAGATCCTCTCAATAAATTAATGGTAAAATTATAATTCATTTTCATTTTTTATTTATCACTCTTAAATCTTTCTCTTTTACCCCCATACTTTGCCCTATCTACTGAATTACTACTTATCCTTCAATACTAATGTTACTTATAAGGAATTTTTCTCCATACCTTCAGAATGCAATCTCCGGGGCAGAAGACATATTTAAAATTTTGTTTCCTGATGTACTCTCAGCGCCTGGCACAAAGTAGGTGCTCAATAATTACTTGTTGAATGAATGAATCAATGAATCAATCAATCAATCAATCAATCTCATTTCTACTCCTATAGCACCAAGGTATGGTTAGTTAAAATGTACTTACTAGTCATTTAGCAGTGGCTAATGACACTTAATATTTAACATTTATTTTAGCACTTATGTTGTATTTGTATTTCCATGACTGATTCAAACTATGTCTCACTTTTACTCAGTGCAAAGCATATAATAGACATTTAATAAATGTTACATGAATGAATAAATAGAACAAAAAACCTCTCAAGATTCATATTTAATTTATTTCAAATCTGATACCAATGAATTTAGATTATTTAGACATGATTCAGATATAGTAATTTAAGTGTTCATTTTAATTCATGACAACATTCTCTATTGGTTGGGAAAACATAAATTCCAAAGAGACATTATAAATATGTCTGGGGACTATCATTCATTTCAGTGCTCATACTTCATAATCAAGCAAGTAATTCCTGAATAGATCACTTTACCAAGATTTATATTTGGATAAGTTCTTGTGCAATAATATCTTAAAGAAAATACTACCTTTTAATTTACCTTATTGTTTACCAGTTTTATCATTACATTTCTGAATCCTGAATGAGAGCTATTTAGTATGACCCATTCAAATAGGTCATTTGGGTCATTCAAATGACCTAAACATTGTCTATAGAAATATGTATAAGCTCTGTAACCCTTCTAAAGCATCAATTATTATCAATGGAGTAGGAGGTTATATCTAATTGCCAAGGGCCTTAAAATTATAAAAATAAAACTATGTATCTGAAGGGCTTAAAAATAAGGCATGGAGTAATTTAAAACCCATGTTGTGTAATATAAAAGATTACTTTCCACAATATAAAACTGATTTTTTTTTATAAATGATGTATTTTGGAACAGATTACTAATTTTATTTATGCAAGTAGTATGCAGGGTAAAAAAAAATGGAGGCATAAGTACATTAGTAAAACATGTGATTTTCTAATCCATAATACTATATTGGTATATCATTCCAAGTGAATTTAATTTTTTTTTAATCTTTATTTATATTTTGGAGAGCGTGTGCGTACACGCAAGCAGTGGCAGGGGACGCGGGGAGGAGGCAGGCAGAGAGGCAGATAGAGGATAGAGGATATGAAGCAGAAGTAGGCTCTGCACTGTCAACACAAGCCTGATGTGGGGCTCAAACCCAGGAACCATGAGATCATGACCTCAGCCAAAGTAGGAGGTTTAACCAACCAAGCTACCCACATGCCCCTATTTGGATCTTTCAGTAAACTTTAGATACTGTATGTGTTCATTGTATTCCTACATAAACTTCAAAAAAAAAGTGCATTATGCTTACCACTCAAAACTGTGAAGTTTTAAATAACTGGAGCAAAGAAAATGTGTGATATGACTCCTAATACTATATGGAATAAGGAAACCAATGGTTTGCAATTTAAAAAAGATTTTAGGGTAAATTCTTTTTTTTTTTTCTATCCATGTGAAGTTTTTTGAGAAGAGTGAAGTAAAAATAAAGGAAGAAAAGCTTTTTTTTTTGTACCCATGATACAATGAACTTTGGTTTGATTTCATCAATAGTAGTTACAAGGAATAGTATTTAATGGATTAATATGGTATAAATATGCAAAAACTTAGAATTGCTCAGGAGGTAAAGTAATCAGGGCTTTCAGATTCCTTGTGGATTAGGATTAATCATGGCACTTGTGAATTAGATATTTGAAACACAAAGAATGGTAACCACGTGACCCAAAGGTGGAAAGAATACCAAAGACTATAGTCAGGGCACAGGAGCATGACTTTCCATTTTGTTACATAGTTCTCCTTGCCTCACATGTTTAGGAACTAGTTTTAGTTGATGTTTCATGAAAAAGAAGTTCCACAGTTAACTTTTTGGAAACTCCAGATTGAGTAGAATCAAACAGGTTTGTTTCCCTACTTCAAGTCTACTCATAGCTTTTAATATATAATGCCTAACATACAATAGATTGTAAGTTATCCTATAATCATTTGTTCAATGAAAAGGGAAGAAAATATGCAGTGTTTCCAAACATACTGCTCCTCAAAACTTTTTTTAAATATTTATTGTTTTGAGAGAAGTTCATGCACGCATGGGGACACACACACACCCACACGAGCAGAGGGACAGGCAGAGAGAGAGAGAGAGAGAGACAGAGAGACAGAGACAGAGAGAATCTCAAATAGGTTCTATGTTACCAGCACGGAACCCAACGCGGGGCTCAAATTCATGAACCATGAGATCATGACGTGAGCCAAAACCAAGAGTTGGATGCTTAACTGACTGAGCCACCCAGGTGCCCCCATAAGCAAGCATTTGAGGGAGTTGGAGAAAGTATAGGGAGACACTAAGTAAACTTTGGGAGATGCTGATCTAAACTGCTGAAATAATGAACATTAATTTTGAAAAAATAGATTGATATTAAATCCATGTTTTATAATATTTTGATTAGCTTGTATTCACTGTGATTTTTGACTTGTCTGTGACCTCTTTTCTACCAGCTTCCCTTTAACTGAGGAGTTGCTAGATTTTTTTTTTTTAATGTTTATTTTTGAGACAGAGAGAGGAGAGAGAGAGAGCATGAGCAGGGGAGGGGCAAAGAGAGAAGGCGACACAAATCCAAAGCAGGCTCCAGGCTTGATGTGGGCCTCGGACACATGAAAAATGACATCATGACCTGAGTTGAAGTTTGACGCTTAACCCACTGAGTCACCCAGGCGCCCCACTAGATTTCTAATTTACAATACTTATATAATCTTTCTGTCTTCTTTCCATTAACATGTGAGGTCATTGGGGTGCCTGAGTGACTCAGTTGCTAAGGCTTTTGTGGAGCCTATGTGGGATTCTCTTTTCTTCTCCCTCTGCCCCTCTCCCATGCACATGTGCACACACTCTCTCAAAATAAATAAACAAAACTTAAAAACAAAAAACAAAAAAACATATGAGGTCACTATTACAGACCAAAGACAATTTTATAAATACCTCATCTCTCTTCAAATTTAGGGAAATCTGTCTCTTTAATTTTTTATTTTGCTTTTCTTATTGCATTTATGTGAGTTTCTTATTTTTATCCCAGAAACAAAACTCTGCCAATGATCTTTTGGAATCTCAAAGACACAAAATGCACCCTGAACCAATATTGGATTGTAGACACTTGATGCCTATGATCCAATTTTGCTTTCTATACTAAAATGTCATTTATGACAGAGAAGTACATTTCTAAATTTTTACTTTGATAGCCCCAAATCACAGACAAAATTTCAGGCTACTGTGAGGGTATCACACTGCTCTGAACTACCTGAACTGCCAGTAAGATGTTTTTGCTTTTATAAAAGATGTTCTTGCAAGTACTTCAGAATCATAGCAGGATTGAAATAAATGTTATCATTTGAATAGTGACATTTTAGTAGACTCGTTATAACTCTCCACTTTCCCCTGGGATTAAGCTTCCCAAATACAAGCAAATTTTTGTCAGGTCAGACACTTCTGCTTGTACAGCAATGCTTCTCAAACTTTAATGCATGTATGAATGACTTAAGGATTTTATTAAAATATAGGTTCTGATCAAGGAAGTCTGAGATGGAGCCTGAATTCTGTATTTCTTTTTTTTAATTATTATTATTGAAATATAGTTGACACACAATGCTATGTAAGTTTCAGGTGTCTAGCACAATAATTCAACAATTCTATACATTACACACTACTTACTGTGGTAAGTGTAGTTACTATGTGTCCCCATATATTATTTCAATATTTTAATATGACTATATTTCCTATGCTGTATTTTTCATGCCATAGCTTATTTATTTTATAACTGGAATTTTTTACCTCTTAATCTCCTTTACCTATTTCATGCATTCCCCCACCTTCCTCCTCTCTGGCAACCACCAGTTAATTGTCTGTAGTTATAAGTCTGTTTGTGTGTTTTTGTTTGTTTCTTCAGTTAATTTTTTTTTATTTTGAAAGAGAGCATGAGGGGGAGAGGAGGAGAGAGTTGACGAGACAGGGAGAATCACAAGCAGGTTCCGCACTGTGCGCAGAGTTTGACGTGGGACTCAATTCTAGGACTTGAGCCAAAATCAAGAATTGGATGCTTCACTGCCTGGCTACCCAAGGCCCCCTTCCTTGTTTGTTTGATTGAAATCTAAAAAGCAAAACATGGGGCACCTGGATGGCTCAGTTGGTTAAGAGTCCAATTTCAACTTCGGCTCAGGTCATGATTTCACAGCTCATGAGTTTGAGTCCTGCATCGGGTTCCGTGCTGACAGCTCAGAGCCTAGAGCCTGCTTTGGATTCTGTGTCTCCCTCTCTCTGCCCCTTCCCCAGCTTGCTCTCTCTCTCTCTCTCTCTCTCTCTCAAAAATAAATAAATATTAAAAAAAAACATCAAAAAAACAAAAAAACAAGATTCTGCATTTCTTAGAAGTCAGCACTACTGGTTGTGGACCATCTTTTGAATACCAAGGTTGAAGTACATGAAGTGTCACTGTTGACTTGGACACAGATTCCCTCAGTTTCTATGAAATGTATTGCCTGATATCCAGCATATCATAACATATATTTTGTGTATATTCATTCTCTTTTCCCCCAATAAATTTGCATAAAGATTTCTAGGTTAAGAGTCATATCTGTTTCAATGCTCTCAGAAGAGCTACAAATAGATTGTAGATTTTTTTTTTCTTCCATTTAGGTTGCCAATTTTCCTCAAGGCATACTTATCATTTGTTTAGGAAACTTTCATGCAGTAACATATGGCTAACCAATAAACCCTGTTCTTAATATACCGTAACCTTTCTATTATATTCAGGACATTATGACCCAATTTATAAAATATAATGCAGAAGTTAAAATCTACTAAGACTAATAAGGACAGCTGGCCAATTCTTTAACTTTATGTGTTTATTTGTAATTTATATTCAGCCAACAGCCCTTCACAAAATTTTAGATGGCACTTATTTCTTTCAAAATGCTGGCCCCCTCCTCATCTCTTTTACAAGTTCTTATACTTTAGTGTGAATAGGAATCACAAGATTATTTAAAATGCGAATTCCATGCCCACCTTGGGAGAGTCTCGTTCCGTAGGTATGGAGTGAGGGCTGAGAATCTGCATTTTAGCAAAAGCTTCTTGCATTCCTAGTGTAACTAGAAAGTTTGTGAAACGCTGCCTAGGAGCAATCCTGATATCCTAAAGTTCCAACGTTAATCTACTCTTGCTACTTAAAGTCTGAAATTGTTCATTAGCTCTGTAAATGAGTTTTTGCACTGTTTCAAAGACACTGTTTTCAAACATACTTGTGATCCACAACTGTTCCCTTTGTTTGATCACTATTTTAGTAATCTTCCTAGTTTTGGAATTTTTCTTAGACGGAAGATTTTAACTCAGAAGTCTTATCCACAAACTACAGTTTATCTTTCAAACCAGACATTTTTGAGAATAGGTTGTGCCATTAATAATTATGCCAGAATAGTTGACATAAACTGGAACTGTCCTGAGCAAACTTTATGTCACCCTAATTTTGAATCCCAAATAAGGGAAATCTTTAGCCACACTTCAGACTGATAGCAAACTGTGATCTACTTCTGGACTCTCCATCCCAGTACTATTGTCTGATAGAAACTTCTCAAGTATCTCACATTAGACTTCTGGCAGTCACTGCTTTCTTTTACTACCTTCATTGTCACACCCTCCAGATACTCTTTTCTAGCAGATATGAAACTTCCACAGTCTAGAAATGAGTCTATTGCCTTAGACCTAGCCCTACTGTAGAAGCAAATTTATTCTCCAATCATCCCACATGGTACAGTTACATGGGGCATGAAGGATTATATTTATGTACAGATGACATGAATTCAAGGTGGATATTTCAGTCATCTGTATTTGATAGAGCAGCATCTTTAAGGTCTCATCATAATGAAAAAATAGTAGTTAAAATTATAACATTTTATTAAAGGAATGCTTTATATATTTTATCACCCTTCTCTTAATGTTTCCAACTGTGAAATAACTTCAGAGAAAATAAAGAATGCACTAGGATGTGTAATACTTTTCTTCACATACCATTCAACTCATACCCCACAGGTATAACATCTAGCAAAGGGGCTTTTGTTTAGGCATTGCATCAACATTGATTGACTCATGTGCCTCCCCTGTAAGTATTGATTTATCTAGTCAATCATGGAAGAACAATCAATTTTAAAACGATCAAAGTACATTTAAATGGATGTTTCATGTTCATATGAAAAACCTGAGAACAACTCATACAATGTAACATGAGATTAATTATACAAAGAGTGAAGGAAAACAGACTCATACATTCTAAAGTCGACTTCATCCTCCTGCCTAGTATATTGGCATTTAATATTGCAATATTTCCAATTGGAATTTGGAAAGAGAATTAAGATGGAAATATCACCTTCAAAAAATGTTTCCAGTTCATTAGTTTAGAAGAAAGCAATAAACTCAAGTGAAAGTTTAAAAATATAGTATAGTATTAGTAAATCATATATCCAGGCTAACCTTACCGGTATGTGTTGTTTTTTATAAATTAACTAAAACTGGTTTAACCTTAGGGTCAAGTTCAAGTGGTGCACACCAGCAATCAGATTACAACTCAATGCAAATTTTGCCTCATTAAAAAAGTTACACACTCCACTGCTTCATTTGCAAAATAATTATGTACCTGGCCAAGGTCAGAGGATTTTCCTTCTTTTCTTTTTTTTCCCCCACTAAAGGAACTTGGTCTTTTTTAAATACACTATACTGTGGGAACAATTACCTAATTTATTCTCATTTGAGGAAATAGCATGGGGAAGCAAACTTAAAAAAACTCAGAGGTTTTTCTTTTTTTTCTAATTTCTGAGAGGCTTTTTAAAGAAATAATACAAAAATCTGCTTGCTTTAGATTTTGAGAGAGTATATAATATTCTAGTCCAAAATATTCCCCTTCTATAGCTCCTAGTGAAAAAGAGAAAATTATTAGTGCCAAAATAACTATAATTCCTATGTATTGGTTGTGACATAAAGTTTTTAAAAATGTATCTGAATTGTGTTCAAATACATAAAATATGATGAGGGCCTACTAGATATGAGAGCAATACGGTAGTCTTAGGTCTTCAAGATACATCAACACTTTTAAATCCTTGGTTAAAATTTATATTCTACTATTTTCTAGAAGCAAGATACTTCCAGTCACTTCTTTCTTTATAATTCAATCGAATGATTGTATTGTATTGTTTTGTTTTTGGTCTATTAGATTCTACTAGAAGCTCTCTAGGTAAGAAATTGTATATATTCTATGTCAGTTAAGAATCTTAGATAATCACAGCTGACTTAACTCACAAGATTTATCAAGATCTTTAAATATGTACAGGGCTCTTTGCTTCCCTAGGAAATAAACCACTGCCTCACTATGTCTCCAAAGTTGTTACTTTAAGAAGTATTTCATTTTTAATCTTTAAAAATTTCTTCCCATAGAAGACAAACAGCTAATGAAATATGTGTAACTGAAATTTGTTTTTTCTAAATAAAATAAGAACTAAATTGTGCTAAATGACTTTGAAATGAGCCTGCCAAAATATTTGATATTATATAAAAAACAAAATTACTATCCAAGGTATTTCTTTGTTCTCCTAGGGGACCATACTAAGTGTTGTCTTAGAAGTACAACTGACTTAAAACAAGGTTCTTTTAGCCATCTAAAGTTGTTAAAAAGAATTAACAATTTTGAAAGTAGACACAATTGTCTTAAATTTTTACTGGTAAGTTATATTATTTATATACATATAAGCACTAATGTGTTGTTCAAATTTTCAGTATCTTATCTTCCCTTTACTTTTCTTAATAGTAAAGATTATAGTTTTAGAACCAAATTTCACTCCCTTTGTAATTCTTCAGTGTATATTTTGCTCCTTGATTATAAAAGCTGTTGGCTGTTCAAGAGTAAAAGGCCCCTCATGTTATAAAGGTATAGACATATTCTATTGGGTGAAATGATAAAGAATCTCTTCACCAAACTGGAGACAGACTCCCCTGATTGCCTCCTCTATACTCCCAGACCTGTCCTTGGCCAGCTCAGTCTAGTTTCATCAAGAATCCTGCTGAGTCAGTTTAACAAAGATTCCCCCCATCAGTGGTCTCTGTTGGATATCTCATCAAATTATTCATCCTACACTTTCAATAATTACCCCACTCAGCCTCAGCAAGAATTCTGTTCAGTAGATGTAACAAGAATTCCCCTAGCCTTGATGTTCCTCTTAGTAATTTTCTATTCACTGACACCCACCTTGCTCCTTGGCTATAAATCTCTACTTGTGCTGGTTTATTTGGAGTTGAACCTCTTCTCTATTGCTTATCACAAGGCCCCACTGCAGTGGACCCTCCATCTTGAATAAAGTCTTCTTTACCACCTTTAACAAATGTCATGACGTATTTTTTTAACAGAAAGACCCAATATTTCTCCTATAAAATATTAAAAATAAGGCATTTATCTAGTCTTAATCTAGTTAACTCAAATTATACTGTAGTAGAGCATGAACAAACAGAAAACAAACTGGTCCCAGGCTATCCTCATTCCCATTGGTCTATGAGTTTGAATTTCAAAGAACCCACAGGAAGTTACCTAGTAAAGAAAGCAGTAGGAAATGGATAATCTAGAAAGTGCTATGAATACTCTTAGAAAGTAACTGAATTGCTATTAAATAATTAAAACTTTACTTTTTAGAAATAATACATTAAGTACATAGAAAATGAAAGTAGTGTGCTTATAGAGTCCCGAGAAAGCTAATCAGTAAAATCAGAGTATTCTATTGCCCAGAGGGATTGAACATCAGAGAAAATGAAGAGACTGTGGAATCAGGAATGGGCAGATTAATATCTGACAGGGTAAATGACTTCCTCTCTGTCAGCAAATCTGTGGTGCTTAAACTGAAATCCTTTTCTCTCTGTCAAATTTGCTGGTGGTCTCTATAATAACTCCTGTTCCACAAAACCACCACTAGCACTAAAAAGAACTCAGAGCATGTGCACAAGAGTAGGAACCACCATGCAAAGAAAAAACACTTTTCAGGTAACTCTGTCGGTAACTCTGTCCAACTTTGGCTCAGGTCATGATCTCATGGTCTGTGAATTTGAGCCCTATGTTGGGCTCTGTGCTGACAGCTCGGAGCCCAGAGCCTGCTTCGGATTTTGTCTCCCTTTGTCTCTCTCTGCCCTTTCCCCTCTCATGCTCTGTCTCTCTCTGTCTCTCAAAAATAATAAATAAACATTTAAAAATTTTTTAAATACTTTCTTTTAAAATAAAACAAGTCTAAATTTATGATTTGGCACTGGTATGTACCTGCCCAAAACTAGAGCAGGGCAGTTAGAACTTCGTGAATCCAGCTATAATACAAACTGAAATGTGAACTTAAGGAGATCATAGGCAGACAGATTCAGAACCCTCTGCAACTGTTAGACTAAACTTGAAAGAAAAAAAAAGGGCGGTCTTTCTTTTTTTTATATGTTTATTTATTTTGAGAGAGAGAGAGAGAGAGAGAGAGAGAGAGAGAGAGAGAGAGAGAAAGAGAAAGAGAAAGAGAAAAAGAGAAAGAGCTGTGTGCACGAGTGAGGGAGGAGCAGCGAGAGAGGGAGAGAGAGAATCCCAAGCAGCAAGCTATGGGCTGTCAGATCATGACGTTAAGTGGAAATCAAGTCAGATGCTTAATCCAACTGAACCACCCAGGCACGTGGTGGGGGGGGGGGTCTTTCTGCATCAAACCAGTGTACCAGTATAGAAAGGATAAGACTAACAAGAGAATCCACAGATGCAGAAGCTGGTCAGTGTGAAGAGATCACCTGCCAAAAACAGTAGGGAAAAATTCTCATGCAAAATCGAGACAATAATGGTATTTATTTTGGTTGCTTTATAATATAATAAGGATACTGAACACTCACTACAAACTAGGTTGTTACTGTGAGTCCTGCAAGAAGCAGAAATCAAGATTGCACCAGACAAGTAAGAGGTTTATTAGAGTAAAAGACTGTGAGGGAAAGTAGGTAGTACATGAGACCATAATGCACGTGTAAACCTCTTAAAAAAAAGGTGCGGGGAGAGAAGGAAGGACAACTGGGTAGAAGAGTCTAAGACTGCTTTGCAGTTCTAAGAAAGTTCCACAAGGCCAATAGTGAATCTTCAAGTCAAAGTCTCCTGAAATAGGAGTCCCAAGTCTCTCAAGAATGCTTGGATTGATATCTGTGCTATGCTCAGTCATTTGCTTGGTGCTGACATGGAAAGTGTAGCTTCACTATTTTAGTGTTCAGTAGTGACCAAGGTTGGAAACCTGAAAAGGGAATTTTCATGACTGCTACATAATTATTGCACTAATAAATTAATAAGCATTTGCTTCTATGATTATTTTTTAAAATTATTTTTGCATTATAATTTATTTCTTAAACTCTGTGTATACTGACTTCAAGTTCACATTTAGCAGCTTGTAAATAAACATTTCATGTGTTAATTTGTGCAACATCATAATGGCTGGCAGTTTATTTTCTAGAACATCTTTTTATTCCTCCATATCAGAATATGTACAAATTTCGATTATTTTAAATATAGAAGTTTTTTAAATAAATAGATGTATAAAGTTTGGCCAGGCCACCTGTCATTCTTCAATTAGAATGGCTTCCTTTTTATCTATTTTATTTATTGAATATCTAGGAACAGTCCTGAGTAGGGTTCTGTGTCTAACGAAGTCTGAAATTGATTGTTTTTGAGGCTTTTATCATATTTTGTGAAAGTTACTAAAAGCTTTTATTTTTTTGTTTCTTTTGTTTTTTTTTTTAATATAATTTATTGTCAAATTGGTTAACAGTGTGTACAGTGTGCTCTTGGTTTTGGAGGTAGATTCCTTTGATTCATCGCTTACATACAACATGCAGTGTCATCCCAATAAGTGCCCTCCTCAATGCCCATCACCCATTTTCCCTTTCCGCCACCTCCCCCATCAATCCTCAGATTGTTCTCTGTATTTAAGACTCTCTTAAGGTTTGCCTCCCTCCCTCTCTGTTTGTAACTGAAAGTTTTTTAAGAAAAGATCGTGCTTCTCCTAGTAATAATAATCATGAGTCACATACACTTAATAAAAACCAAGACAAAGGTGCTGAAAGTGTTGGCTCTTTAGCTTCATGTTCATGAAAATAAAGCCATATCTCTGGGTTTTCAATTATGAAAGGGAAATTAATGCCCCAATAATACTTATTCCTGCCTGATTGTCTCACACATTACTCTAACAAGCAGTATACTCTATTTTTTACAAGATCATTAAGCTTCCTAACTCTTTTATAACTTATGAATAGATGATATTGTAGGTTCTAAACAATGACTTCCCATTATATAATACTAGAGTTATATAAACATATTTTAAAAATACTAATCTTCTTATTCACATTTAGCTTCTAATCTATGAATAAAGAAGGTCCAAGCTTTAATATCTTCTATTTATGGGCTCTCTTTTATTTATAACTAGTGAAATTATTCCATTAATCTTTAACCCATGAATTTCTTTTTTTTTTTCCTGATTGGCAAGCAACTCTAAATTCAAATTATCAACAATAAACCCCAGAGTACCAACCTGAAATTATGGTCTTAATAATTTTATAGGTTATATATTTTTTTTCATTTCATCAAAAAGTCATCAATGAACATCTTTAATAATTCCATATGTCTTTGGAATAGCATTCAAAATTCCCTTGACCTACCACTCAAACTGGGTAGACACTGAACCACTGATAATACTCTTGGGATAATACTTGTCTACATGTGAATCTAAGTCTCAAATTATTTCTACCACACACTTCCAGTAAGAATATATCATGTGGAAATAAAGTCAATGCTGACAGAGAGAAGTAAAAACTATCCATTGCCTTATGGATGGGTGTCATTCTGTCAGTCTGGAGTATTCATATGAAATTGTTATCTTGTTCATTCATTTTTATCCTAAAGTGATAGGAAAAACACATGATTGATTTCCTTCTTATTGTAATAAGGATCTTATAAATCACTAGATACTACCACATAAAATTCTTAATGCATTGAATGGAACAGAAATGTATAATCGGGTTTTACTGAATATGGAAGAAGGCCAAGAAAGCATAGATTTCTGACTTTTATAAGTAAAGGACTCCGAGAAAGCAATCCCTGTCATTTCATTGGAAACACATCAATTCAACAAAATTCACTGCAAAAACAACGCATACATTAGTATTACACATAGTTATTTTCTAAGCTTTAATACATTGATGTATTTCTTATCACAGAAATACTGAAAAAACACCAAAGAGCTGCACACATTTCACTAATCAGGCTAGGTTATTTAAATTTAATTTTATGTATTAAATTTCATGTTTAAATATTTTATATTTCTACCGATGTTTACATTTACCAAATATTCATAGTTATTCATACCATGTATAGCCATTCTTGATAACTCATTTCTTATAATAAATTATATATATAAGGAATAAAATAATTCCAATACAAAATTATTTTCCATTTTTCTATAATTGCTTTTCCTGAAACCAAAGACTTCATAGTCTGTTTGCCAGGGGTCGGATCAGGTCACAATCTCACAGGTCATGGGTTCAAGCCCTGCGTCAAGCTCTGTGCTGACAGTTCAGAGCCTGGAGCCTGCTTTAGATTCTGTCTCCCTTTCTCTCTCTGCTCCTCCCCCTCTTGTGCTCTGTGTGTCTCTCTGTCAAGAAAATATAAACATTACTTTTTTTTTTAACTCTTTCGTGGAACTGCTATTTGCGGGGAAAAATTAAGAAAGAAATTGTGGTTATACAGATAGGGCCACCTACTTGACTATATCACATAAGAAAGCATTATATACTAGTAGATACTAAAGAAATACAAAAGGATTAATATCTCTTAGCTTAGTACTCAAAATAATTAAAGCAAGTTTCTCAACCTCTGTACTACTGACATACTGGAACTGGATAATTCTTTGTCAGGGAGGCTATCCTGTGCACTGTGGAATATTTAGCAACATCCCTGCTTTCTGTTCACAAGATGCAAGTAATAACTGTCACCCCCCACCCCACGTTCTAACAATCAAAATTGTCTCCAAACATTGTCAAATGTCCTTGGGGGGGCATAACTGTTCTCAGCTGAGAAACATGAGGTGAAAATAATAAAAGAATATACACCTCAATTAGTAATAACAATAATAATCACATAGTTAAATTTTATTACTTCCTGCTAAATGCTAGGCAGTGTGCTAAGTATTTTCACAAGTATTATTTCATTTAATTTTTACAACAACCCTACGAGATTTCTACTATCATTATCTCATTGTATAGATAAGAAAATAGTCTCAGAGTTTGAATGCATGCCCCAAATCCTACATCCAGTAATTGTCAAGATCAGATTATTTCCCAGATATTTCTATTCCAGAAACAGAACTGTTAGGCAATCTACTATATTGCCCTAAGTAATCATGGGGCAGTTAATTACATGATGCCATCAACCTTAACTGCATTATTATATAGCATGAAAGTAGGACTTTCTAGGCAAATAAAGTATGGTGCTGATTGCCTGATGCACTGGGAGAAAAAACAAACAAACTTTGTATTTTTTTTTGTAGCCACTCCTAAGTTTAACAGTTCTTACCTGTCCTACCTGCATAGTAGGTAGATAAGCAATACATTTTTTCCCTGGGACTAGAAGCAGTCTACCATAATTACAATTCAAAACGATGACTATAGTTATAACTTAGGCAGATCTGGAACATTTAATGCCATATTGAAAGCTATTAATAACCACTGTGGATTTTATATACTATCCTCATTCCTGATTTCCAATGTTACAACCTTAATTTTTATTGTTAAAAAAATAATGAGCAATACCCTCCTCATAAGAAGAGGCTCTAGAAAATGTAATAAATGTTTTATTTTGATTAGTTTTTTTTTTCTGTTCATCTTCTCATCCACATTCAATACAACTAGATTATTTTGGCAAGAGGAAAATCATTGTCCAAGCTCAGAATTGTCACATACATAGGAAAATAATCTCTTTGTCTCTCCCTTACCTCCACGGCCTAAAAGAATGAAAGATGAAAAACTGAATATCACTTATAATTAAGAGAATAAGTAATTGTTGATTTTAAGATAAAAAATCCTTTCCCAAGGAGGCTTATAAACACCCATAAACTATAGTAAGGAAAAACGTACAAATAAACATTAAAGTAGATGCAAAATTTTATTATGCAACTGGGAAATAAAATAAGTAAATATAAACAGCCAGAAGGAAAGAGGCTGGTATAATCTTGCATTTGATGGAGCCCTTATCACTTAAGGTAGCAAATACTTTACTTGAACTCTTGTAGAGTTCATAGTACACTCTCATTCTGATTATGTTTTAAGATCTATTTCTGTTGCTTCATGTAACGTATTACATCTGATTGTTTCATGATAAGCTGTATCAGGCATATACAAAATTATAGTGGTATATGATACTGTGATAGTTACTTGGGCTGCTCTTCACTCTCCCTACCAGAAACAGTGCTTCAGTGGAGATTTTCATACATACCTTCTGACAAGACCATTGTGAGAGTTTCTCTGGTTTATATCTAAGAATAAGATAGCTGAGTCACATGGTAGTGGCATATTTATTTGCACCAAGTAAAATTATGGTTTTCTACCAGCTACTACAATGAGGGAACACCCATAAATTGTGTAATTCACAAGATTCTTTGGATTAGCGTTCTCTGCACTGGTAGCTGAGAAAAGGTGTGTCCAAGATGTTAGCCTGTGTTGTAGTAAAGGTACCACAGAAAAATTAATTTGCAAAACGTTCTCTTAACTAAAGAGGGTGCTCTGCTGTAAACTGCTCAGTGTCTTTTAGCACGCTGATGCTCACCATAAATGTTCAAGAGGCAAGAGTCCACTTATCCTAAACATATTTGAGACTAAATATATTTTGGGGAAACCTTCTTACAAACATCTTCCAAGATATTTAGTGACTTGTGGAATACACTTTAGAAAACATTGCTTCACATTAGGCAAAAATTATTCAGAATAAAACATAATGTCCTGATACTAACATCTAAAAAAGATATTCCTCTAGAGTCCATGTAAAAAAAAAAGAACATAATGATATAAACCTTCAGCAATTCTTAACAACACCATTGTATATTTCAAAATGTTTTTCTTAATATAAACTAAGTAAAGAGGAGTTAGTAAAAAGCTAACCTATGGGTAGCTGACCAAACAATTTAGATGTATATAGTTCTCTGCTAGCATGGCTTTATTTGGACAAAGCATATGGGACTAGATGAACTGACTAGACATTAGTTAAAATGCCACAAATATTATATTTCTTAAATTATAATTTGTGATAGTCACTGGGTGGCATGAGATAGATAGATAGATAGACAGATGGACAGATTCCTGAGTAAGTATCTATAGTTATATTTGAAGCTATAAACTAAAACAATCACATTGGGGGAGGGGTTAGAAAATTAGGTAAAAAAATGTTTCCATCTTCAAAACTTATTTTTATATGTCATCTATAATATTATAAGTAAATTTAAAATGTAAATTCTAAAGTCATTTTTTGACAATAATAATGCACCTGATTGGCCCACTAAAATTTGGGTTGAAGAAAAATAATTTTTCAGTTCTAAAATCAATACAATTGGAAAGAAGAAGGAAAGGAACTTTATTTTAACTCTCCAAAAAAGATATAGAAGTAGTACAATGTGTATTTTCCACTATTGACCCATTAGGAAATTCAAGATTACATTTACACTTAAAAATGTGTGTTCTTCCAGAAGTCTATTTAATGGAGAGTTTATTTAAGCTGATAAGTGAACTTTTCTTGAATATCAGTTGTCTAGACAATTTAACTTCCATTTTAGAAACACACTTTCAGAGGTAGAGATAGTCAATTCTTTGCCACAGCAGATAAAAAAAGCTTACAGCCAAGAATACCAGAGCACTATTTTTGTCAGGTACCTATCAACATTTATGTTGTCACCCTATACAGGCAGAACATTTAAGAGATTGACTGTATCTACATTTCTTAATTATCTGATACCTATTTTTATATTTTCTCAGTGACTCTTCCCGCCTAAAACCCATTAAGTGACATAAACTATGAAAAAATATTGTTTTTTAAACCAATGCATAATGTCCAGATTGTGTTTTTTAATAAAGTGTGTTCTAATGTGATTAAACTTTCAAATTCAATTCACACTAAATTTTTCTATCTTGTTTCACACCAAGCCTAAAACATATTTTTAAAAGAATGTTATATGAACTCCTCCTTCTGAAAAAAAATGGCACAAAACACCAACAAATGTCAAGTAAAAATACATTGTCAAGTCATATTTTGTAAATTTATTACTTTAGGGCATTTCGTATACACCTCTGTTATAGCACTATTGCAGTGTATCTTAACTATTGGTTTCTGGATCTATCACACAATACATGTTGAAACTTTAAAGCACAGGAAGTACCCTATCCTTTGTAATTCTCAGGGCTGAGGTACTTAGGAAAGAATGGAAGGAATTAAGGGCAGTAGGAAAGACATAACTAACAAACCCTAAAATGATTATTTGTTTTTGAAATACCATACTCGATTTTGCTTTATATTTAAACAAATATTTTTCCAGTCACCTTTGCAACAGCTCTTTTTTTGTTGTTTTGATTCGTACTTCTAATTAGTGAAATAAAATCAACTGGTTTCTGATATATGAATTAGCTTGGCTTTGGAGTTGACAGAACATGAACTTCTCTGGCACAGCCTTATCTAAAAGAGCCATATCAGATAAGCCTGAGTGCTAACACTGTAAGTCACAGCATTAGGAAACATGCTTTGGCAAGCCTTCCAAAACCCTGACTCTCCTCATGGAAATAATAACAACTTTCATTTTTTCAACATCTGATATGCAGATGATATATAAATACCAAAGGAAGAAAAATGTAGTTAACACTTTGCATTTAATTGACAAAAATAATTTAATATATAGATTATGACCTACACAACTGGTGACAATTATTTTAGGAGGGTCCATGTGTTTAAAGATTTCCATTATTGCCCCATGATGCTTTATTTTTTGGTTAATAAATACAATTTTGATTGATGCTTTCATATTACTCCTAATTTTGTGACTTGAAAAAATAATAGGGCAACAGGAATCACTAGTGTATACAAAATGAATTCTGAGGACATAAAAGATATTAGATAGCTTTAAAGAATGGAAGCAATGTTCACTTATTTGATTAGCTTTCTTTTCATACCTCCTTAAGATTTAAAGAAATAATAACTGGGAGAAAAATTATTATTTTAACTTAAAAACTTAAGTGATTCAGAATACAAATTTAAATAAGTCTTGGTGGTCTTTTAGGGGGAAAATGAAGATAACTAACATTTTATTTTTTTTAATTTTTTTAACGTTTTTATTCATTTTTGAGAGACAGAGCATGAGCAGGGGAGGGGCAGAGAGAGAGAGGGAGACACAGAATCTGAAGCAGACTCCAGGCTCTGAGCTGTCAGCACAGATCTCGACGTGGAGCTTGAACCCACGAACCATGAGATATGACCTGAGCCGAAGTCGCACGCTTAACCAACTGAGCCACCAGGGGCCCAAGGATAACTAACATTTTATGTTTTAAAATACAGTTTAAAGGAACTTCCCATCTGTTCAGCTAGCTTTAGGCATTATGGCATCCAATCTTTATTCAGCACTTCCTATTATTTTATATTTCTGAATGGGAGGGCATTTTGTCAATTCCTTTATAAGCCAATTAAAGTACAACTCTTAGCACCAAGAAACTATCTAGAATTTCCAATGAAATTAAATAATTATTTCACAAAGAACTCTTATCCAAAAAGTTCACAGGAAAAGAAAGAAATAGTGAAATGCTTTCATTGAAACTGAGCTCATACCCTAAAGTGAAACACCTAAGTGTTTCACCACCAAATTTATATCGTTATGGTACTGAGAAACTTGCTTTAAATAAATGTCATCTATTTTAGTAAGGCAACTGCACAGAGAGGCAGATAGTCTCACATATTACTGCTAGAAAGAGTGGCCACAGTACCTCAAACCTCATCACTTTCCATTAAGTTAAAAAAAGTTCCCCCAAGTCACCAGAGGAAAATGACATTAGTTTAACTGCTAATTAATGACAAAAAGAAAGCCGACTCTATTTCTCTTCTACCACTCTTGTAGGCTTTGTGGGTTATGAGTTTTGCCTTACACTTTTCACTTCGTGGATGCAATATGTCCACTGTAGATTCATACACTTGTCACATCCAAAATGGGAACAAGTGTAGAAAAGGAAGTAGAGACTAAACCTACTTATTCTTTAGTCAAGCAGACACTTCCCTAAAAATCTCCTGTAAAATTTCATTTATATCTCCTTTGCTAAAACGATGTCATATGGTTGCCCTTAGTTGGACAGGATATATTCCCAAGAAGACTGAGAAAGTAACCCTAGCAAAAATGTGTCACTTAAAGAAAAATTGAATGTTTCACAAAGCAGTAAGATAAAGAGACTAAAATGTATGGCCTTCAAATCAGCTACCTTTCCTGGTAATATCAGAACATTTTGAAGAAATATTAAGTGGTTCAAATCTGTCATGTGAGTTCTATGATCAGTAAAACACAATATTTATCTATAAACTATTTCATGAGTTTATAAAATTGTAGACCATTCTCAGAGAAACACTGGTTTTCAAGACAAAACAAATCATAAACAAACCATAAATGAAATGACACATTCAAAATAAAGAATAAAAAATAGTTACTAAAAATACAATTATCACCACTTGTAAAAAGGCTGAATTTTAAAATCTGCATTTATTGTGTTCTAATAAATACAAATATGATTCTAGTTTGAAATAAAAAGCAACCAAAGCAAAAATAGAAAGTACCTTGGGTATACATCTCTAGGGAAGCATTAGATGTTAAATAGAAGATAATGCATTATTAGTTGGTGGGCGTTATGGGTTGTACTCTGTCCCTTCAAAGTTCTCATGTTGAAACCCTATTCCCCAGTACTCAGCCTAGGATTGTGTCTAGAGTTAGGGCCTTTAAAGAGGTAATTAACTTAAAATGAGGCCAATAGGATTGGTTCCTAATTCAGTAAGACTGGTATCTTTAAAAGGAAAGGAAATATGGACATATAGAGAAACTAAGTGCGCACTGGGCACAGAGGAAAGCCCACATGATCACACCGAGAGAAGGTGGCTACCTGCAAGCCAAGGAGAGAAGCCTCAAGACAAAAATATCTGCACTCCCACCTTGATCATGGACTTTTAGAATCCAGAATTGAGAAAATAAATTTCTGTTGTTTAAACTACCCAGTATGTGATTTATGGCCACCCTAGCAAACTAATATAAGGAGAATGAATGACTAGAAAGTGAATTTCTCCTCTATTCCAAATAGTGTGTTTTGGGGGGATGGTGACGATTTTTTTAATAATAAACAAAATTTGGGTGTTTGAAGCAGTGCTGACCAAATTTGATACTACCCACATATGGCTATTTAAATTCAGATTAATCAAAAATAAATAAAATTAAAATTCAGTTCCTTAGTTATGCTGGCCACATTTCAAGCATTTAATAACCATAATAGCTATCACAAGAAAATTTTCATTTTCTGTATTTTTCCTCATTTGTTCCAATAACTGAACATATAATCAGAGCACCTATGAACACCTTGGCTGCTATGGATTATGCCAACAGAGATAATCATGTTGCTAAAATCATACACTAGCAAATGACCCTCACATAAACGGATTAGTATGGTATCATCTTTCAAACAAGGAAGTGCTTTATAAGATAATGTTAAGGGATGCATTAGATATGGAAACAAATCAAGACAAAAAGTCTGATCAATAGACCAGAAATTCTTCTTTGGGGAAAAAAAGCAATAATTTATTGGAAAATATTTGTCAAACTAGGCTGTCAGTTGAAATACTAAGTTAAATTATTTTAATGAAAAAATTGGTTACTCTCTTACACACATTAAAGGAATTATATAAGTGTATACACGTAATAACATGAAAATAAAGTGAATTTAATAAACCATGAAATGTAAAACAGCACCATCATCTTTTTCTTTTATTTTCTTTTCTTTTTTCCCCCTAGAGAGAGTGCCATCAAGCAGGGGAGGGGGAGAGGGGAAGAGGGGAAGAGGAAGACAGAGAGAGAGAGACACAGACAGAGGGTAAAGAATCCCAAGCAGGCTTCATGCTTAGCATGGAGCCTGACACAGGGCTCAAACCCACAACCCTGTGATGATGACCTGAGCTGAAATCAAGAGTCAAATCAAGAGTCTTTTTTATGTACAGCAAATCAAATTACTCCAAACCGCAAAATGAAAGCAAAAATATATTCCATTAATAAAATGCCTGTTAAAAAAATCATTTTACTATGGTGAGTTGCTTGGCATACTGGAAACTCCTCCACTTCCAGTTCACAAATATAATTTAATATTGTTCTGTGACAAATAGAAAGTTCAGACCAGTCTTGGGAGATAAATGTTTTTCTCAGTTTCGAATTCTCTGGCAATAAAAGTATCACTTTAAACCCTAGATCTGGGACCCACTAAAAATAAAGTATTGGTATAAATCATTAGAAATTATTTTCTAAGCAGATACAATCTATGCCAGATATTTTGCCATTATTAGTTTCCTCTGTACCTTCAAAACTTCTACCCTAAGAATGTTTATAGTGTCTCTGAAACTGCTCCCTAGAACAGTCAGACAGATACTGAAAGAAGGGGGCAGAGAATCTGCACTGAAATATATTTTGCAGACCAGTGTGTAAAAGGGGTAGGGGGACAGCAAAAAGAAATCTTGAATCAAGAAATCTTGAACCATTACACTAAAGAGTTAAGTAAAAGATCATAAGGCCTCTGGAACAGATTCAATAAATGTTTTTTTGTTATATCAGCATGACATGACTAAGTCTGGGCAATGAACTATGAATGGAAATATTTGTTGTAACTTCTGGGCCAATGCAGTTAACAACGAGTGTACCTCCTTCATTCCTCCCTTTTTCTTACATGGTGACTTTGGAGGCCACATGTACTAGATGGTACAGCGACACACAGGATGGAGAGTTGTTGATCTATACTGACCCTTTCTAAAATAGACATATAAGCCTGCATTCTTCTAAGATTTTGTTACTTTTCAGAATATATATGTCACTGCGGGATTTATATATAACGTGGCTTATCTTGACCGACGAAGGCTCTTTTTTTATTCTGCAGATATATTTGTAATGAGTCTTTTTCCACATGCAGTTGACGGATCAAATTAAAAGAATATAACTATCGTACAAATGAGACTTAAAGTGGTGGTTCCTAAACAGTTTCACATAGGTACCTGTCTACTGTTAGGAGCTAGCAGAAAGTTTAAATCTAGGTCAGGTGATACTTGTTTGTTTGGTTTGTTCTATAAAAAAAAAGTTTTAATGTGACAAATTTTAAATATACAGAAAAGTAGAGAGAATAACAATAAAACCAATGAACCTATGTCGCCAACTATCTATTGTTACAAACATCTACTTTTTTTTAAAGATATAAGTGCTTTATGTTTTGTTTAGTTATAATTCCAGTGAAGTTAGCATACAGTATTGTATTTTCAGTTGTACAATATAGCGATTCAAAAGTTCCATCTATTACTGGGATTCCTGAGGTGCTCTGCAATTTTAGTAAGTCCTAAGGAAAGAAGACCAGAGCCTGAGCAAAAGGAGACCACAGGAAAGAACAGTATATGGGTATTTCCAGATCAGCTTCAATGTGTTCCACCTACTGGTACTATATAAGCTAAGAAATACGTTTACATGCAAAATGAAGGTGTATACATGAAGTCCACAATGATACACTCACCCACACGTGCACAAACACACACAAACACACACACATATAAATACATACATGAGCATATATATAAAAACATATAAAACATAAGTATATGGAAAACAACTTGAGTATTCCTCAGAGTTTCATTTTTACACCAGCAATTTCACAAAGCTTTTTATCTTTAAACTTGTCTCCCAAATCTGTTTACAGACATAGAGTGAGGTGGAATTGCTCTTGAAAAACAGCATTGCCATTACAGGGGTATTTCTGGAGTTAAGAGACTCTTTTATGGAAAATTTCATCTGCAGAAAGACAAACAAGAGAAGGTAACTGAAAAACGAAAAGTGAGTATAAATCACTTAATATTTTCAAGGGACTTTTACAAACTGGAGTTGGGCTTGGGGACATATATCTGTTGAATTTCTTTTATTTTCCTTTATTTTGTTTTGTTTTCAGGAAGTCCTTATTAATCCCATGTTGAATGCAAAGACCTTTTGTAGACTTATGAGTGATCGAATGTTGAATAACGCAGAATCCTTATCCCCAGAGAACAATCTAAGAGGGGGATGAGACTCTGATATTTAGTTTACATTGTATATCTTAAAATTATTGTCTATAAAATTATCTTGAATAATTTTACAATAAACGGTGACTAGTCAGTATTTAAAAAATATAAGCTGCATTTTCAAGTACAATCTTCAATGATACTTTTAGTTCATAATTACATTGCATTTGATTCTCTGTGTCTCATTTTATTATGTAGGCTCATGTGTTCTTATGTTTTATGACAAGAATACTACATTTTTTATAAAATTCTGAAGAATAATAACAGCTTATTTTATATGTCCTAGGATTCTCAATTATAAAATTATAAGGCAACTATCAGCATTAAATAAACTTTAAAATGGGTTTCTGGGGCGCCTGGGTGGCTCAGTCGGTTAAGCGTCCGACTTCAGCTCAGGTCATGATCTCGCGGTCCGTGAGTTCGAGTCCCGCGTTCAGGCTCTGGGCTGACTGCTCAGAGCCTGGAGCCTGTTTCAGATTCTATGTCTACCTCTCTCTCTGACCCTCCCCCGTTCATGCTCTGTCTCTCTCTGTCTCAAAAATAAATAAACGTTAAAAAAAATTGAAAAAAAAATGGGCTTCTTCATGGCTAGTACTAAATTGGTCTGTACTACACCATGAAGTTTGTTTCCTTTAGAAAGAAAAAGAGCCCTCATTTACAAACTTATTAAAGTCCTTAAGTAGTCATTGAAGGTGGCTGAGTGGCATTTGCCTAGCTTTAGCCTAACAGCTACAGAAAAACTCTAGAGAGATAAGAAATCACCATGCTAAAGCCTTAGGCATAGCAATGCTGCTGTTTATTCTCACAACTGTGACCCATTTTTCCCAGTTTCTTAATAGAAGACATTTTAAAATCTTATCTATTATTGTAATATACTCATAAACAGTTATCTTGTCAGCATGGAGTTTATTACAGATTTAAATAAAATCTAGATGGGGTTAGAGATAGTACAAGAAATCAAAATTTTATATTAATAAGCATGCCTAAAACACTGCCAACTTACACATCACCTGTTCCCACCTCAGCTTCCAACGGTTTCTAAACAAGTTCACCATGTCAACTGTAAGCAAAATTCATACTACACAATTCAGTCCCACTGGTGTTAAGGGAAAAGCACCAAATAAAATGAATTCCCCTTTAGGTACAATAATATGTTTCAAATAAACCCCCAGAGGTAAAACAGTTATTGTTTATTCTTACAATCTTACAACTATGCTCAACTTGGAATGTAAAAGGACTTTGGCCTTTTCTGTAAAAAGCTGATTCTATTAACAAGTTCAGTACCTTTAAATAATATTTACTGCTCTGAACTGTTCATTGCAGAGTGTTTCAGCCAGTACTTTGGAGGGAGCAGGCAACCATTTTGCTGTACTGATTCCCAGAAGCTACCAAAATTAAAAACATATTATTACAGGATAAGCAAGACTTCAGTAATCAAGTTATACATACTTCCATCAGCCAGGGGGAAGGGCCAACTAACTGGTCTGTGCCAGATGTCCCACTCTAAATGTTTGTTTTTGTTTGTTTGTTTGTTTGTTTTTTGTTTGTGTTGGTTTACAGAGAATAAAGTGTTAGAAAAAAAATTTTGAAGGTTATACTGATGTTATAATTTGTTTCTTATAGCTACTTTTCCTCCAAATAGCAAAATTATTTTTAAAGGAATCATCAGAAAGAGATTTGGAAAAAAACATGCCAGTCACAATTTATCACTTAATATATTTAAGTCTCTGAAAGAAAAACTGTTACTTTTTGCCATTTTCCATGCTTATCTATAACAAGTTGATACATTTTAAAAACTTATTTTTATCACTGTCTATGTAAGTTCTCTATTTTTAATCATAGTCACATACTTGCTTCACAGATAGACAGATGGACCCACATAAGCACCATACTTTGTGTGATAAATTGATCTTAACCAATGACATCTTAGTAGCATAAATACTGGGGCCAATCACTTGAACATTACCCATAATACTATTTTCTATGCGGAAATAAAATGAAAATAAATTGTTTGGTTTTGCTGTCTTTGTAACTTGTTCATAGAAACACCTGATTAAGATCTGTTGTTAGATTCCAGGTCTTATGAATCAAACATGGATATATTTTGTTCTAATACCATCATTTTAAAGAACTTTGGTGACCTAAGAGAAATTTAATTTCACACATGATCACTTAAATTTTAATATATGTAAATAAAATGGATCATAAATAGGATACATAATGAATGATATCTGTTTCACCCTTCAAAAATTATATGCAGAAAGTTGATATTCCACAAGCTAGTTTGTCTCTGGACTTCTGCTTCTCCTTCCATTCCCCTTCTGTTAACAACACAGATCCTTACTAATACTAGCTCATTCAGAACAGTGGACTTTTAAATTAAAAAGATTCATTTTATTTAAATTTTATGTGGTTACCCCTTTCTTATGATAAATTATAAAGTTTCTTTTGATGGTGTCCTCCTACTATTAAGACAAATTGGTAAGATCAGTTTAGTGTGCTTATCCATGTATCTCTGAAGCAGGAATGAAATGAGAATATGAGTTTAAAAATAAGAGACCATGGATAAGAAGTTGCAAAAAGCTATTAATGTATATTAACTTTTTATAGATTAGTTGTGGAATATAGACAAAAGATAATTTAGCAGAAATTTATAACAAATCTTTTAAAACCTTCGTTTCATCAAACTTAATACTTGGAAATACTTCATCTTTTCTTTTTCCCATCTTCATTTTATGGACATATACACTTGCCCACAGTAAAGCCAGGAACTAAAAATGGTCTCATAAACACATCTGACATTTTTCTTTTACCAGACTCCTTACAATTGTTTAATAATGAATAGTGCAGAAATGTTGCTTTCTATCAAAGATACTGTGTGCTGCCCTGAACTGTGTGGGAGACTTGAAATTGTTCAGACCTACGGTCACTTGGTTACTACATTACACTGCAAGAATATAGTAGTAGGTAAGCACAGTGGGGGGGACAAAGTATCCTTTCTGAGCTGTGAGGGTTTAGATAATGGACAAACAATGATGGATTTCATGGTGATGGATTCATTTGATTTCCACTGGCTTTACCCAGAATCTCCATTAGGTTACTCTTGAACATAGAGTACTCATTGCTTTCTTAGTAGTCAAAGTACATTTTCTAGACTAATCTTGCTTTTGAGAACACTTCTAAATGGCTTCCTATAGATGCTTTCAAGTTTATCAAAAAATTTACTTGACAGCATTAATATTCAAACATAACAACTATTATTTATATTTCCATTTCTAGAGTAGAGCCTTATCTTTCCACAATATGAATACATTAAAAAATGACTATGTTAATCTTTCTAACAGGGATTAGATTCATGAAATCCTTCAGCAACTTGTGTATCCATGGTATCTTACTATTATTCATACTATTCTATATGCTTTCATATTTTTTTCATAAGAATTTATTTTCCTACATATTCCATATTTGGTAATCAGCAAACAGTATCTGTTGTCAAATAATACAGTCAATCCTTGGTTTGGTTCTGTTTGACAACATTCTGGTTTATCTCCTAAAATATGGAAAAGTAAAGTATATTTGTATTAGCAGACAATTTGTCGAAAAAGTGTTCCATTCAAGTAACAGAGGCTTATGAATTTTAAAAAGGGAACAAATTCTTATCTCTTGATTATATCCTCTTATGAAGCATTTTAGCTAATTATAATCTAGGTTTTTAATTTGAATCCCTTGGTCATTAAGACTATGTATTTATTTTAATTACTGGAATTCTTCACATTTATATATAGTTATTTTGTCTAAACGATGAACTATTAATTTAAGCAATATAAAAAACTGTAGCACATCCTAGTCCTTAACTGGACTGAAGATCACAGAATGTAAATGTTGCTATTGAAAATTTATTCAGATCAAATTAAAGAAAGGTTAAAAAAATGCATACTTTAATAACATCTTAACAATAACTTACCAGAATTAAACATTAGATTCTGAATCTAACTTCAGTTATGAACCCTGGGGGTCAAAGATATTTACAACACATGATAAAAAAAAAATGTACTGAATACAAATTAAGTTAAAATAGTATATTACCCTAAACTGTGACATGAGCAATTGGTATAAATTATTCTGTTTCAGTTACATTTTTGTACAAACCACTTAACATTGCTTATGAGAATTGTTCATTTGGAGACCCAGAGGATGGGGGGGGGGGGAATAAACCACTGCAACATTACATTTTGCCATGTAACTATAGTTCTAAAAACAAATAAGTCCTCAACCACAAGACCATTTTTAAAGGTACTGACTCAGAAAACTACGCCCTATTTATTAATATCACTATATATATATATATATGTATATATATATATATATATATATATATATAACCAGTCTAAATTTGATATATGCCAGCAAATCAGATTTTTTAAAAAACTTGGAGCTATATTTAAATATACTTCAATTATTATAAATTATATATAATATATATAAATACAATTATAAAATATATGTATACTTTTCCCTTATAGAAAATCAGATGATCTGTATTAAGAGAACAATTTTCCATTCTGTCTAAAGGTTTAGAAGTGTATATGTCAGAAACAAAGTGGAAGGTTTAGAGAAAGTCAACCAATAAAATCTATACCAAATTGCTGAACATGAATTTCGAGAGGTTTTATTTTTGGCTAATGCATCCCTTTTTTCCTAGTTTCCAACCTCACAAAGAAGAAGAGCAGAGGGCTGGAAAACACTGGCTTAATTATCCCCATCAGTCTCAGAGACAAGGCGCTTAAGAGTTTTAGCTGCTGTAAACACTCCCCTGATAGCAGATAAGGAATCTGCTGAAAGGCGGTTTTGTCTGGGGAAACCTCAGGGGCACAACAGTTAATCATTAGTGCAATATTGTATATGCATTACTACATCAAAGGAAACAGAACCCAATATTCTATTGTGAAGATTTTCTATGTTTTCTTAAAGGTAAGAAAACTAATGCTAACCAGAAAAAAAGATTTTAAAAAATTACATTTGCTGTAGAAACAAAACATGTTCTATTTTTTTTTTCCTTCAAGAGAGAATGTTATTATTGGTTTTGTTTTGTTTTAATATGTCCCTGCAGAGATATACAAAGTTTCCACTGAAGTAAAAGATGTAACTTTTGCCTGAAAAAGAATTTGTACCTTTGTATCTAAATGCATTGATCAGAACCAGAGACTATCACATAACCTTATTTTAACAAAACACTAGAAGTAAGCCAATGTTCTTCTTCCATATCAGTACTATGTTAGTCTAGGGATCTATTTGTGGAAAATTGACCCCTCATTGTCCCTAACAAAGAGCCTTTCTATCACTTCAAAATGAAGGCATCCACAATGACCTCCTATTCTTTAAATTTAATAGACTTCTCATAGTCCCACAATCAGAGAATCTTGGAAGCTTCCAAAGACTTCAAAATACCTTTCCAGAGTTAACTTCCAATCTCTCTCAGCCCTTCTGCCACTGTGTGCAAGTAAAACAAAACTTTTCAGTGTCACACACTCCTTGACCTTTCCCATACCCTGGCCTTAACACATGCAATTTCTTCTGATTGGATGCCCAACTTCCAGCCCTCATATGGACAGGTCCACCTTTCCAGGAAACTACAAGTTTTCATATCTGACTCTCTTCACAAACCTGTGTTCTTGCTTCTCTCATGCAGTTGGAAATCTTTTTTGTTTTCCCCTTAGAACTCTTTTAGCAACTTTATATCTTAGTGTCACTGGGTCTAATATTTGGCACATTGTGGGTCATAAGCAAGTGTTGCTACAAGACTGAACTTAGTAGAAACTATTTTTATTAATGACTGTGGTATAAATGTTTAGTGGGATTTTAAGAAGAGTAAGACAATTCTTTTGTACTACAGCAAGTGGTCACTTTCAATATTTCTAGGTTTCTAAAAGGAGAAAAAATAACTAACATTTATAGGGTACTTTAATGCACAGCATGTACCATACTAATGTTTTACATTTAAATAAATCTATATGATTATTAACCTGTAATGCTACCCTATCAGTATGTGTCTAAAATCATCTAAATTATCCACTTTTCACTTTTGATGAAAGATTTGCTGGTATACACTGAGGTCTAGTTAACTAATGTCATGTGAATTAGGCTGAACGATAGATATCTCAAAGGTTTTTGGTAGTTCAAACTTGGCTGCTGTCACCTCTGATACAGTCCCATTTCGTTAGTAGATGTTTCTCAGAGGAAATTTTTAGGTTACCTCTCAAATTATGGTCAACTCAATATGATTCTAAATGAAGGAGTTTAACTTTTAAACAAATAGAAGTTACTGAAGAGGCTAAGTCTGTTTGTTTAAACTGTTAAATTCTACAAATGTGTCTTCCCTGCATTATCCCAACTCCATCCTTAAAGCTTATAAAGATTTTTTTTAACAATGGAAAAGTTTCAGTATAAACTAACCTTTATGTAACAAACTTTCAATATGGTTCATATGATTTAAATGAATAAAGCCTTAACTATCTTGATTTTAGGTCTTCAGGAAGATTCTGTATTATGTGGGTCAAATGTACCATTTGTCTAGACATTACTGGTCAAATAGGCCAGTCTTCAAGAACTGGCCTACATTCTTTGGGTCCAATATACCACTTGCCTAGACATCACTAGTTAAATAGACTAGGTAAATATTTCAGACTGATGGAGCATTGATTTTGCTTAGAAGGCTGACCTGAAGACAGAGTGGCTCTTTCTGGAGTTGGTATATTCAAGAAGAGATATTTTGAAAATGGGTTCTAAAGCAAATGATACCAATTTAGTTGGGTCCAATATACCATTTGTCTAGACATCACTAGTTAAATAGACTAGGTAAATATGTCAGACTGATGGAGCATTGATTTTGCTTAGAAGGCTGACCTGAAGACAGAGTGGCTCTTTTTGGAGTTGGCATATTCAAGAGGAGATATTTTGAAAATGGGTTCTAAAGCAAATGATACCATAATTGCAATTTTTACCTTCAAAAGTACATTGCACTGCATAATATTATTATAAATTAACTCTTTTGATGGCATTTATATAATAAATCAGAAATTTGGGCCCGACCTTCTCCAGTAGAAAGCAAAATCCACAGTGCATAAGAGTGCATATTTAGAAGAAAGCTTTTCAGTAGAATAGTGGTTAGCACAAGGGATTTGTAGCTTGCCAGCCACTAATTTGAAATCCATTCCTTGCGACTATAGCTATGTTGCCTTAGACAAATTATTTAACCTCTATGATCTTCAGTTTGTCCACAATGAAAAGATAATAATAGCTATTAGGCAATACATGGTACATGGTTATCGTATCACCACTTGATTAGTATGAAGACAGAAGTATGAAAGTTTTTCTATACATTGAAAGAAGAGTCGAGCAGGATAACCATCCTTTTTTTTCCCCCTTCAATGTTTATTTATTCTTTGAACGAGAAAGAGAGAACACAAGCAGGGGAGGCGCACAGAGAGGAAGACACAGATTCTGAAGCAAGATCCAGGCTCTGAGCTGTCATCACAGAGCCCCACGTGGGGCTCAAACTCATGAACTGCAAGATTATGACCTGAGCTGAAGTCAGATGCTTAACTGACTGAGCCATCCAGGCGCCCCAATAACCAGCCTTTCTAACCCAAGCAGAGAGCTAAAGAGATCAATATATGTTATACTAGCTCTGGGGCCGAAATCACAACAAAACGGCTCTGAGAGTCACTCTTTTTGTAGATATACTAATAAAAGATTATGCAAAATTTAAAATTGAGATAAATAATATTAGTGAAATTAATTTATTCAAGTGTATACCTTTTGGACCATTAAATTATCTAGATCCTGCTATATTCTGATACCTTCAGATGTATCAACATTTTACATATACATTTTACATGATCAATATATAACACTTTAATAAACATTTTAATAAGTAAACTATGTACAATAAATTATAGCCCCAGAAGGCACATAGGCCCATAATCTGTGTATATATATATGTGTGTGCATATATATATATATATATATATATATATATATATATATACACACACATAATACTTAAACATAGTTTCATGTAAGAAATATTTTCCAGGTTATAAAAATATTTGAGATAAATAATTATTTTAAGGAGTTATAATAAATATTTCAATTCAAGCTACAAATAGTTTTCTACTCTGTTGTTAAAAAGTTTTGAATTCAATAGCCATCTTTCTGTTTTTGTTTATTGTTAGAATCTGGCAAGACCATGACTTCCAAATATTTAACTGAATACTTCCAACAATACACTGAAATAAAGGCTTAACTTGAAATGAAGTGGAGAGTTAATAAGCATAGGAATAAGCCAATTCAGCTATTAATTTTATAGAAAAGACAATAGGATGCATAGTATCTGCTTTTAGATCATCAACTATGTATTTTATTTTTCTAGACATATACCCACATATCATTTGTATTTAGCAACAAATCCATTTTGATGTACTAGAAAATTGCTTCTGCCCTTTAAAAAATGATACAATATGATTAGTTAGTAAGGAGAAAAAAATAAAACTGTCACTTAAGCTATTTAATGTGACTTTTTTTCTCCTGATATTTATCCCAAATATGCCTATAGATGTTGATGTGTTACAAAACCCAAATAATGCTATATCTCATTCTTATATTTTAAAAATGGCTTATAAATAGCCATATTTCCCATATTTACCAACACAGAGACACAGTCATTGCCAACACAATTTTTATGAATAAGAAAATAATTCAACAGAAATGCTGAATACAATTTTGTAATTTTGATCTCAGAGCAACAAGAATATTACTTAGAAAATATATACAACTGTTTATACATTTCTCTCGTAAACAAGGTTACGCTTTTTAAAAGAGCTATAATTTAACAGGTCTAATTATAAAAAGAATTGAAATTTAATTATGATATACAACTCCCAAATGCCATTTGTGGTCCACTGTATCTGACTTTTTTTTTCCATTTGAGCCATGATAATTAAAAAGATACTTTACATTCTTACAAACAGATATAAGCATATTTGAATCTGATAGCATATTAGACACAGTTAAAAAATGACTAACAGCAGATATTAAATTTAACATTTTGTTATGTATTCCACTATAATTATAATACAAGATATATGCATCAGATTCATATCTATGTGATGTGATATTACATAATTTTTAATGTAAATTTTGCTGTATAATATAGTTTTAAAAGGTGCACAATTTTCATAATTCTGTGGCTTCATGGCATATGCAGACTTTTGCTGCAAAACATATGATATAAAAATTTATTTTCATTATATCTTTTTAAGACATTACTAAGGAAAAGACCATTTTGGTAGAACTAAAGTTGCACATGAAAATAAACAGACTCTTGACTGATAGTTATTCTATCTTATTATCATTGACAACAGAAATGCATGGTATATTTTTCATTGAAAAGTAAAATATAATATATGGATGCCTAAAAATAAAAATGCTAATATCATTATTTTGCTGAATTATTAATATTTCAAAATGTAATATTCACACTTATCCTGAAACCATTTCAAATCCAACAATACACTTAGATAAGAATAAACCAAAGCCAGCTATCTATGTAAAAGACAAATTAAAAAATTTGCACTTGAGAGCAAATATATCTAAGGCAACTGCATTTGTGGTTTTCTTGAAAAGATAAACATATATTTACACATTTGTCAGATAATTCAGTTTATATATGAATTTCCACTGGAATATACTTTTGTTGCATTTTATAATGCAAGAGAACAAATAAAAATATGTATTGTCTATTTGACTAAACCAAATAGTTAAATGTAATAATACAGCCTGTTTTGCCGTGTAGAATAATTGATATTTTCATGTTTAAATGGCTATATTAGCACCAGGTAAGCACAGGCATAACCTATCAAGATTTAATTCTTTTTTTTTTTTTTTTTTAGTTTCTCAGCTTCAGGATGTATGCTTTCTTTTCTTTTTCAACCAGTTGTGAATACCACAGTTAAACTAGCTTCTATACATGCTTATACACAGGTTTTTTACATTTTCAAGAGTTATCAAATCATTATTGCCCATGATTTCCACTGTAGATTTGAACCTGACTCATAGATAAAAAATAGGTAATGGGAAGAAGATCAGGGTATGAGCAAGTGTACTTAAAGATACTAATATGTTGAATATTGTAAGAGGAACCATTGAAAACCATCTAGTTGGCACTTTGGAATGGAACCATTCCACACATCTATATAAAGTGGGCAGTTTATGAAGAATCTAGACTTAGAAAAAATTAACTTCAAATATGGACTATTGCATATCACAATATTGAGCTACAACCTCTTACTCTGGTTTTGGTGAGTAGTTCTAATTCCTTCTGCAATTAGCCATTCTTTTGAATCAACCTAGCACACAGCTAGTTGATTGTTCAGGGAGTTGAGAGGAAAGGATATGGAAGAATACTCGGGAAGTGATTCAGAGCATGTATTGCCAAAATTTTTACACTGTGCATGCTATGCTTTTCCAAGTTGTCCTGTGCCCAATTAGAACCTGTTTTTTTTTTCTTTAAAAAAAATGAATTTCTGTCTAAAGCCCCTTGACTCCTACTAGTGCTAATAAAGAATTCTCAGTCAGCAATTTGCAGAGTAGGGAAGCCAGGGATAATACAACTGGGCAGCCTTTACAAGCAAAACAAAACACCAAAGAAAGGGAATAAAAAGGCTGACAAACAATGTAAGCTCTCCCATAAGGTTCATACTTATTTTTCCCCCTTTAAAAGGTACCATAAAAAAAAAGCTGAATCAGCTGTGACCATAATAATGCAAAGTTTTGATTATTATGGCAAATTATACCTTCGCTATTCAGGAGAGGGCAAAAAAGTTTTGTGGCTCATCAAAAGAAACCGGGAGTGAGAGCCAAGGCCACTGACACTTGTGGTTGCAGATTAAGCTGTGAGCAGACTCTAAATAAATTCCATTCTCCCCCATCCCCAAAATACACTATTCTGGCTCTTAAGACTGACTTGCATTCTATGCATGCCAGTACTCTCTCCATTCAGGATCACTTATTTCAGTGGGAGACAGGGAGGGCAGTCTTCTGAACTAGGAAGCTGTAACAGATTAGTTTTGTGTGTGTGTGCGTGTATGTGTGTGTGTGTGGACAACAGCCTGCTAACTATGAATGATTACAGTCACTGCTTCAAGTTTCAATAAATCACATAATTGGAGAAACAGTCAAAATGTTTTTAAGTACAAAAAAAAGAAATAAAATTTATGTCTGCTTGTTTAATTTTTGAACCAGGAATTAGCCTTTCTGTTATCTAGAATACATTTTGAGAATCACAAAATACAGTTTGTTAAGACATATAATTCAATCAGTCAAACCAAAATTTCCAAAGATACATAAGCTTACATAAGAATAAAACATCCAAGTTATCCTATGAACTCTTTGATTTTCATGATTATATGAAGTTTTCTTTTTGTGCTGATGAGGTTTGTTTAAAAGCTGTTTTGGAAAAATATATTCCCATTTAGAGCAGAAATAAAAATATATAAATAAGATTTAGAGGAAAAACATGAAGCAAATAAATTGTAATAATGCAAAGAAAACCATAACATTTCTAAAATGAAATTACAGAAAATGAAACAATAATAAGGACCATAAACCAAATGTCATTAAAAATATTGACAATCTATTGCAAATTCAGCACTATCACTCAAACTGAATTAACTATAAATACAGAAAATACACTTCATTTCAAACTTAATTTTACTAAAATTATTTTCTTCAGTATAATTTTATGTAGTAAAAAAATAAAAGAACAACTGCATATAGGAAACAAATAGTCTTTGAAAAGTTAGTAAAATCTGTTTCTATATTTAATGATATCCTTGCTTTATTTTATACATATGTTTTATATTTTTCCATCTATATATCAAGATAATGTTTTCAAGGTAACTAGCACACAAAGAACAAAAAATATGTTCAAATTCTACAAGAATGCATATATAACCATAAGTACATACTAAGGAGAATAGCTTCCTATTGAGGAAAATTGTCTTTACTCAGTTGTATCTTGAAGGCAAAAGCCTGCCCAATCACATCAGCCAAATCAACAATGGCAATTAAATACATGGAACCAGAAGTTCCTTCAGATCCAATGAAATGCTCTAAGCATGTATCACATGTCACTCAGTGGCAGTGAAGCAAAGAAGACAGGTATCACCATCTCAAGGTGCAAGCCTCCTAAGAGATACAAATTTGATTGATAAAATCTGCTTAGAGATCATTTCCATACTATTCACAAAATAAGAATGAAGTTGAAACAGGTATCAGAACATGGTCCTTGATGCTCACTATGGCATATAAACTATGATCACATTAAGAATCTCGACAGTTTTCATTTTGTAGCTTGGTTTGTGCTCAATAAGATTGCAAATATCATTTTCCCAAAAAACAATAATGAATTATAATGACAATTAGGTTATTATCTCAGCTACAGTTAATGGTTTATACATCACAGAGGATATAACAATTATGGGGAAAAAGGAATATTGACCTTGACTAGCTCCCTGGTACAAGGTATACCTTTCAATATTAAGCATATAAAGATACTTTATTTTTTAAATGTTTATTTATTTTTGAGAGAGAGAGAGAGAGAGAGAGAGAGAGAGCACAAATGGAGGAGGGATAAAGAGACAGAGGGAGACACAGAATCTGAAGCAGTTTACAGGCTTTGGGCTGTCAGCGCAGAGCCTGACTTGGGGCTCGAACACATGAACCATGAGATTATGACCTGAGCCAAAGTTGGACACTTCATCTGACTAAGCCAAGCAGGCGCCCCCCTGTAAAGATTCCCTAAATCGAAACTTGGGATCACATAGTATATGGATTCAGTCAGAGAGATCTACAGCTATTATACACTACACTGTTGAGCTCTTGGAAAGGGTCGTTATAAAAAAAGTGAGTTATAGCAGATTTATGTTAACATTTCCAAGTGATTTTTTCATTAATGATACACACTTTGCTCACAAGAGTATCACCAATAAATGTATGGATGGATAACTTAGGATATTTAGTCACCATTTTTGAATATTATAAAGTTGTTTTTTTTTTAAGCAATCTCTACACCCAATGTGGGGCTCAAACTTACAATCTTGAGATAAAGTATTACATCGTCTTCCAGCTGAGTCAGCCAGGTGCCCCAAACTGATTGAATAATGTTATAAAAAATTGCATTAAAATTTTGTTTCTGCGTTTAATTTTTTATTTTTATTTTTTGAGAGAGAGACAGAGACAGAGATGGAGTAAACACACAAAGGAGGGCCAGAGGAACAGCAAGAGAGAGAATCTTAAGCAGGTTCCATGCCCAGTACAGAGCCCAACATGGGGCTCAATCTCACAACTATGAGATCATGACCTGAGCCAAAATCAGGAGTCAGATGCTTAACTGACTGAAACACCCAGGCACCCCTATGCATTCAATTTTATGGGTTAAAATTATATGAATAAAAAAGGGAATATGCTTGTTTAAATACATTTCAATCATTCCACAAAGTGTTATCAGTCATGAAATCATTTAATAGTATGTTGTTTTTATTAACAATAATTACAGTTGTATAAATTAATCCAAAATTAATCACTGCTTTCTGTAATGGACTGAATTGTGTTCCTTAAAAATTCATATGTTGAAGGCCTAAACCCAATGTGACTGTATTTGGAAATAGGGCCTTTTAGAATATAATTAAGGCTAAACAAGGTCATAAGAGTAGGCCCTAATCTAAAAGGACTGGTTGCCTTATAAGAGGAGGAGACCATAGAGATGCTTCTCTCAATCTCGTGCACATAGAAAAGGTCATGCTAGGCTAGAAGCCTAGCAGAAACACCTCAGGATAAAGCCTACCTGGCTGGCATCTTGATTTGGATCTGCAGCTTCCAGAACCATTAGAAAATATATTTATTCTAAGTCACCCAGCCTGTGGTATTTTGTTATGGTAACCCTAACAGACTAATATGGTCCCCATAAATACTCGTTTTTGTCCTGTAACTTCTCAGATGTATAAAGCAGAGACCATTTAATCTCTCATTTAATCTCTGTGAACCCGTTTCTTTGTAAACTGAGAGGGCTAAATTAAATAAGAGACACAAGACACCATTCTTTTTATTTTGTTCCTTGCCCACAGTAGATCAACTATTCCAGGTCATCATTGTCAGTCAGTGGGAATCGGTTTTTGACATGAGAGCAAACATCACACCAAAGCTGAAGATGTGTAAGATCTGCTATAGCATTAGCACTGCAGGTCCCTACTACTCAAAATGGGGCTCATGGAGCAGCAGGAGCATCACCTGGGAGCTTTTGAGAAATGCAGAATCTCACCTGAGACCAGCCTTCTGGACCAGATCTGACTTGTAACAATTGGAATAAACATTAAAGTTTGAGAAATACTGATCCAGGAGACGTTTCTAAAAGGAAAGTTGCAAAATTTTTCAGGCCACAATCTCTATGTAGCACATTATATAATTTGTTTGGCTTCTATGCTGCTTAAAATTCTCAAATTATATGTCAAAAATTAAAAGTGGGGAGAGGTCAGTGGTGCCTAGGTGGCTCAGTCAGTTAAGTGTCTGACTCTTGATATTGGCTCAGGTCATAATCTCATGGTTGTGAGATAAAACTCCACATCTGGCTCTGAGCTGAGTGTGGAGCCTGCTTAAGATTCTCTCTCACTCTCCTCTGCCGCTCTCCCTAGCTAATGTGCGCGCGCGCACACACACACACTCTCTCTCTCTCTCTCTCTCTCTCTCTCTCTCTCTCTCTCTCTCAAAAAAAAAGTGGGGAGAGTTCATAAAAAGATATGAATTTCTTGATAAATTAGAAGTTTATGTAAAAATGTAACATTTCTGCATGGTATTAGCTAGGACTGAGTGGCATTGCCTCTTTTATGACAAGTCTTTACATCTTTCCTGGGTAGGATTGACCACAGTCCTCTTCATTTACTGATGTTATCTACCTGGTCCTGTTAAGCATTTAATTTTGTAATCCCAGTTGGTAAATTTCCTTTTCTTCCACATACCATGGAAACAAAAACAAAATGGAAATATTTTAAAGTAAGAGATATTAAAAAATACAAGTGTCTTTCCAAAATTAAAATTCTCATTTAAGGGGTGCCTGGGTGGCTCAGTGGGTTAAGCATCCAACTGTAAGTTTCAGCTCAGGTAATAATCTCACCATTCAGTTTATGAGATGGCGCTTCACATCTGGTTCTGCACTGACAGCATGGAACCTGCTTGGGATTCTCTCTCTCTCCCTCTCTCTTTCTGTCCCTCCCCTGCTTGTTCTCCACCCCCTTCAAAATAAATAAATGAACTTAAAGTAAAATAAAATTCTCACGTAATAAATTTTACTTTTCTATTTCTCTCCCCTTATTTCTACTTATTCGTTCTTTTCAATATTAATTTTCTTTGATCTGAACCTTAACATTACTTCATTAATGATAATATGTGTATTATGTTCTGCCTTTGATATACTGTTTAACCTAGATTTCTAAGCAGTCCAGGAGTAATTTTTTATTGAAAAGAGTATACTAATTTTGCTTGAAGTAGATTGTCTTTATGCCTCATGTCTTGGAAAATCATTTTTAAAATCCCACATCTTGAAATATTTTTAGGAGCCTAGGAAATGTAGAAAAAATGAGGGATTAGATAAAGATGTACATAAAAAAGATAAATTAATAGAATAATTATTAGCTGACCAAAGATTAAATTTGGAAGAGTATAAGACATTAGCCTGGAGATTGTCACACATCTAGTCATGGTAACTCTCTTTGGTAGCTACTTGGAAATATAAGGGAATTAATCATAAGATATACTGCTTCAAAGATATTTTTTTATGGAAGTTTTAAAGAGTGATACATAAAACACATTGGGCCTTGAATCTGAAACTTTCAGGGGTAATGACTTTCATTGGAATTAATGGAAATTAAGAAAATGTGTAACATAAGGTAATATTATGCTCATTTTTACTTCCCATTACACTAGGAATTTTATCCTTCTACTCTTCAAACCTCAAGTCTTATTAATATTTTAATGTTCAGAATCATGAAATACATTTACATTTCTGTTAAAAAAGATAACCCTTGGGCCTTGATTGCCTTAAATACTGAATTCATTCACATAGTTTCAGCCATAATGTCAACAGAAACAAATGATAAATTTTTATCACTAGGTCTACTTACCCAAGTTTTTATTCTTTATCTGTTATCAATGAGCAAAAATTTCTACCTAATAAATTTTCCAAAACTGAATATACTTATTATCTAATTTTCCCCCCACACAACCATATTTTTTCTTAGCTGACCATCGATGTAACAAGCACTGTAAATTTAAAAATCACTGGTGACTAACCTAATATAAACTAGAAATAGGGGTAGAGCATGTTACCAAGTCCCAGCAGGTTTTCAATGAATGCCTGTTTCCTATGTGCACCATCCTGTAGATTTTCATTGTCAAGCCATACTGGGAAAAGTGCTTATGGCTCTCTGACATCTCACTGGCACTTGCCTCTCCCAATCTTCTCACCTGCCATTTTCGGATTCATCTTTACATATCACTATCACCATAATACTTTCCCTTTTAAGCATCACTAATTGTTCCCTTATAAGTTTAATCTCAGTTTTGTCTTTAGCTTTAAGGTCTTAAAAATTGGACTACACTTTTCCTAGCTACCTTAGTATTCTCTACTCTATGCAATCCAGTTTATTATCTCAAATACTTGCAAATGCTCAACCTGTGTTTTTTCTTTGCATATTCATTGTCCATTGCCTATACTCACCCAATTTCCTTCTACTTCATTTTTAAACAAGTATTTGTTTATTACCCCCTATGTGTGATCTTTTAGTGTCCAATACAAATTCCACTGTATTCATTAAGTCTCTCCTGACTACACCAGCACCCACTCATTTATGACCATCATTACTGATAATTTCAATAACTGCCATTTTTGAAGTATTATTGCCACATGGCCAGTTAAGCAACTTACATACATTATTCCTTTTCTTTCTCTCAACACCTCTGTGAGGTGCTAAAATTCCCATTACACAAATGATGAACCTGAGTCTCAGAGCCCTTATAACACTTAGTCTAAACCACAGAAGTTAGCACTATATCTGTATTGATTTGTGTGGGTCACTATTACTCAGTGTCCCCAATTAGATTAAGTGCTTTAAGAACAGAGAACATGGCTTATTTTTGTCTTCCTCTAGTATTCAACACTATGCTGAACACTTAAAAGGTCATCAATCAAATTTAGTTGATTAATAAATTAAATGTTCCAGGGTATAAATTCTGGTTGCTTAGGCCACACAAGTGAAACTTCTCCACCATGAAAAGCCTTACTTCAAACTAAGGCATTCATTCTCTTCACTCCACGTAAAGAGAAAGAAAAAAATCATTAAAGAGCCCTGTATTAGGTAGGCAAGAAAACAGTTTGTACAAACAGGAAAACTGAAATTTAGTAGCAAGCTTTTTTACTATGAATATTTTTCTAGTTTATGAAATAAGATAGTAATAATATATAAAATATTTTTTAAATTATCTTAAATTTTCTCTTTATTTTTTAAATATTTTAATGTTTATTTATTTTTGAGAAAGAGAGTGAGCGTGAGGAGGGAGGAGAGAGAGAGAACACACAGAATCCAAAGCAGGCTTCAGGCTCTGAGCTGTCAGCAGGAGCCAGATACGGGGCTCAAACTCACAAACTGTGAGATTACAACCTGGGCCAAAGTCAGATGCTTAACTGACTGAGCCACCCAGGCACCCCAAATTTTCTCACTTTAAAACTTTAGAAATACACTATTGGCATAGACTAGAAGATCTGGACCGTTGTTTATAATGTTGGAGAGTCTGGAGCACATGAGATCCAGATAGCAACAGGCCAAGTTTGAGCTGATTCCTCCACCAACCTGTCTTAAGTGTCACGTCCCCTTTCTCCTCACTTTATGGATATTATGTTTTGTTAAAAACAGGGAAAGCAGACATAAAGAATAACTATGTCCTTTTTTTCTGTCAATAGTTATTTACAGTCTTCACAGGCTCATGGATACAAATTGAATTTAAATTTATCATCAGATTCCCATTAAATTGCTTGAGTTCATGATAAAGTTTGACAATGCAGCACGATTGATTTCATTAAATGTATAGGACCTCCACTGATATGTTGACCTTGACTCTACAGCAAACCAAGTTTTCTTTGCCTGGCTTGAACGACCTGCTGTGATATGACTGAAACATCTCTGGCGATCACCCAGCTACTTGCAGTTTTCTGTACACTACGTCTTATTTTCTATACTCCTGTGGTGCATGGTTATCCCTTACCTGGCATGGCTTGTTCACCCAATCATCTCTCAAGACAAGTTTAATTCTAAACTGAACAGTAAAACAAAAATAAAAACAGCAATTGATACTGATAGTAGCAGAGGGAACCTCCAAAGTTAACTCTATTAAAATAATATTGGGGGGGGGCACCTGGGTGGCTCCATTGGTTAAGCATCTGACATCTGGTATCAGTTCAGGTCATGATCTCACAGCTTCATGGCTTTGAGCCCTGCATCAGGCTCTGGTCTGGCAGCACAGAGCCTGGTAAAGATTCTCTCCTCTCTCTCTCTCTCTGCCCCCCAACTCGTGCTGTCTCTGCCTTTCTGAAAATAAATAAATAAACTTAAAAAATAATAATATTTCTTGTGCTGGATAATTAAGAGGATATAAATGATAATGATGATAATTGCTGCTGACAATACTAAATATAACTTACTAAGTGGTTAGTTTATCTTAGACTCCCTGCTGAAAGTCTTATTATATTACCTGATATAACACCAAATACAGACACAGTGAGGTAGATATTATATTATCTACATTTTAGAGACTGGAAAACAAGAATGCAGAGTTTAAGTAACTTGTTTAATTTACACACTTAGTTAATGTAAGAGAGCTCAATTTGAACTCAGTTACAACTGATTTAATACTGTAGTGTGAAGAGAGCACCATTCAAAATAATACACTCTTACAATGCCTTTTGTTACATTATTAATCAAATTATAGTACTAACATTTTTAAGAAAGCATCTTAATTTCTTTTACAGTCAATAAGCTAAGGGTAGATCCATAACAATAATAGTTTTCATCATTATTATGTTGTTTTATTTACTTAAAGTTGATTCTAGGATATAGCATATACTAAAGCTTATTTTAAAAAGGAATCAAGAGGGGGGCGCTTGGGTGGCTCAGTAGGTTGAGTGTCAGACTTCGGTTCAGGTCATGATCTCACACCCAGTGAGTTTGAGCCCTGCGTCGGCTCTCTGTTGACAGCTCAGAGCCTGGAGCCTGCTTCGGATTCTGTGTCTCCCTCTCTCTCTGCCCTTCCCCTGTTCATGCCCTGTCTCTCTCTCAAAAATAAATAAAAAAATTTTTTTAATTAAAAAAAGTAATCAAGAATGAAAGTATTAATAATTTTGTAGTAGTTTAAATACTTTTAAAAGCTAAAAAGTTATAAAACAAGAAGAATGATCATTGTTTTACTTTTTAATGAGATGAATGAAAGCTGACTAAATCAATGGATGTATAAACATAACAATGATATGATTTACACATATGTAATGACTGCAAACACAGATATTTATGCAAAAAATGAGGCAGATACAATTTTTCGGTGACTAATTTTTAGAAAACCAATGATAATGCTATAAATCATATTACATTTTGGCTAACTCAGTTCTAAGACTTAATAGAGACTCTCCTGCCTGTGAAGGAAGTCAGTGATAAGTGTTAACAGTCTCTAAACAAAACATAGATACGATTACGAGGATAGCCAACATGGTATAACAAAACAAAACAAAAAAACAATATAAAGGGTATATGTGCATCAAGTCCCATTATTTCTCCGTGAACACCTTACAGGCTTGAACTTGTGTAAATGCAAATGATGTTTTATGTGTGTTTTCTGTTCAAATATTTCAAAGTTATCATTTTTTGTATCTCATCCCGATTTTTACAGGACTTCAATTTTTTTTTAATTTTTTAATGTTTATTTATTTTTGAAAGAGAGAGACAGAGAGAGAAGACAGAGCACGAGATGTGGAGGGGCAGAGAGAAGGGGACACACAGAATCTGAAGCAGGCTCCAGGCTCTCAGCTGTCCACACAAAACCCAATGCAGGGCACAAACTCACGGACCATGAGATCATGACCTAAGCCGAAGTCGGACGCTTAATGGACTGAGCCACCAAGGAGCTCCAAGAAGGATTCAATTTTTAAGAAGGCAACCTATCTGAAAATGTTGTGAATGTAAAAATACATACACCTATTTATAAAGAGGAAGAGAGTGTTACAAGTGACATAAATGACAAGGGTGGTATGTGTTCTGTTGTTGACTTCTAGAAAGGTATCTATTAATTGGTCTTTGTAGTCTGTCTTTAGAAATCAACAAGTGAAACCAACTGCATGTGAGTTGAGGCAATGTAATTTCCTTCAGTAACTGAATTACTTTGTGACAGAACCACAGTAGATAGTGCCTAAATTCACAACTGAAAGTAGGAAAAACTTAATTTAGATATGTTCTTCTCCCAGACTGAATTAATATATGAATGAAAGATTTGCTAATGATTATTTAATGAATCCCAATTAGAAGAATATGTTGATCTGCAACATGAAACTAAGTGGAAGTAAGATATTCTCTTATGGAACAGTCATTAACTTATTCCAATAAATTATATACTTTATAGCCAAGTCAATGAATGTCATGTATCTGAAAAAATCTTACAGAACTTCTCACTTTAAATATGAGTAATAATCTCCTCAAAAGTTGGCAAAGTTAGTACCACAGTGAATCACCAATGATTTAAGGCCCAGGCTTAACAAGTTACATATATAATTAAACCAATGTAAAGTTCAGTCATTTGATAACTAATCTTGATCTTCTAACAACCAATACAACTAACACAAAACCTCTACCATTTATATAACTTTTCTCACTAAAACCACTTATTATAAGGGAGAAATGGGTGATGGGCATTGACGTGGGCACTTGTTCGGATGAGCACTGGATGCTGTATGTAAGCTATGAACCACGGGAATCCACCCCCAAAACCAAGAGCACACTTTAGACATTGTATGTTAGCCAATTTGACAATAAATTATATTTAAAAAAATAAAATAATGCCCACCCTCAAAAAAAAGTAAAGCCACTTATTATATATGTGGTTTGTGTTTTACAGCTTTATCAATAGCCAGTTGCTGGGCAACTGTGTCTCTGAGAGAGCAAATATGGTTTACTACCTGATTCATGATGTTAAGGCTCTTAGAGAAAAGCAGCTTACATTATTTTTCTTTTACGTGCTCAAAGAAGAATACTGTACAAGAAGCATGCAAACCATTGGAAAAATGCAACTTCTCTTCCGTCTCTCTGTTATCTAACTTCTGGGCTGTAGACACAGAATTATTAGAGAAGATACGGAAGAAACTTTATTAAATCCTTTTCCCTGCCTAATTCACTGCACATGGGTACCATTTTGTTGATATTGTCTTTGGTGTCCCAGATTAAGGTGTCCTATAATTTATCTATCAATCACAAAGACAATATTTTGAAGGCTACTGATAATATCATCGTTCTTAAAATATTTAAATAATGCAAAAAATGCTACTTAATGTATGTGGTAGCTCCATGAATACATATCAAAAATGTTTAGAAAATGAGGGTCTAGGAACATATTTAGATTTGTAATTTTAATTTTATATAAATAGTTCTCTTACATATTTGCACTCTAGATTGCATTTTCCTAGACCTAGACTTTGCTGTACAGTTTGGACCTCCTGTCATCAGCATTGTGCCATGCATACAGATAATTTTTCTCTCCTCAGCCAAATTCTCTCAGTTTTGAACATTTCCCTTTAGTGTTATTTATCTTTTTGATTGTCTTTGTGTCTCTGTAATTAATACTTCTTCAAAAGTTTGACAGTATCAGCGGAACAGTGTATTGTTGCATTGTACATTTAGACTAGCACATGGTCTAAAATTATATTATATCCTATGCAATACCAAAGTATTGGCTAACAATTTGTAAATTTCTGTACAGAAATGCAGTAATTAATATTATCATTCATGATAACTTTTTAAACCAATTACATATTTTTGAAGTTTATTTATTTAAGAGAGAGAGAATGTGAGCAGAGGAAGGGCAGAAAAACGGAGAGAGAATCCCAAGCAGTCTCCATAATCAGCACTCAGCGGGGAGCCAGATGCTGGGCTCAACTGCAAGATGTTGGCATCATAACCTGAGCTGAAATCAAAACTCGGACGCTGACCCAACTGGGCCACCCAGGTGCCCACTAATTAGATAGTTGGAAGTGAAGATTTATTTTCATTTTAAAAATGAAGACTTTAGGTGTTTTTAGATACTGGAATGAATTCATTATTATGACACAGCTTGTCTTTTCAATTTTGAATATTTGATAATGTTATTACATTTATCTTGAATAAAGTCAAAGTCCACATTAATTCATCACTACTTAGCATCAGGAGTGAATGTTTTAATTTTTGTGAATTCACAGTTGAAATTATCTCAATTTAGCTGACATTATCCATCAAACTATTTTATTTGATTATCTAAAGAACTGAGGCAAATACTAAGTGTAGTAAAGTACTAGTAAAGATAAGTGAATTTCATGGACCACTTATATTCAAAGTCATTATTAAGTTAATTATGCTTATTCACTCATGTTTAAAAGATTTCCCATTTCCACACAACAATAAATTAGTTGCCGATATGCCAGGAATCACGTAACGATAAGACATAGCATAGCCATGTAAAGTTCAGAAACAGCTTCTTTATTCAAATCTCCATGGATTAAGAAATGAATGTAATGCATTATATCTAAATGCACTAGGATGAAAGTTATCAATAGAAAGAAAAAAATGTACTCAATGTTTGTATAGGCTACCTTTAATAACATCTGATCAGGAATGCTCATTGAGAATTTTCCTGAGCCAGAAAGAACTGTAAAGGAAAAAATCTGCATCAATGTATTGCCAAGAAGGCCATTTTCACAGCTCTTTATCTTTAATAAGCTATTTTTGGCAAAATGAGCAAAGAAATGAAAAAATATCAAATAGATATTGCTATAGCAAGATAAAAATGACACAATGAGAAAGAACCTAAATTAATCCCTCTGCACTGATGTTTTCAAAGAGAAAATTTAACTTTCCTATCACATTTATTTTTCTTTCATATAACTCTTTATATTAGTTTTGTGTGTGTTCATGTATACATGCTCACACATGTTTCCACAGTGCCCAGTGAGAGTTTGAAAGCAGTACAAGACAAAACATGACAAGCATTTTTGAATATTTAAAATAAAGCAAAAAACATACTGCAAAGTCATACCTACCAGGCATCTGTTCTACCTTTAAAATGCAAAAAGAAAGAAAGAAGAACTCTAGAGTAGTGCTGAGAATAGTAAGTCTCTTTAAAGCTGCCATCTGAATAACACTGTTAAATCTTGTAGTTTTCTGCTACATGATCATGGAAACGTAACACACAACGACCACACATGTAAGTTATATAGTAGGAACAGACTCACAATTAATGCACTGTTTGAGAAACTGACATAAGGAATGCAGCTCACTTATTTTAAGATCATACACTTGACAAAAATATATTTTGAAAGTATACATTTCAATTATATAATAAGTTTTTAAAAATATGTTTATATTAAATATGTTTTATTTAAATATATAAACTAGTGAACAGATAATATTTTTCTTCATGAATTTTAGGTACTTTGGAAATACATATATTTTTACATTTTTAATTGCTACATTGCATCCTTTTCATGAATGAAATTTTTTAATGTTTGTTTATTTTTTAGAGAGAGAGAGAACATGAGCAGAGAAGGGGCAGAGAGAGAGGGGGACAGCAGAGACCCAATGTGGGGCTCGAACTCATGAATCGCAAGATTATAACCTAAGCTGAAGTCTGATGCTTAACCGACTGAGTCACCCAGGTGCCCCAGCATCCTTTTTAAATAATTGACAAATGAGCACTGGGTATAGTATGGAAACCAATTTGACAATAGATTTCATATTAAAAAAAATAATTGACAAAATTACATTTGGAACACTACAGTGATTAATGGCACTTGGTTCCCAATAGATTGAATTAAACACATTTTGTTTCTTTTTATTTATTTAAATTCTACATGTATACATATTATTCTCAAAATTAAGAAAAGGTCCATTTTCAATTTCATAAAACAAAATCTTATATTAAATGATCAAAAATGAACCAATGTGAATTTCCTAAAGCAAAACTCTAGATAGGAAATAGAGGTTTTCTTTTTTTGTGGGCATTGTTTTGTGGAAAGGTTCTTTTCCCATTAACTCAAAAAAAATCTTAATCACATTCTAGCTGTCCACTTCTTTCCCAAAACATTAGCAACTTAGTATTTTACTTATCAACATTATAATCTCTTTATATATGAAGGGTATTATACCTCTGTATGTAAAGAAGTGGGTTTTTCTCCTACTTTAATGCTTCTTATATTAGGATATAGTGCTTTTGATTTTTATGTGGTTAATAAAAACTGTCAACTTTTTCTGTTGTTTTCAGGTTTAAAAAATCCTTATCCATCCAGATATCTAAATATAATAAATTAAACATGCTTTTTTTTTCTTTTTCTATACTTTGGCATTCTGAATAATCACAAATTAACATGGGATTTTATCATTATATGCAATATGACCAAGACATAACATATTTCATTTTCACACACAGCTCACCAATTAAACATCAACTGCTCTAATCCCCTACAACTAGTTTATGATGAAAGTCTAAGAATTATTAAAGACATTGTGATTAAATCTAAGAATATGGACACAGATTTTTTTCTCCTCCTCCATAATTTTGGGAAATGTTCATTTGCTAATTCAAAGTTGTTGTGGGGAAGGAAGGAAGGAAGGAAGGAAGGAAGGAAGGAAGGAAGGAAGGAAGGAAGGAAGGGAGGGAGGGAGGGAGGGAGGGAGGGAGGGAGGGAGGGAGGGAGGGAGGGAGGAAGAGAGGAAGAAAGAGGGAGAGAGGGAGGGAGGGAGGAAAAGAAAGAAAAGGTGGGAGTGAGGAAGGAAGGAAGGAAGGGAGGGAGGGAGGAAATGTAGGTGGAGCTCTTCCTTAATTTGTAAAAAGTATGAACTCATTTTGTAGTACAACCTATGGACTATCAAATATTTTTCCACAATGATTCTGTGGCTAACACTTTATTGGGAATTGCGGTGGATTCAAAGATAATTTTAATATGAAGCACTTGATCTCAAAAGTTAAAATTCAACTTTACAGACAAAAATTACCATTTAGGTGCTAATTTTGAGGGATCCAAGGAAAGGAAAGAAGAGTGTTACAAAGAAAAACAGGAAATTATTGTTAAAGTAGGGAAGCTGGAGCTTGTACAGCACATGGGAAGCACAATCCAGGTAGAAGAAACAGCCAAGGACAAAGCACTTCTTGAGTTATTTCTGTTATCTAAGAAAATTATTTCCACATTTACTGTAATGACTTAAGCACATGTCATGGGTTCCCAATTGATCACAGGTTGATGTTAAGAATAATAATTACAGATTTTCAATGCCCTACAGATCTCTGAGCACAAGTGTTTTGCCTACTATTGTTCCTTAATCAACACTGGTTCAATTAATTGCTTTTGATTTTATGTTCAAGTTTTCTTAAATATTGCCTACTCCCAACTTACTATTCATTTTACCAATATCCCTTAGTTGCATTTTAGAATAAAAAGGTGTCCCCAAATTTATGAGAGGCACTACTTTCTGGCCCCAGTGGCTAACTCTTAATGAACACAGAAGCTGCTTTTTCTTCCCTCAAGCGAAACATCATAAAAAGTAAGTGACAGCAATTGTGACCCTATCTGTGGAAGTTTATGAGACTGATTTGTGGACAGATTGAGTTACAATGTTATTGTAACACCTCATCAAAATTCTTGTCCAGATTTTTAGCTATGACTTAAAACAAGTGGACTGGCCTATAACTGCTGGGATCACTTCCAGCAATTTACCCAAGAGCACAAAATTACCCTTTTCATTTAACCCCAGTTATTTCTCTCTCTCCTTGTGGCTGAGGGAAGGGAAAAGAGTCCTACTGGTCTAGGACAGGAAGCAAAGAGCTATAACATCTCTACTGTTCTGCTTCCAAAGAGACAAGGATCCTGAAATAACGATGACATTACATTAGCCTAGAAACTGATGAAAAGGTCATGTCCAAACACTTCATTCGATTTTCTTTTATCAGCTTGAAGCCCTTTAATAGGTATAGTTTAATATTCTAAGTATTTCGATGTAACATTTTATATTGTAAGAACAAATAAACCATATTTAAGCACAAAATGGCAATAATTTGTGCTGACATAATGACATAATTACAGCATTCATTTTTACCATTCATTTTCACCTGAAGTCAGTTTTCTAAAAGTAATGGAAACCAATGTGGATTTTCCTAAAAAAACATCTGGCAGTTAAATTGCAGGAGTGAATTTCACTAGGAGAAAGCATTGTAAATGCAAAGAAAGAATAGAAATGTTGTTCTTAAATTCCATGTTTGTGGAACAAGAAAAAAAAATATATAAATATACAAAACAACTAATAAACTACAAGATGTTCATAATATATTATTTTTAAAAAGAAAAAGAATTGTGTAGCTGCAATCTTTATGCTTATGACAGAAAAAGTCAACAATATTTTCAAACTAACTGAAAATAAACTACTTAAGTAAACGAATTCAGCTGTGATTGATTGAACTAGGGGGCTGATAAATTTAAAACCTGCAAACATGGCAGTAAAAAAAAAGCTTTTTGCAAAATATACTTCAGCATATTGGATAATTACAACGTATTTGTTAGACTTAATTCTGTATTTAAAATAAATACTAGTTAGGGCAGGGAGTTGGGTAAAGGTATTCCAATATGTAGTGTATGGTGCTTTGACCAAAGGATGCATAGGAGGAAACAGGTGGGCAAAGCTGCTGAATGCATTCCTCGTCCGTGGACAAAACCAGTTTTCCTTTCTAAAAAAATTATGAAAAACTTATTTTCTGTCTATATGAGTCAGCACTCAATCCAAAGAATAAAACAAACCCGTACATGATAACCATTATTTGTATACATTAAGCAATTCTCTTCTTGATATAAAACAAAACTAATCCAATGCAACCCCTAAAAAAATTCCAATTTTTTTTTAAGCAGGCTCTACACACAGCATAAAACTCAGTGTGTGGCTTGAATTCACAACCCTGGGATCAAGACCTGAACTGAGATCAAAAGTCAGACACTTAACCAATTGAGTCACCCAAAGCCCTTCCAATGTCATTTTATACATAAGTAGAAAAAATGCTCCTAATTTTTTTAAGTATATTTACTTATTTTGAGAGAGAGACAGAGACAGAGAGAGCACGCAAGGAAGGGAGGGGCACAGAGAGAGAGAGAGGGAGAGAGAGAATCCCAAACAGGCTCTACACTGTCAGCACAGACCCCAGTGCAGGGCTCCATCCCAAACCATGAGATGATGACCTGAGTTGAAATCAAGAGTCTGACGCTCAACCCACTGAGACACCCAGGCACCCTTAAGTTTATATGAAATACTCCTAAAGTTTACATGAAAACACAAAGACCCCAAATAGCCAAAGAAATCCTAGGAAAGAAGAACAAAAGCAAGAGGCATAACACTTCCTGATTCCAAGATATACTACAAAGCTACAGTCATCAAAACAGTTTGTAGGGGCGCCTGGGTGGCTCAGTCGGTTAAGCGGCCAACTTCGGCCCAGGTCATGATCTCGCGGTTTGTGTGTTGGAGCCCCGCGTCGGGCTCTGTGCTGACAGCTCAGAGCCTGGAGCCTGTTTCAGATTCTGTGTCTCCCTCTCTCTGGCCCTCCCCCATTCATGCTTTGTCTCTCTCTGTCTCAAAAATAAATAAACGCTAAAAAAAAAAAAAAACAGTTTGTATTGGCATAAATATAGACCAATGGAAGAGGATCAAGAGCCCAGAAATAAACCTAAGTATATATGGTAAACTAAAATTTGCAAAGGGAGCCAATAATACTCACTGGAGATGAGACAGTCTCTTAAAAAAAAATGGTGGTGAGATAATCAGATATTCACATTATAAAGGAAAGAAACTGGACCCTTAACACTACTCTCATAAATTAACTCAAAATAAATTAAAGACTTAAATGTAAGACCTGAAACCATGAAAGTCCTAGAAGGAAACATAGGAATAAAGCTCCCTGATATAGGTCTTTATAATAATTTTTCAGATATTACACTTAAAGCACAAAGAACAAAATGAAAAACAAGTGGGATGACATCAAACTAAAAAGCTTCTGCACAGCAAATGAAACCATCAATAAAGTGAAAAGACAACCTACAGAATGGGAAAAAAAACATTTGCAAACTATATATCTCATATGGGTTAATATCCAAAATATATAAACAAACACACAACTCAATAGCAAAATAAAACAAACAAAACACACAAAACAAATAAACAAAACAAAACAAAACAAACCCAAATAATTCAATCTAAAAAATGGGCAAAAAGGGTCTGGGTGGCTCAGTTGGTTAAGTATCCAACTTCAGCTCAGGTCACAGTCTATGGGTTGGAGCCAGCGTTGGGCTCCATGCTGACAGTATGGAACCTGCTTGGGATTCATTCATTTTCTCTCTCTCTCTCTCTCTCTCTCTCTCTCTCTCTCTCTCTCTCTGTCTCTCCCTCCCCCCCTTCCCTCCTTCATTCCCTCCCTCTCTGCCCCTCCATGACTCGCACTTTTTTTCTCCCTCAAAATAAATGAATAGGGGCGCCTGGGTGGCGCAGTCAGTTAAGCGTCCGACTTCAGCCAGGTCACGATCTCGCGGTCCGTGGGTTCGAGCCCCGCGTCAGGCTCTGGGCTGATGGCTCAGAGCCTGGAGCCTGTTTCCGATTCTGTGTCTCCCTCTCTCTCTGCCCCTCCCCCATTCATGCTCTGTCTCTCTCTGTCCCAAAAATAAATAAACGTTGAAAAAAATTTTTTTAAATAAATGAATAAACTTAAAAAAAAATGGGCAAAAGACCTGAATAGACATTTCCCCAACGAAGATTTTAAAAAGGCCAACAGGTACATAAATAGATGCTGACCATCACTAATAACTATGGAAATGCAAATTAAAACCACAATGACATACCACCTCACACCTGTTAGAATAACCATCATTAAGAGGACAAGAGAGAACAAATGCTGGGGTGGATATGGAAAAAAGTAAATCCTTGTGCACTGTTGGTAGAACTGTAAATTGGTTAAGCCACTATGGAAAACAGAATGGAGGATCCTTAAAAAATTAAGAAAATAAAACTATCATTTCATTCAGCAATTCTGCTTCTGGGAATATATCCAAAGGAAATGAAAACACTAACTCTACAAGATATCTGCATTCCTGGGCACCTGGGTGGTTCAGTCAGTTAAGCATCCAACTCTTGGTTTTGTTTCAGATCAAAATTTCAGTTTGTAAGCTCAAACCCCACATCAGGCTCTGTGCCGACAGCACGGGGCCCTGCTTGGGATTCTTTCTCTCCTTCTCCCTCTTTCTCTTTCTGCTCCTCTGCCACATGTTCTAAGTAAATAAACTTCAAGAAAAAGATATCTGCATATTCATAGTAGCATTGTTTACAACAGCCAAGATGTGGAAACAACTTAAATGCTCACCCATGGGTGAATGGATAAAGTTGTTATTATATACCATATATATAATCACAACAGTGAAATATGTTGAATTTAACACACACACACACACACACACTCACACACACACACACACACACTCATAGAAAAAGAGATCAGACTTGTGGTTACCAGAGACAGAGAGTTGGGGGAGGAAGAAATGGAGGAAGGTGGTCAAATGGTACATACTTCTAGTCATAAGATAAATAAGTACTAAGGATGCAATGTATAACATAAGGACTATAACTAACACTGCTATATAACACATAGGAAAGTTTTCAAGAAAGCAAACCCTAATAGTTCTTTTTACAAGGAGAAAATTGTTTCACTTTTTTTTCCTTTTTATTGTATCTATAAAAGAAGATGGATGTTCACAGTATCTATTATGATTATCATTTCACAGTATATGTATCTAAGACCATCATACACAGCAATGTGTGTCAATTATCTCTCAAAAATAAAAAAATGTAAATGGATGCTTTTATTTATTATACTTATTAAATAATTTTGAGGACTAGAATTCTGGCTATTCCTTCCACTATTCTGTTATTTTCATTTTTCTGGTGCTATTAAAAGTAAAGTTGTAAATAACTCAAGAAAGAAAAAATAGTTGTTTGTTTTCAATAGTTCACAATACTAGTGTAAGTTCAAGTTAAAAAAAATCTTAGCATCCTACAGTTAAGGAAAATTTAATAACAGACAAAATTTCCAAATAAAATCTATGTATTGAAATTTTTATTTGAAATTATCACACAGTCAAGATTTGACAGTCTTACATAACAAACACACCAATGGTTTTATTCATACTTTAAAAAAATCTCTGGGCTATTTATATTTCCTTTTATAAAAATGACATTTTGCCTCAATACTCTATTTTCCATATTGGTCAAAATGTTAAGAAAGATGACCAGTAACCTTCTCTGTTTATCTTCCTCTACCTATGTCCTCTCATACTGATTTTCACGTTTCTGTTTTTCATCTCATCTCACTTGGTACTTTCTGCTTTAAGTCTTTTTATTAACTCCTATGGATTCACCTTCTGGGTAAACACATATTTCCAAGCTTCTGTATTTGCCCCACGCCTTAATTGCCATTATGTATTTAGATTCTAACTTTTCTTGATATCTCATAGGTACATCAAATACTAACTGATCATACATTTCCTGGAATCTTTCTTCCTTCCCTTCTCCAGAATTGGGGTGGAGAATGACGCAATCATTTACCCCTTTTCCTTAGCACAGCCCCATCAGATCTTGAGCTTATCCCCTACCTACCCTGACCCTATGTGGACATTCAGAAAGCCTTCTTCGCTTGTTAACCATGCTACCAGGAAAATTATTCTTTGTAAAATCAAATATACTTCCTTCTCTAAAAATCCATTAACAAGGTTAATAATCTCCCCCTAAAGGAAAATAAAGGTATCTATGGTATCTAAACCATACTTTATCTTATATCATTTACTCTAACTTGCATTGTTACTGCACATATCACTACTCTTCTACCTAGAATATGCTTCCTACTCCCCCTGTTCTTTTAGAATTAAGTCATCACTCTTTATCCAAATGATGTTCCTTACTTTGTTTCCATAATACTAATATGTGGCACTATAGGGGTTATTAATTTGTCTTAAAATTGTGTACTTCAGGGGCGCCTGGGTGGCTCAGTCGTTAAGGGTCCGACTTCAGCTCAGGTCACGATCTCACTGTCCATGGGTTCGGGCCCGCGTCGGGCTCTGTGCTGACAGCTCAGAGCCTGGAGCCTGTTTCGGATTCTGCGTCTCCCTCTCTCTGACCCTCCCCCGTTCATGCTCTGTCTCTCTCTGTCTTTCAAAAAAAAACAAAAAAAACAAAAAACTGAGTACTTCACTGCTTACCTGCATATTATTCCTTAGAACCTTGATTTCTGTCTTACTCATCTGTACATCCCTACCATCTTGCATAGTGTCTCACTGTTGTAGATTATTAAAATTTCTGAATGAATCCTTAAGTAAATATTTGAATACACGAAGCCAACCAATCATTTTAGAAGAAAGTAAGAAATTCTGAAACTTCAACTTAGTTTTTTTCTATTTCAAGGATTAAAAAAAAACAATTTGAATTCATCAGGTTAGAAATACCTCAGAAGTCCATAGTGTATGTGTTCACCTACAGAAGTATATAGTTTTTTAATTTTCTTGGCTTGGTATACAGACCAAGGTACTATCTATCTTTCCTGGATACAGAATCAATAATAAATCCTTAGCGTTTTGCTAGATTTTAGCTAATATCAAATATAACTTTAAAGTTGCCAGAAGACACAACAAGCAGAAAGCAAGGATATACACAATTTATAGTATTGAAGAATTTTGGTCTCATGCCTTTATATCCTCATTCTTTCTGAGTAGGATGAGCTCTGACTACTTTTGAAAGATGTTTTTTATTTATAGAACTTTCATAAAGAATCAGAGTATAAGTCATATGTAGATTAATTGATTTGTAATCTTTGCAGTGTAATAAAATGAAAACAATATTGTCAGATGTGGGGGAGAAGGAACAAAAATTATAAAACCAAATAAAATAAAACAAACAAAAACTAAGGGGCCCTCTAAATGGCTTGGAATAAAGAAGTATATTAAGTAGGAAACTAGGGTTTTCTCTCTCAACTACAGTTTTACCTTGATAAATTGGCCTCCTGCAGTTGGCAAACATTTGAATCTTTAACATTTTGAATGCACTTTATTCTGAACATTTTCTAAGAGAAGTAAATGTTATATGACTGTGCATATGCTTTGATTTCTCAAGAGTACATATGTTTGGTTAATGTGAACTACTCAGCAACAAGTATAATTACCCACAAACTGGTTGCATACATACTATATGCAGAGTACTGTATAATTAACTAGGTGTACATAGAAACTAAGCTTAAGATACGTTTTCTGCTCCCTTGAGGCTCACTAGCTAGAAGTAATATCAACATTAGAAAGTCCCCAAGCATTACAACATATTGCAAGCAAATATCTTGGATATGCCTTTAGAGGGGATGTAATGATGCCAGTTAGATACCTTCATATACCAAATGGGTGTTTAGTACTTAGTTGAGGGGCAATTAGTAAGCACATGACTAATCTGATTGTACTAACTAGAGTTTTATAAAAAGATATAATTTAGTAAAGGAAGAAAGGAGTGAACTCTTTTCTAATTCAATTGGAACTAGCTATATAACTCAAAACTATGAATTGTCGTTGCACTATTTGACATAGAGAAAGAGGATGTCAGGAATGCCTGCCTTACTTCTTGCCTTCCTTCCTTCCTTTTTTGAAATGATCAGAATAGGGGAGGGGATATTTTAAAATAATTAGATTTGTAAATGAAGAAGGGGTTGGTAGATGGGAGAATCTTGAAATGAACAGCAAACACATCGAGGCCAAATGACTCTAGGATGGTTCCACAAATCCTGGAGTGTTGCTTGAGGAGATACCCAGAATTTAGCAGAGAGTAATTTCAAGAAGCCAGAAATTAAAAGGAATTTAAAGAGGTCATAACCATTTCCCTCCAGAGAGTAATCTAAACTGGAATGAAAAAATCCAGGTATATCCAGGTATCAGGAAAACAGGATGGGCCTAAAAGTATGATAAAATTTCTCAAGATAGCGAGAAAAATATCCTATTAAATATGAAAATTAAATGGAGACAAGAGTATTTAATTTGTATTTTGGAGTTGGCACCATTTAAACCTTTGTTTTGATATATTGCTTAAAAAACAGTAAAACTTCATATTAATAAATGATTTTATTGTTTGTTTAAATGTGTATTTATTTTGAGAGACAGAAAGAGTCCAAGCTCAGGTTGGAGGAGAGGCAGAGAGACAGAGAATCCCAAGCAGGCTCCATGCTCAGCACGGAGCCCAAAATGAGGCTTCATCTCATGACCATGAGATCATGACCTGAGCTGATATCAAAAGTTGAATGCTTACCCAACTGAACCACTAAGGTACTCCAAACCATTTTCTTTAAATGGTGTGTTGTATACATTTTTTAAAAAATTGCTACTAACTGGCACTGCTATTAATTGGCTGGATGATCTGGATAGTTATTAATTTCTTGAGGCCTTGGTTTTCACTCTTTTTTTCAAACTTGAATTTAAATTCTAGTTTGTTAACGTACAGTGTAATAATAGTTTCAGGAGTAGTATTTAGTGATTCATCACTTACATACAGTACCCAGTGCTCTTCATAACAAGTACCCTCTTTAATACCCATCACCCACTTAGCTCATCACCTGCCCACCTCCCCTCTAAATACAATATTGTATTATAACATAACAATGGTTATGTTGCCTTCTTGCTCTAAAATTTTATACTTTAGTTTGTGTACATTCAGCATAATATGCTGGTAGTATGTACTACTTCTACAAAAATGTACCTCATTTAAGACACATTTATTTTTATCATTTTAAAAATTTTTTTTAATGTTTATTTTTGAGAGAGAGAGAGAGAGAGAGAGAGCGAGCGAGCATGAGTGGGGGAGGGACAGAAAGAGAGGGAGACACAGAATTGGAATCAGGCTACAAGCTCTGAGCTGACAGCACAGAGCCTGACGCAGGGCTCGAACCCATGAACTGTGAGATCATGACCTGAGCTGAAGTCGGATGCTCAACTGACTGAGCCATCTAGGCGCCCCTATTTTTATCATTATTTTTATAGTTACTTTTGAACATGTTATATTCCATGTCTTGGTTGTTTACATCTCCCTTGCCCAAGGTAACAATATAATTCAATGTTTAATAGTTTCCCTTTTGTGCAAAAGTGTGTATGTTATTGATTAATAATTATATCAGCACAACAGGTATAAATTTTCCTACTCAAAACCCATCACAGTATCTACTATGTACAAAATTGGCAATAAAATATTGTTATATAAATAGATAAATGGAATAAATATCCTGCTATTTATAGACAGGTACTTGACTATTGAAAATAATTGTGTACATGTATGGATTTGTACCCTTAGGCATTATGAAATTGTACAGTGTTATTGGGACCAGTTTTGTGAGCCTCAACATATTTTTTTTAGCTGTAGTTTGTTGATGGGAAGAGGTTTTTTCTTGAATTCTAAAGAGGAGACAGTTACTGGATTCTCTGATAACAAAGGAGATCAGAGCTAGAAATGGACAAATCTAACTGAATACATATCTCTATCTCTAAATATTATTTAACTTTTAACCTACAATGTTTATCTACTCTACAACATAGCAGTAGCTTTTACAAGAAACTGTAACACTAGTAAGAAATTGTATGGACTAAAGATCAGGTAGGTTTATTCAACCACCCGAAGCAAACTCAAAGTTTTGGGTGGTAATGTCACAAAGCAAGAGCCTAAATCTGATACTATAGCATAATATAAGCAAATCTTTCTTACAGTTTGGTAAATATGATGAAATTATAAAGTTATTTTCAATAATCTGAAAGAGGAAGCATATAATAATAAGAAAATAAATATATATATGTATTGAACATACACATTTTCTCATGTTTCACACACACACACACACACACATATATATATATATATATATATATATATATATATATATATATATATACACATACACACACACACACATACATGTTGTGTGGAAAAAGATTCCATGCTCCTGCATAGGAAGAACAAATATTGTTAAAATGTTGATACTACCCAAAGCAATCTACACATTCAATGCGACCTCTATCAAAGAAGAACCAGCATTCTTCACAGAGCTAGAACAAATAATCCCAAAATTTGTATGGAACTAGAAAAGACCCCTAATAGTCAAAGCAATCTTGAAAAAGAAAGCCAAAGCAATCTTGAAAAAGAAAACCAAAGCAGGAGGCATCACAGTCCCAGACTTCAAGCTATACTACAAAGCTGTAATCATCAAGACAGTATGGTACTGGCACAAAAACAGACACTCAGATCAATGGAACAGAATAGAGAACCCAGAAATGGACCCACAAACGTATGGCCAACTAATCTTTGACAAAGCAGTAAAGAATATCCAATGGAATAAAGGCAGTCTCTTCAGCAAGTGGTGCTGGGAAAACTGGACAGCAGTATGCAGAAGAACGAACCTGGGGGCGCCTGGGTGGCGCAGTCGGTTAAGCGTCCGACTTCAGCCAGGTCACGATCTCGCGTCCGTGAGTTCGAGCCCCGCGTCGGGCTCTGGGCTGATGGCTCAGAGCCTGGAGCCTGCTTCCGATTCTGTGTCTCCCTCTCTCTCTGCCCCTCCCCCGTTCATGCTCTGTCTCTCTCTGTCCCAAAAATAAATAAAAGTTGAAAAAAAAAATTAAAAAAAAAAAAAAAAAAGAAGAACGAACCTGGACCACTTTCTTACACCATACACTAAAATAAACTCAAAATGATTGAAAGACCTAAATGTAAGACAGGAAGCCATCAAGATGCTCAAGGATAAAGCAGGCAAAAACCTCTTTGATCTTGCCCGCAGCAACTCTTACTAAACACGTCTCTGGAGGCAAGGGAAACAAAAGCAAAAAGGAACTACTGGGACCTCATCAAAATAAAAAGCTTCTGCACAGAAAGGAAACAATCAGCAAAACTAAAAGGCAAGCAACAGAATGGGAGAAGATATTTGCAAATGACATATCAGATAAAGGGTTAGTATCCAAAACCTATAAAGAACTTCTCAAACTCAACACCCAAAAAACAAATAATCCAGTGAAGAAATGGGCAAAAGAATGAATAGACACTTCTCCAAGGAAGACATCCAGATGGCCAACTGACACATGAAAAAATGCTCAACATCACTCATCATCAGGGAAATACAAATCAAAACCACAATGAGATACCACCTGACACCTGTCAGAATGGCTCACATTAACAACTCAGGGAACAACAGATGTTGGTGAGGATGCAGAGAAAGAGGATCTCCTTTGCATTGTTGGTGGGAATGCAAGTTGGTGTAGCCACTCCGGAAAACAGTATGGAGGTTCCACAAAGAACTAAAAATAGCACTACCCTATGACCCATCAACTGCACTACTAGGCATTTGTCCACAGGATACAGGAGTGCTGTTTTGAAGGGACATGTGCACCCCCATGTTTATAGCAGCACTATCAACAATAGCCAAAGTATGGAAAGAGTCCAAATATCCATTGATGGATGAATGGACAAATAAAATGTGGTATACACACACACACACACACACACACACACACACACACACACACACACACAATGGAGTATTACTTGGCAATCAAAAAGAATGAAATCTTGCCATTTGCAACTATGTGGCTGGAACTGCAGGGTATTATGCTAAGTGAAATTAGTCAGAGAAAGACAAAAATCATATGACTTCACTCATATGAAGACTTTAAGAGACAAAACAGATGAACATAAGGAAAGGGAAACAAAAATAATATCAAAACAGGGAGGGGGACAAAACAGAAGAGACTCATAAATATGGAGAACAAACTGAGGGTTACTGGAGGGGGTGGGAGAGGGGGGAGGAGCTAAATGGGTAAGGGGCATTAAGGAATCTACTCCTGAAATCATTGTTTCATTATATGCTAACTAATTTGGATGTAAATTTTAAAACAATAAAAAATAAAATTAAAAAAATAAAAAAGATAGTAATCAATGTTGAAAAGCTTTAGATTTTACTTCAATTTAAAGTATACACTTGTAAAGCCTGAAACTGCAATTTTAAAAGCAAAGTTATATCTAATATTTTCTTTATTTTCTAGTTACACAAATAGTAACCATAAGCAGTTCTCCAAAATTCATCTCTCTGGTCAGTAATCACCATAGGAGGTAAAATAACTTATTCACTCACTCACTCATGTACTCAATCTTTTGGCAAATATATGGAGTACTTTGTATTTGCTAAGCACTCTCCTGAGCACTGGGAATATAGCAGTGAACAAAACAGACAAGTCTCCATGGAACTTATGCTATAGTGCACAGAATAATAATAATAATAATAATAATCATTTATTGGACATATGTGATAGGCACTGTACCAAAATTTACCTCTTTTTGTGTATAATTCTAAATCCCACACACAGCTTCATTTAATTGCTAACTCTTAAAAACATACATACAACCAAGAAATTTACAAAAAAAAGAATGCTAAAATTCAGAAAACAATTTAAATGGTCCAATAACATGTGCATTGCCATGAATCAAACCCATGTCTACCTCTAAAAACCATGCTCTTAACTTTGCTATGGTATCTATCTGCAGAGTAAAAGAAATAGTTCATTTCATTTTTTAAAAATTTATTTACTTTTGAGAGAGAGAATCTAATATTTTTTTCATTTACTTATTTTTGAGAGACAGAGCACAAGTAGGGGAGGGGCAGAGAGAGAAGGGGACACGGAATCCAAAGCAGGCTCCGGTGCTCAAACTCACAAACTGTGAAATCATGACATGAGCTGAAGTCAGACGCTTAACCGACTGAGCCACCCAGGTACCCCAAGAGAGAGAATCTAAAGCAGGCTCTACACTGCCAGCATGGTGCCTGATGCAGGGCTCAATCTCACGAAACATGAGATCATGACCTAAGCAAAAATCAAGAGGCCAATGTTTAATCAACTGAGCCATCCAGGTGCCCCCCAAGAAATAGTTCAATTTACCAATGAGAATAAAGAGGACCAGAGAGATTAAGCAATTTTTCTCCTTAGTGAAATGACCAAGTTGAAGAGTCTGGACAGAGAAATCTGTTGCTTTAAATGAGGAAAAGCTGTTAATGCAGAATATTAAATTACTAATCCATCTGTAACTTATAATGTAACAAATCAGGAATTTTCATTTAAAACATATTTAAAATGTAGTCATACTGCAAAAGGAATTTTCACTGTCACTGAGTTTGTTAAGGATTCTTATATTGTAGCTCTTCAGGACAGAGACCTCATTTATTAATATTTTAAGTATAACGCGAGAATGCATAAATCCATTTAAGTAGGTTAAGAAGCATTCTAAATATCAAGTGTTATTTCATTTGTTTTTGTTGTTGTTGTTGTTTATAAAATAAAATAAAATAATTCTCTACCTATTTTCTCTGGGGGAATTTGCACAGAGGAAAAAAAAAGAATCAATGTATAAAATATTTCTTAACTAACAATTCTGCCAAAATGACATGTCCAGAACATCTATTCTTTTTTTCTCTTTTGCTTCATTTATATTGCTCAAATACCACTGCTGACCTAAATGCCAGAAAGGAAAGCTGTGCTATGTCCTTCAATATATAATGAAGGATTACAGAATGTAATTCACTGAAATGGAAGATTATAATATCTAATACATATGCATTTTTCTTCCAATGGATTTATGAACACTTTCTCTAGGACACTGTTCAAAAGACATTACATTTTCTTAATTTCTTTACTGGTCCTGGATATTTTCCACAGTCTTCTTTTTTGTTTTCTCCTTTGTCATCAAACTTAATACTTTGGGACATAAGGAAGGCTCAAGCTCAAGAAAAGGAGTGCATTCATTTGCTTTTTTTGGTCCAAAACTCTTAAATTATACATAAGACAGTTGTGACATGAGTGTCCTATGTAGAACTGGTTAAATGAAAATTTTTCTTAACAGTTTTATAACAAAGAATACTTAATTCTTTTCAAGTGAACACTTAGACCTCGGCAGAGATTCTTAAAATTTGTGAAACCCAAGAGACAATATATTCTCATCAGTTCTCTTTTACTGCTATCTTCATACTTCAATGAAAGACCATTATCAATTACCAAAAAGAGCTAGTATTTCCATTACTTCAATACACACAACTCCAAACTCATCAAGGTCTAATGCTTCCCAAATAGAAGACAGACATCCTAAATTGCACCAATGAAACTTTCTTTTAGGCTATCTACTTATAACTCCAGAGAACTTAATGCACTAAGTTGGATCAATAATAAATTTTATGAAATTTACTGATTGGCTAAATGATTAACAGAAACATAAGCTATATCAATAGTAAACTGTGTCTTTGAGGATAAGGTCTATTTTGGTCACCTTTGTATCAGCAGTGCCTCGTAAGCAGCACCTAATCCATATCTGATGCTTAATAAATGTTTGTTGAATAAGTAAATTTTAGTAATTTTAGTTTATACTTTGTCATTGAAACAAAACCTCATCAGTTCCCCAATTGCATTTTACCTCTAAAACTAAAATGTTTACACCTTCTGTGTTGTATGCCCTAATATATATGTCACCAAAAGCAGTGTCTATAAAATTGTGGATTCATAAAAGTCCCTCTTACAGTAGTGCTGCTTAAAATAGGTTCTTGATATTTGGTATTACATAGAATATATAAAAATTATATATGGCATATGAATACAAAGTATTTATATATGATTATCTTTGTTCTATTTCATAAAGACAAAAGAGACTCCCAAAATCAATAAAATAAATAAAATAAACAAAATGAGTTTTGAATAAAAAGTATCACTATAGTTATGTGATGTGGATTTTAGTTATTTATAATGATCGAATGGAACTTGAAACATTCACTATCTTTACAGTTTTTATTGGCTCATTTTATTAGTTACTACAGGCACATAACCATCAGAAAGAATATAAAAATAAGGCTTTTAAGAGTGTCTATAAAATATAAAACAATAGTAAAATAGGAAAGGCATCCCTGTCTCTGCTAATCCATCAGACTACTTGGAGTCACTGTGGATCACTCAAACCCATTCTTTACTACTTTCATAGACATCCTAGCCATTTAAATTATTATTGGGCCATGCCTCAATAGTATGATCAGAAACTTGAAAATAATGTGTTTTCTGTTACATAAAATAAAATGAAATCTGTGAAAAAAATGACAGAAAAATATTAAGAAGGGAATATAAATACAGAAAAGAATGAAAGCCAAGATTCCTGAACTTAAAATTTAAGAAAAGGCATAGAAGAAAGGAAGAGATAAAATTTTGAAATGGCTTAGAATTTTTATGATTTAACTCATTCAACAAACATTATTGAATGCTACTGCTATGCTAGGATCTGTTAGGTAATGAATCCTGTTAGGTAACAAACCCATAGTATAGCAAACCCATCCATTTTTTGGGCAAAGAGATAAAGAATGTGAACAAGTAAATAAAAGTGCTATATGATATGAATGTAATCTAAGCACAGAGAATGAGTTCCTGGTCATGCTTTAAGACCCAGATCAAATGTTTTCCTTATAATTTATTTCTTCCTTTGTGCCAACCCTTTTTGTGAAACAATCACATATCACTTGTATTATATATATTTTACATTCATGTTACATTATTAGTCAACATATCTATGTCTATAAATTTATGAGATTCTTGACAACAGAGATTATATTTTTATCTTCCTAAATCATAACATGTTCAACAACATGATCAATTATTATTTATTCTAAAAAAGGCTTCATAAGAGGACAACTCTTTCTCTTTATGTGGAAAGACTTGACCCAAGAGGTGAGTTTTGAACTAACAGGATTTGGGGGATGAAAAGGAATTAACAAGAGAAGATGAAAAAAAGTAAGAAGAAGTATAGGTAATTTATTGAGCAGTACAAAAGCCCTGAAGGTAAAGATCCTAGAATAAGGAAGTGATGTTTTGTTTGGTTTGACTTTGCAAACACTTCTCTTTGAATGGCACCTAGAACCACAGTTTGTATCAGTGACATAGATACCAGAAAGGGAGGAAAGAAACACTGAGGAAGCAAATGGGTATCTTAAAAGGCCCAAATGGGAGGTGTTTAGATGCAGACAGAAGGTAATAACCTTATATAGGTTAGATATAGCAGGGACATAAATAGGAAAATCAGTAGAGTTGAAATTGGGAAGGTCTAAGGCATGGTCAAATAACAGAAAATGTTGAATTCATTAATGTGAATAGACATTCTCCATTTTCTCCTGCTCTGTATGCATAGAGTAAAATTTCATGTACTTTTAATAAGAATCACTGCTCTGATTTTTAGAATGTTACAACAATCTTATTTCACATAAATATATGACTCCTTAAGCCAAATCATTTTAAATAGCTACTGTAGAATATTTGGTTAGAATAAAGTCTAATACAAACCTAACTAAATAATGACATAAAATGAAATTAAAAACAAGGTTATAAAAGGACGTTGGTGGAGCTGTAATCTGGGGGAAAAAAAAAGGAAGAAAGAAAGCAACTATGAGCAGTTAATCCAGAAAAGAGACTCACAGAGAATGAGAATCTACTGTTGCCTTTATATAATTATGGAGGCTTATTAAGGGAAAGAAAATTATAACTTAAGAGGATACCAAGAACAGTAAGTGAGAGCTCCAAAATTGGATCTCCAGTTCAAATTAGGTAGGAGTTTTCCCATAATCTGAGAATGGGCTATGGCTTAAAGAAATAAGCTTTGTCACTAAAATTGCTCAGATAGAATTTAGATATTCATCCACCTGGATGTTGAGGGAATTTCTACATTCAATTATAATAGAATCATGCAGTAGTTTAACTCCTTCCTGAAACTAAGTTCCAAATTTCTAAAATTTACAACAGTAGAATTGTTACTTCTGCATAAAATAACCCAAAGAGAAATATCTCCTCATGTATAAAGCATTTTAATTATTTCTGTTAAACACAAGACTAAATGAACAACATAAGAGAATTAAAAGGTGCTGACAATGATTTTATTTTTGAGTATCTATTACTTAATTGCCCAATACTAATATCGCTACTACATGCATAGTAAGTGTGATTTAATGTTTGAGGTTTATAAATTAATAATTGTGTCAGAAATATGTAAGGATGGTCCAATTATGTTTCTAAACAGAAATGTGTCTTGACAAAGGTTTATTTTTCTTCTGTGAGAATGCAAGAATTAAGTAGTTAAATGGTTACTCTAAAACAATTTATGATAAAGTCTTTCATCCAAAGATAATTTATTCTTATTTTTTGAAATTTTTAGTTTATAGGAAATTTTACTTTTCTGTTTGAATTTTTTCTGAAATAACTTTACTTCCTTTCTTCACTATTTTTTTTTTTATTTTTCACATTACATTATCCTGATAGTGACTTTTTATCCAACTGATTGCCTTTTACTTAACTATACCTTTTGCTTAACTATATTGCTTCTAAGTCCGCCAGGAAGTTTTGGTATCGTGTGCTAATGTTTGAATTAAAGCCGGACTTTAGGCAAGAATCCACAGCTTCTCCAAAGAATGTTGTGCACAATCTTTTGAAATACTACGAGAAGTTTGTCTTAATAAATGAGCTCTTCCTATTTTCTCAAAAAAGAAAAAAAAACATAATTTATCAGTAGCCCTACATCATGACTTTGGAAGAATTTGACGTTTGATGACTTAATTAAATTTTACTTTGCTTTTCATAAAAGGAAGACCCTAATAGAAGGAATCTTAAAAATGTGTGAGTTGGCATTTCCTCTGTCTGGTTCCTCCAATGGACCCTAGATTCTTTATTCAATTTGCTATTTACAAAGTTCCACTGAGAAATCTGTAAGATCATTACTCTTCCATTAAATATACCAGGAGTACAAGAGTAAAACAGTCTATGAAATGACAGCAGACTGAATATAGGCTTCATGCTTATCATACCAGACTAAGTTCAGTGGCAATATACAACCAGCAGAAATAATCCTCTTGGCAAGTAGTAACATGCAAACATATATCTTGGTTTCACTGCATCCTTCACCTTCTATCAATGATTTCAGTGCTTCTATAAAGCTTTGTTTCCCCCAAAAAAACTAAAGGTTAGACATAAACAATTTTCCACTACCTTTGAGCAGTATCACAGAAGACGGTAAGTAAATTCACTGTTTATAAAACATTTTTAATCATCTCAAGTAGCCACATTTCTATTTTGGTATCACTGTAATGAACTGGAAAAATATATTGTTTTGTCATACTCAGAATTATAACTCTACCAGTTTATCAGCTCATACTAATACAGATTGATTTGGGATGGCATCAGCATTTTATTAGGTGGTTGTTCCTCTATCTTTGTCATTTTGTGGCATTCATGCACCCTGATAATCACCCTCACCACGCATTTCCAGGTTTTAAGGTCTGCCAAGACTGGCAAAGAAAGCATTAAAGGACCAAATGAAGCTATAACAGTCACCAGGGGAAGCCCTAGTCAAAACTGATATGGCTCAAAACTTTTGGATTCTTCTTTTCACTGTTAAATATGCCTCTCTACTCTCTCCAAACAAGAACCTTTTTACATGTGCTCATACTATTTTACAATCCACATGAAATTCACTCACCTATAAACTAAAGCAACTTGAATCTCCTTCTCAACACTTTGTTCTCCAAGGTTTCCATCTTCAAACCAAAATTTTCATGCCTTTTTCAATAGAGTGGAGGAAATTAATCCATCTCACACTCATTTTTTCAAGGGAAATTTTGGAGACCACTCTTTAATTCATAAGACAAACTCTACTCATATGAATTGAAACCACGAAACAAGGAGATATTCTTTGGTTGGCAGGTGAGAGAGCTTATACACATGCGCGCGTGCATGCACACACACACACATGCACACACACACACACACACACACACACACACATGCACTATAATTGTTACTTAACAATAAAAACTGCCATTTTGGATTCTACACAATTAGCCAGGCACTGTACTAGGTACTTTATATGCATTATTTCATTTGATTAATAAAATAATCTTTGTAAGGGTAGGTGTCCGGATGTTCTTATGTTATAGATGTATACGTTACATTACCAAAGAGAAGTACATAATTACATGTCATAACTACATTACCCAAAAGAGGGTTAGTATTTTTCTCATGGTTACTAAGCTGGTTGGAGGAAAAGCAAGATTTGACCTTAGATCTGCCAGAACCCAAAGCAAAGTTTCTTTTTTAGAGCATCCCTTTAAACACCGCTGTGGCAAATTCTGTTGCCCATTTGTCAAATGTAGTTCTTAACCTTCCAGATATACTATACTTCTCAGCCTTCCCTGTAATAATGTGTGTAAATATGACTGAGTACTAGCCAATAAAATATTGGTGGATGTCATAGGTTCCATTTCTGGCCAATGAAGAAATGCCTCTCACGCATGATCCTCTATGCTCTCTCCCTTTTGCCAACCTGAAGTTTATGGAAGGCAACCCTGAAAATCAAATGTTAAACAGAGTAGAAGTAGTATTAGCCTAAATTGTTGAATGACCATGTGTAGAGAATCTATCTGTATAGTCATCATACCTACACCACTAACGTGGAACTGCCCTGAACTACTGAACGATTAAAATATTATTTTCTATTGTATTGGAACCTTTATATAGTATTAAGGTTTATTTGTTACAGCAGTTAACTCACTCTATTAAAAGAGTCTCATTTACAGATACAACCCCAAAGGATTTTCCTAAGGAAATAAACCCTAGCCTAAATTATACCAAAAACAAAGTTTTCCAAAATTTGATAATCTGAAATTTGAAATAAATCCATTGTATCTAACATTTAAAATACCAAATTTACAATGAAGATACTAATTTGGGTTATTTTAAGAACCTTACTCTCATTCATATAATATTATTCTCTTTCCTATAAATAATTTACTAACCAGCTGGTCAGCATAAAAAGTCAGGGCAATAAGTCCTTAGATATATTAATAAATCTGGAACACCCATCTTGCCCATTTATATCTTCCTATTGATATTACAGAGCAATAATAGTTTTTAAAATGTGAATTTTTAGAAACTTAGACTTAATTTATAGACCATTAATTTTCATTTTAAGTTAGACCTCAAAAAATAATTTACCACACTTGCATTTACTGTATTAAATATTTTTCTTCCATGTACCTCCAATTGTTTATTTCATTTATTTGCATAATCCTCTCTATGCTCACTCTGTTCAGTGTCTCATTCAAGCATTTAAAAATTAATAAAAATAAAGAATCACTGTATTTGAGCAAACACGGTAGCATCAATAAAGACATACAGAAAAGTATTTAAAAATGTATAAAATGGTTTTAGAAAATAACACTGCTTTGGAAACACAGAGTTTATTCACATAATTACCATTGTCCTAGGGATCATATTTTGACTTTGGGATATACTGATCAGAAGAGAGAGTGGGCCAAATCTACATTAACACCAGGTAACCTTGGATGTCAACTTTCAAACTGAAGAGTGATTATCAATGAGTGAAATATGGGTAGATTGGTAGATCACAAACCCTTCATAGGTGTGCTGCCAGATGTTGAGCAATAAGTTATTATTATTGCAACTGAAACACATAATAAAATGGCAAGGTCTAATATATGTGGTTTCTTGAGTTATCTAATGCAATGTAGGATTCTTGGGGCTCCATGTTAATTAATATGTAACCTAATAAACCGGAAAGGCAAATTTCTTGAACTGTTTTAATTTTCTTTTATTACAGAGTTTGAAACAGAACTTCAAAATGGTAGTTTACCTCTCTTGGAGGACAGGAAGGAAAGGTAGGGGAAAGGACAAAGAGGAACAGTTAGCTTTACATAATTTATAATAATGTTTTCGGATTGGCTATGGATATACAGGCATTCATTAAAATAACAAGAAATAGAAGTGAAACATGCAAAGGACAAATACATAAATCATGACAATAAACTCATTCTGTTCACCTAAGTTCCTAATAACCACTACATCACCACTATCTACAAAAAAAGAAAGAAAGAAAGAAAGAAAGAAAGAAAGAAAGAAAGAAAGAAGAGTAAAGAAAGAAAAAAGAAAGAAAGGAAGGAAGGAAGAAAAATTCAAAACAAAACACAACAAAAATCCAAGAATGGAGCCTGTGCAACAGAAGTTATGCATTTACTCTTTACTGGTACATGTGAGCATCTTTGGCTTGGGAGTGCTTATGAGAGGGAAGAACAGTATAGGATTACATTCTTCCTCCATGTGAACTCAGCAGATGACCAGTGAGACTTTTAAAGATGCTATAAGACAATCTTAATCAGTAGTGGTGATTATGTGTTAATTATAGCTGACTTGTTTCATGTGGTTTAAGGTCTTTTAATACCTTTAAAATATACTGGCAAAATTTCTACTATTCAAACGTGTGCTCAAAGAGAAAGACAAAACTACACGCCCAGAGGGCAATGGAAAGAATGGAATAGTTTAGCAATATAAACCTTTAAAATGCTACAATCAACTTCAGAGGAGTCCTAAAAGATCTGGGACATATTTGTATTTTGCTGGAGACTATTAGAAGTCCATCCTAATCTAAAATTCAAAATAAATCCAGAGAGGATACTTAAATTTCTTAAATTTCTCAAACTTTTTAATGCCCAACTTGGTATAGTTTAGGGGCTCTAAAGCTAGACTGCCTGAATTCAAGTCCAAGCTCAACCACTCATTCTGTGACTGGATCAAGATGCCAACACTCCATCTGGCTTAATTTCTTCTGAAAAATGGAAATAATCAATAAATCTATATATTAGGGTATTGTGAGACTTAAGTTAATATACATAAAATTGTTGGAATAAGATTAATGTCTCATACATAGTAAGAATCCTTCAATGTTAGATATTGTTACATTTATGCAGCTCAAGATCTATATAGAGCTACAGGAAAAGGTAGTTGTTTTTTGTTATTGTTTTTTGGGGTTTTTTTTCTAATATGTCAGATACTTTGATGGAGGTGGTCCACAATATTTACTTAAGCCATACTGAGACAAAACCAGTGACTCCAATATATATTTTGCTCTTTACTTAATGACATTAGTGTTTTTTTTTTTTAAATTTCAATGTTTATTCATTTTTGAAAGAGAGAGACAGAGCACACGCAGGGGGCTTGGGGGAGCAGAGAGAGGGAGACAGAAACCTAAGTAGGCTCCAGGCTCTGAGTTGTCAGCACAGAGCTCAATGTAGGGCTTGAAATCCTGAACAGCGAGATCATGACCTGAGCCGAAGCCAGACGTCCAATTGACTGAGCTACCCAGGTACCCCAATACTAGTGTATTTTATAGAAAAAAATCTTGAAAGTAGTTTTTTAAACACTTCTGAGTTGTGATGTATATTCCTCAGTCCACAGACAAAACGAGAGGTTAAGGATTTTTTTAAGTCTTTATCATAATAACTTCCTTCTAAATTTTAGCCAAGTAAGAATATGTTGGGGGTACCTGGATGGCTCAAAGCCCAACTCCTGATTTCAGCTCAGGTTATAATCTCAGGGTTCCTGGGATCTGCCTTGTGTCAGGCTCCTTACTGACAGCGGAGAGCCTGCTTAGGGTCTCTCTTTCCTGTCTCTCTGCTCCTCCCCACATTATTTGTGTACACATATGTGCTCTATCTCAAAATAATAAACATTAAAAAAGAATGTGTTTATACATAAAAGTTAAAATTATGCCATTTTTGTTTTGTCCTATTATTTGACAACAAAACAAAACAAGATAACTGCCTTTCTTTTACAGATGTAAGAATATTTTCCTGGAATAAAGTTCTAAAAAGCGGAGGGGCTTAAAGCTTGGGATTATTATTTTTTTTATTGCTAAACTGTTTTCCAAATGGATTGGATTTTATTAAGGTTGCACTCATACAAGCAGTTAGGAAATGTCCCTCTTTCCTATATTCTTGACAACATAACAAGTCATTTTAAACTCTGCCAATCTCATACCCAAAGAATATGACAGTGTTGACTCCATTTGGAATTATGTGATTAAATATTAATTTTTATCATATTTTCAAAAAAATATGAACAGCATATCCATACTTTGCTCATTTTCCTATCAGGGCATTCATTTTTCTTATTGATTTCAGAGAGCTTTAAATCTATTAAAGTTATTAACCATTTGTCAAATGTTTCAAATAACTTTTATATCCAGTCCTTTTTATTATATTGTTTTTTATGATATTCATAGTGTTATTTTAAAATGAAGAAAATTGGTAACATCATACTTACCAAAATTAGTCCTATGAATCATCACTATAATGTTACTTCATACAACCATCGTATAAGACCATATACAAGACATGGTATAAAGTACCGTGTCTTCCTCACAGAGTAATTGTATCAAGCAAGTTAATATATATAAAAAAGATAAAACCCAACATAAACATCAAATTAGCTCACTTTATGATTGGCTGCCAAGTAAGTATTTTTTTTAATATACCCACTCTATAAAAACTGGTTTGGAACCTCATATTGATTTGAAATACAAATACTATGCAAATACTTTTCTGGTTATTTATATATTTGCACTATTCAAATATATCTGTAAACACACATGGTATAATTGTTTTGCAAGAGTCCTAAGAAATGACTGAACATATACTGAAATAAACAAACAATATATGCTTAGATTATGAATTATTTATAATGATAAATTTCTCATCTCAGAGAAGGACCATTATATTTATCTAAGCCATAATCTTTTTGTACAATAATTATGCTATTATATAATTATTTAATCCTCCTTTGACATTCTATTAATGTGGCTTAAAGTTTGAAGTAAGGCTCTTACCTTAGTAAAACTAAAAGCCTACAAATGTATTTATTAAAAACCAATTATGTCACTACATACATCTCAGAAAGGCTAACCTAAAAAAAACAGTGAGAGTAGTAAATACTGACAAAGATATGGAGTATCCAGATCATTCATATTTTACTGGTGGATATGCGAAATGGAATATCCACCCTGGAAAATAGTTTGAAAGTTTCCTATAAAGCTAAATATGTATCATACAACCCAGCAATTGTACTCTTGGCCATTTATTTCAGATACATGAAAAGTTATGTTCACGTAAAATCCTGAACACTAAACTTCATATCAGCTTTACTTCTAATAGTCAAAAAATGACCTCAGCCCAGATAACCTTCAACAGGTGAATGATTAAATAAACTGTGGTTCATACATACCATGAAATACTATTCACCATGAGGAAGAAATATATCAACGCACATTACAACCTAGATAAAACTCAAGAGAATCATGATGAGTAAAGAAAAGCCAATCCAAAAAGATTCTTTATTTTATAATTCTATTTATATAACATTAAAAAATTTGCATTTCAGAAACATATAACAGACTAGTGTTGCCCGTGATTTGGGATGGGGCAGGCTTGAGAGGGAAGTGCAGAACCAGATGCCAGTCCCAACGTGCAGCAGCCCATTGGTAGGACGGCGAGGAAGTGGGTAAGGTTTTAAAAGAATAATAAAATGGATTATTTGACAGTGGCTGTGGATACATGAATCAACACAGGTAATTAAAACTATACAGAACTTACACACACACACACACACACACACACACACACACACACACGAGAACAAGTAAAGCCTGGGGAAACCTGAGTAAGACAAGTGGATTGTTTCAATGTCAATATATGATTATGATATTACATACTATAGTTACCATTAGATTAACTGAGTAAAATATAAAGGGATTTCTGTGTATCACTGCTTACAAATGCATGTGAATCCACAATTACCTCAATGAAAATTTTAACTGAAAAAAATTAATGGTGTTGCAGAAGTAATATAAGGAAACTTAACTACATCTGTATAATTATAGGAGTTTGTAAATTGACAAAGTCTAAAATACATTTTTGTTTTATTTTGTATAAAAAAGAAATACTAGATGAAAATCTGATATCAATTTCATCAAAAATAATTCATTAAACACAGTTCATTTCATTTGCTGCTCTTTGATACATTTTGTTTTATTTACTCAGATTTTCTCATAGGTTTTATTTCCTTGGCTATGAAAAGTAACTATTTCAATGGAAGTGTGCTGTTTTAATCCTCAAAACTTTTTGGGAATTACTTCAATTTAAAAGCAAAATAGAATCGCTTCTCGGCCTTTTGGCTAAGATCAAGTGTAAAAGCAAAATAGTGCAGCTGCTATGGAAAACAGTATGGAGACTCTCAAAAAATTAAGACTGGAACTACCACACAATCAGTAATCCTATGTCTATGTATTTATTTGAAAGAAATAAAAATCTCAAAGTGTTATTTGCATTCATATGTTCATTGCAATACTATTCATAATGCTAAGATGTGGAAACAATGTAAATGTCCATGAATGGTTGAGAGGATGAATATGGAATATACATGTAATGGAATATGATTCATTCTTAATAATAAAGAAAATTTTGCAATATGCCACAACATGGGTAAACCTTGAGGGCATTTCCTTAAGTGAAATAAACCAGTCACAGAAGGATAAACACTGCATGACTTGACTTTAAATGAACTATCTAAAATATTCAAACTCATAGAAGTAGAGAGTAGAATGGTGGTTGCACTGATTGGGGGGAAAAGGGAAATGGGGAGTTACTAATCAATGTGTATAAAGTTTCAGTTATGCAAGATGAACAAATTGTAGACATCTGCTGTACAACATTGTGCCTATAGTTAACAGTACCATATGGTACACTTAAAAATCTGTTAAGAGGGCAGATTTCACTTTAAGTGTTCTTACTACAATAAAATAAATTTTAAAAAGGCATATCTGAATTTGAGTTATTTCTTATGCATTTCCCTTAGGCCAGTTTGCTAGCTAACCTTACACCTGATATCTTGGTAGAGTTTAAGTAGCAAGTTTTTGCCATTTAATAGACTGAAATGTTCAGATGGTTTAAAACTAGTGAACAAGAATCATCACTTCTTAACCCTATTAATAACAGTTTTAGAACTAAAGAGTTAAAATGCAAAGATTATTCACATAAGCCATGAGAGAGGAGAGAAAAGTAGAATCCTGAAATGGAAGTGAAAAATAGTATACCCCTGGGGCATCTGGGTGGCTCAGTCAGTTAAGTGTCCAACACATGATTTCAGCTCAGGTCATGATCTCAGGACAATGAGAGTAGGCATAGAGAGCATAGAGGCTGCTTAGGATTCTCTCACTCTCTCTCTCTCTCTCTGCCCCTCCCTTGTTTGTGCATGCATGCACTCTCTCTCCCTCTCTCTCTCTCAAAATAAATAAACTTAAAAAAAAAGAAAAATAGTATACCCCATCTGTTCCAGCAGAAGCTCAAAGATAATAGGCCATGCAGCAAATTAATGGCCAGATGAAGACTAGATATCCTCTTCCTCCTCTTCTTCAATACATAGTAAAATTGTGTTTATTTTTCAAGACTTATGTCAATTGATAGATGCATGGTATACACACACACATATATGATGGAATATTACACAGCCATTCCCTGTTTGCAAGAACATGGATGGACTTACAGGGTATTCTACTACATGAAATAAGTCACACTGAGAAACACAAATACCATATGATTTTACTCGTAAGTGGAATCTAAAAAACAAATGAGTAAACAAACAAAAAGCAGAATCAGGCCTATAAATAAGAGAACAAACTGATGGTTGCCAAAGGGGTGGGAGGGTGGGAAAAATGGGAGAAGGGTAGTAGGCATACAGACTTCCAGTTATGAAATGAGTAAGCCATGTAATAGAAAGCACAGCATAGGAAATATAGTCAATTACAAACCACACACACACACACACACACACACACACACACACACAATTTTTTTTGTCAATGATAAATGATATATATTTTTTTAATTTTTAATGTTTATTTATTTTTGAAAGAGAGAGAGAGAGGGGGAGTAGGGGGAGAGGCAGAGAATCTGAAACAGGCTCCAGGATCTGAGCTGTCAGCACAGAGCCTTATGCAGGGCTTGAAACCACAAACAATGAGATCATAACATGAGCTGAAGTTGTATGCTTAACCAACTGAGCCACCTAGGCACCTCAGTCAATTATATTTTAATAGCATGGTATTAAATACCACAGTGGAGGATGGGAAGACAGATAACAAAGTAAAAAAAAAAAAAATATATATATATATATATATACATATATATAGTTATATATTTATATAATATATATATATATACGATGTGTTAGTTACAGTACATTAGATGATGAAAAATAGAAGAAAATTAGTAGGGAAGAAGGATAAAAAGTATGCATTTGGAGATAGTACGTACAATTTTATGCAAGGATATTCTGAAAAGGTCTCAGTAGGAAGAACAACATTTGATTACAGTTCTGAAGGAGGTGAAGATATGTACTTATAATTAATTGTACAAATCCATTTTCATCTGGTAGGCTAAGATTTTCAAGGTTAAGGACCACACCAGCATCTAGAACAAGAACTGCCATATAGGTGGGACTTAGTAAGAATATGCTGAATGAAAAATCTAGTTTCATAACTTAAAATTAAATTTTATGAAATTGACCTGGAGTTCTACTTCAGAAAATTCTTGAGTTTGAATATGATATGGACCTAAATCAGGAGCATACCTAGAACTTCCCACACACTCATCGCTCAACATTTGAATTTAACAGAAGTATGATTTTCCAAATACTGTAGTCCAACATATCCAGAGAATAGTTGAAAAAATTTTTAAATCCTAAGAATATTGAGGGACAAGCCCAAGGCCACTCTCAGTGATGGATCCCCTAAGTCTACAATTTTCACAACATTAAAAGAATGATGTTCTAAATACATATATTTGATCAGTTTCTATTTATCCCAATTCTGATTTTGTTTCAGGTCTTTAGGTTATTTTAAGTATCTCACAGTATGACTAATTTTATATTTAGCACCACTTCCACTGACAAGAGTCTAAGGAGTTTCACACATAGCTAGCTACCTTATACCTGTGGCTACAGACTAAGTTTAAGATGTTTTTGTCTTCAAATACCTGCCTGCATTGATATGTCACGTCCCAGTAAAGTACTATACAAAAACCTCCCTTATGGTCAAAAGAAAACCACAAAAGTAGGTTCACTTTTGACTGAAAATACAACCACAGACATGGATCTAGCATGACCACTCAGTCTGGTATGATGAAATAGCCAATTTCTTGGTGCAAAATGGGAACAGCATATATGGCTGAAAGCCATATTAGAGACAAAATTACTACTACTTATGTGCTGTTACAGATTGCAGATAAAAGATGATTACACATATTATAGTTATCTAGTTTTCATTATAAGGGCTAAATGATTTAAGATTATAGAAAAGGCAGACTGAATGAAGAGTATAGGACAGGTACATTAATGAAAAATTTACCTTTGTTGCTCACTGTTAAAAGCCTTTCAGAGACTCACCTTAGACTGGGAACTAACTCTAGTCTGTCACGTGGGATAATGTATTTGTGAGTGCATTGATTATCAGTTCTAAAAATACCAATACTTGCATTAGGAGTCTTTCAGCTATTCTCCATTACCACCAAGAAAAAGTCCAAACTCCTTAGTATGAGATAGAAAGGTCTTTCTGATCTGCCTCTTCTCTCTCTCTACACATTCCACACCCTTCCATTCTCAGCTCTGCCTTTTCCAGAATATGCCATGCTTTTAACACCTACTCTAGTCTCTGCATGTACGCCTCTCTCTGCACAAATATTCCCCTTCATTTCCTCACAAGGCAAATTCCCTTAAAATAGTCACCTTCATTCACAAGCCTTCCTTGAACCCCACACTCCATTCTGCCTGAGTTGGTACCTCTTTACCTTCTAAATCCTATTATGGTGAGCTTACTATACTGTATTAAAATTTCTTTCTATAGGTCTTCTTCACTGACCTAAAATTTCTGAAGAAAGTGTCTTATTCATGTTTGGAAAAGCAAACATATTGAGCTGAAAATCTAAACATAAAACAAAAATAATAAAAACTAGCACTCAGGCACTCTTACTAAGGTTAGAAGAAACTAAGGCACAGTGAGTTGAAGTAACTGCCTAAGATTACCAAACCAGTAAATGACAAAGACAGAATGTGAACCCAAGAACTATAACTTCAAAGTTCATACTCTTCACTACTATCCTTTAGAAACTTCCTGAATATGACTATCTGTGTTTTTAAGTAAATATGTAAATAGGCATATATATATTTGCTTGTGTATATATAAGCATATACATATACGTGTATACAAAATTAATAAAAAATTAATTTTAAGAACAAACTCTAAACAGTAGTATGAAGTTACTTCAGTGAATTAGAAGTTCTGACAAGAGACCATCTGATATCCTAGAAATTATCTTCTTCCCCATCAATATATCATAGCACTCCACTTAATAATTTATGAAACATAATTATCAATGTACATAGATTGTTTTTTATGTGCTGTGCTGTGTATTGAGAAGATAAAATTATCATCATGGTAAGTGACACACTTATCACTACCGGATAAATTAGTAAAATATTGAAAATTTATGCATAAAGTCCTCATTATAAGATTAGGTCTACAAAATACTGTCCCTACTAAAATAATTACCTGAATAACTTTTCTATCCAGGAGAATAATAATATATGCTTATAAATATATTAAACTGCTTTTTTTCAGGAATATTATTTTATACCCCAAAAGCTTTTTTTAATTTAATTCAGTATTTTCTACACTAGTGATTCCTAAGCTTTGCTGCATACCACAATCACCTGATGAGCTTCAAAACAAAATGATAGTTGGACCAATACCCTTCATCTGGCCCTAATGAGATGTTCTAATACCTGCATATTAGGATTTGTTAAAAAGCTCCCCAGTAATTCCAATATTCAGCAAAGTTTGAGAACCAGAATTGTACTGAATTTTAGTTGGAATTACTGGAATTTCTTCTACAAAATTTTACTTGAATTTCTTCTCTATTTTATTAAAAGCAATTCTGACAAATGAAATCATTCCAAGTGATAATCAACTAGGCATCAGCAATGCCAGAACTCAGTTTGTGGTTTCTGGTACCATATTTATTGCCTGGCTACTGTATTCTTCAAATATAATTTCTTTAGTCTTGAACCATTCTCTTTAGAGATAATAAAAATAATTTCTATACTAAATCATCTCTGCAAAAGGACATAGTTAAATTTACTACCTAACCACCAAATCTAATTATGCAGAATTCTATTTTTATAAAGTATCAATTTCCACACCCTTAATATGGAAAAGCATGCTGCTTGGACAAGCCACAAGTTATTTAAAAGAAGGGAAGTTAGAATAAGAATAAAATACATAGAAACACAAACCTCTCAGGACAGTCTCCATCACACACTCCCTTCCCTAATCTACGTGTCCATCCCAACCCGTTTATAATCTTAAATGTCGCCTCAAGTTAGAAATGGTAATTACGAACAGTAACATAAATTAGCATAATAGTAACACTAATAGTAACACATGTGTGATATCAGAGATATGGTCTTACAGGAGCTAAATACGAATACGTTAAAATCTACATTGATATCCTATATCTAGTAAGGCATTAAGATTGTTTACAAATGTTTGATTCTCTCTTCTTCTGGATCCATGATAAAACTGCATTTCCTCACACCAATGAACTCTAATATGACCCTCATTTGGCTTCATTTGATCAAATACATGTAAGTATCATGTGTCACTCCTAAACAGAAGCTTCAAAAGACATTAGAACTTCTCTTTTGTGTTGGCAAAACGGACAAAATTCTCGATGAGTGACCATTGCATCAGCATAGGTCAAGAAGTAAAGACAATGACAACCTAAAGCAGAGTACCCAGCCATTCTTCATTGGACCTTTAACATGATTAAGAAAGAAAAAAAATCTTTGATGTTTCAAAGTCCTTGATATTTATGGGTTATTTTTTTACTGTGGTTAATCTAGCCTATCTTTAATGAAATTCTATATCTACATATGATTGCATATGTAAATATGTCTATTTCAGAAAAAAACACAGCACATGTATAAATAAAACTGCTCAAGTAAGATCAGTCAGTGTCCTACTGCATCATGTGTACAAAGTTTGTAAAAACATATCCAAGGTAGAACAGTGATGATTAGTCTATAAAGCATGACCAAAGAGTTTTGCTTATCACATGTTCATGCTGAGAACTCATTAAACATTTTTGATATTAAATTTGTGAAACAAGTCATTGGTTACATTGTGCTGACACCATGAGTAGCATTCATCAGTCTCCAACATGATGATAAATCACTGAATGATACAATGAAAATGTTGATCATTATGGTTCAGAAACAAATGTATGATTAAATTTGTGCTTTCACAAGACCTCATTTCAAAGTGGAATGATCCTTCAGACTAAATATTATAGCATCCTGAAGTCTAAATTCATGTGTTCCAGTTATTGACATAAAACACTGCCTCCATTTGCAAAAAAAAAAAAAAACAGGAAGAAGAATAAAATAATTTAATAAAATTAAACACCCAAATACAAAATAATAGACTCATAGATTATTAGGGGAAAAAATCCCCCAAATTGGTTATAAAATTTGAAAGAAATAACAATGCTTCTTTTTAATTTTCTGGGTTTTCAACTGGTTTTATGGGTATAACAATTATAACTAGAATTAAGACACTTTACACAGTTATACAACATTACCACCAAAACACCACATCACAATGAGTTTTTATTAAGAAATATATGGTAAGAATCACTGTCATTAATGATGAAAACTGTGTGATATATTTAGGGATGTATTGGTTAGTGGTAGATTGTGGGTTAGGGAGGGTGTCAAGAATAACAGTAAACACATTCTAGTGCTTAATCTATTTGAAATTTCATGGTGTTGGCAATAAACAGAAATAGGAAAAAGGTTGTTTTAGTTACTTTTTAAATTTTTATATTTATTTATTTATTATTTATTTACTTATTTATTTACTTATTTATTTGTTTTTATTTGATTCTATATTGTTTATTTCTGCTCTGATATTTATTATTTCTCTTCTTCTGCTGGGGTTAGGGTGTCTTTGCTGCTCTGCTTCTATTTCCTTTAGGTGTGCTGTTAGATTTTGTATTTGGGATATTTCTTGTTTCTTGAGATAGGCCTGGATTGCAATGTATTTTCCTCTCAGGACTGCCTTCGCTGCAGCCCCAAGCATTTGGATTGTTGTATTTTCATTTTTATTTGTTTCCATATATTTTTTGATTTCTTCTCTAATTGCCTGGTTGACCCACTCATTCGTTAGTAGGGTGTTCTTTAACCTCCATGCTTTTGGAGGTTTTCCAGACTTTTTTCTGTGGTTGATTTCAAGCTTCATGGCATTGTGGTCTGAAAGTATACATGGTATGATTTCAATTCTTGTAAACTTATGAAGGGCTATTTTGTGACCCAGTATGTGATCTATCTTGGAGAATGTTCCATATGTACTCGAGAAGAAAGTATATTCTGTCGCTTTGGGATGCAGAGTTCTAAATACATCTGTCAAGTCCATCTGATCCAATGTATCATTCAGGGCCCTTGTTTCTTTATTGACCGTGTGTCTAGATGATCTATCCATTTCTGTAAGTGGAGTGTTAAAATCCCCTGCAATTACCACATTCTTATCAATAAGGTTGCTTATGTTTATGAGTAATTGTTTTATATATTTGGGGGCTCTGGTATTTGGCGCATAGACATTTATAATTGTTAGCTTTTCCTGATGGATAGACCCTGTGATTATTATATAATGCCCTTCTTCATCTCTTGTTACAGGCTTTAATTGAAAGTCTAGTTTGTCTGATATAAGTATGGCTACTCCAGCTTTCTTTTGACTTCCAGTAGCATGATAAATAGTTCTCCATCCACTCACTCTCAATCTGAAGGTGTCCTCAGGTCTAAAATGAGTCTCTTGTAGACAGCAAATAGATGGGTCTTGTTTTTTTATCCATTCTGATACCCTATGTCTTTTGGTTGGCGCATTTAGCCCATTTACATTCAGTGTTATTATAGAAAGATATGGGTTTAGCGTCATTGTGATGTCTGTATGTTTTATGCTTGTAGTGATGTCTCTGGTACTTTGTCTCACAGGATCCCCCTTAGGATCTCTTGTAGGGCTGGTTTAGTGGTGACGAATTCCTTCAGTTTTTGTTTGTTTGGGAAGACCTTTATCTCTCCTTCTATTCTAAATGACAGACTTGCTGGATAAAGGATTCTCGGCTGCATATTTTTCTGTTCATCACATTGAAGATCTCCTGCCATTCCTTTCTGGCCTGCCAAGTTTCAGAAGAGAGATCAGTCACGAGTCTTATAGGTCTCCCTTCATATGTTAGGGCACATTTATCCCTCGCTGCTTTCAGAATTTTCTCTTTATCCTTGTATTTTGCCAGCTTCACTATGATATGTTGTGCAGAAGATTGATTCAAGTTACGTCTGAAGGGAGTTCTCTGTGCCTCTTGGATTTCAATGCCTTTTTCCTTCCCCAATTCAGGGGAGTTCTCAGCTATTATTTCTTCCAAGTACACCTTCAGCACCTTTCCCTCTCTCTTCCTCCTCTGGAATACCAATTATGCGTAGATTATTTCTCTTTAGTGCATCACTTAGTTCTCTAATTTTCCCCTCATACTCCTGGATTTTTTTATCTCTCTTTTTCTCAGCTTCCTCTTTTTCCATAATTTTATCTTCTAGTTCATCTATTCTCTCCTCTGCCTCTTCAATCTGAGCTGTGGTCGTTTCCATTTTATTTTGCAGCTCGTTTATAGCATTTTTTAGCTCCTCCTGGCTGTTCCTTAGTCCCTTGGTCTCTGTAGCAATAGATTCTCTGCTGTCCTCTATACTGTTTTCAAGCCCAGCAATTAATTTTATGACTATTATTCTAAATTCACTTTCTGTTCTATTGTTTAAATCCTTTTTGATCAGTTCGTTAGCTGTTGTTATTTCCTGGAGATTCTTCTGAGGGGAATTCTTCCATTTGGTCATTTAGGATAGTCCCTAAATGGTCATTTGGTCATTTAGGATAGTCCGCATTTAGGACTGCGGGGCACTTCCCCTGTGCTGTGGTGTATAACTGGAGTTGGTGGGTGGGGCCGCAGTCAGACCTGATGTCTGCCCCCAGCCCACCGCTGGGGCCACAGTCAGACTGGTGTGTGCCTTCTCTTCCCCTCTCCTAGGGGCGGGATTCACTGTGGGGTGGCGTGGCCCATCTGGGCTACTTGCACCCTGCCAGGCTTGTGGTGGTGGGGATCTGATGTATTAGCTGGGGTGGATGGTCAAGGTGCATGGGGGCAGGAGGGGCAGGCTTAGCTCACTTCCCCTTCGGTGATCCGCTTCAGGAGGGGCCCTTTGGCAGCGGGAGGGAGTCAGACCCGCTGCTGGAGGGATGGATCCGCAGAAGCACAGCTTCGTGTTTGCACGGTACAAGCAATTCCCTGGCAGGAACTGGTTCCCTTTGGGATTTTGGCTGGGGGATGCATGAGGGAGATGGCGCTGCGAGCGCCTTTGTTCCCCACCAAACTGAACTCTGTCGTCCTGGGGCTCAGCAACTCTCCCTCCCGTTGTCCTCCAGCCCTCCCGTTCTCTGAGCAGAGCTGTTAACTTATAACCTTCCAGATGTTAAGTCCCGCTTGCTGTCGGAACACACTCCATCTGGCCGCTCTGCTTTTGCAAGCCAGGCTCAGGGTCTCTGCTTGGCCGGCAGGCTGCCCCTCTGCCCCGGCTCCCTCCCACCAGTCTGTGTAGCACGCACAGCCTCTCCGCCCTTTCTACCCTCTTCTGTGGGCCTCTCGTCTGTGCTTGGCTCCGGAGACTCTGTTCTGCTAGTCTTCTGGCAGTTTTCTGGGTTTTTAGGCAGGTGTAGGTGGAATCTAAGTGACCAGCAGGACGCGGTGAGCCCAGCGTCCTCCTAAGCCACCATCTTCCCTGTGGAGACTCTTGTTTTTATTTGACAGCGAGAGACAGCAAGAGAGAGAGAGAGAGCCAGCAGGGGAGAAAGGCAAAGTGAGGAGGAGGAGGAGGAGGAGGAGGAGGAGTTGGAGAGAGAGAGAGAGAGAGAGAGAGAGAGAGAGAGAGAGAGAGAGAGAGAGAGAGAGAGAGAATCTTAAGCAGGCTCCACACTCAGGACAGAGCTGACATGGGGCTAGATACCATGACTCTGGAATCATGACCAGAGCAGAAATCAAGAGATGGATGCTCAACCAACTGAGCTACCCAGTCACCCCTGTTTTATTTTTTAAAGAAACTATCAATGAGAAAGTAAATTTAAATTAAGTAAATATAGAACACATCTATGGGTTTCTTTGGAGGGAATTTTTTTTGTTTTTTTATTTTTATTTTCTCATTGAAGTTTTCTTAGTTTGGAGAAACTTGAAAATTATTTAATGTTTGTTTTAGATTATGTATGAGGCTTATCTACAGCATGAAGGGCCTGTGTATGTGGTCTCACGGAATAATATTCTGCTCTCATTTTTTTATCTAAGCCTCAGAATAACTTAAGGCAAGAATTCTGCACACTTTTTGGAATAATAAAAGTTATATATATATGAGCTAAAACAAAAAAATGTGAAATTAAATATGAATATTCTGTTAGCAGTTCTATTACCTCCCACTTCATAGTTATTTCATTTAATATTATGCCAAGTGTCTAATATGTACACAGATACACATATTTATCCTTTAATATACATATTTATATAGATTCACAAAGATAATTTATTTGGAGGAAATATCTAGAATCAAAATAATTAAGTGTATATGACTGGCTTTTGAATTCCAAGGTTTGGCAAAAGGTTCATAACAATATTAATTAAATTTGTATTTAGATTAAAACATATCAGTCTTAAAAATTATAACATAAAACAATCTTAAGTAAAATGATCTTACTATAAAAATTCTTGGTTTTATAATAAAATGAAGACAACTAAATTTATTTACTACCCGAGGTGAAACAATATAAACTGTGTAACTAGAACCCAGACAAAAAAAGTCATTATTTATGTTTTAAAATTAATGGATCAGAAAAAGACAAGTATTTGCATTTATTCATATTCTGTTCGTTTCAAAGTTACATTTTTCAGTGGTATAGCCAGTAAAATTAGAAGGCTAAAAGTAGCCTTTAAATGATGCCCCTTACCAAATTCTACTACATTATTTTTACACAGTAACTTTTTTTTTTCTCTTCAGAGGACTCATATAAATTTTAAAAATTTACGCAATGGATATTTGTGAAACCAAAAGTTAGAAAAACATATTGATATATATGAAGAAGTCAACTGCATCAAAATTGTCAATGTATGAAAATATAAATACTTATTGTCGTACTTTTCTTGATGAATAAGTGAAAGAAAAGGCTACATGATGGCTTCCCTTTCTCTCGCTTGGATTCCCATCCCTTCTCCCTCAGGTTGCCGATGCCAATTTCTAAAATCTTACAGCTTGAATCATAGAAAGGGGACTTCTTATTGGGTTGGTGAGGAGCTAGAATTGGGGCTCTCAGAACTTGCCACTGTTTAAAGTGATTCTTTTCAGGGAGGAGTTAAGATGGCAGAGCAGTATGGAGACGCTGAGCTTGTCTCGTCCCTGAAATCCAGCTAGATCAGCACCAAACCATTGTGAATACCTAGGAAATTGATCTGAGGATTAACACAGCAATCTGTATAACCTGAGCCACAGAACTTAGCAGGTATGTGGTGCTGAGAGGTGAACTGGGGGAGAGAAAGCCTCAGAAGGCAAGGAGCCATTTTTGCGGAAAGAGAACAGAGAGAAAAAGAGAAAGGGGGGGGAATGTGGCACATCAGGATAATGCAAGAAAAGCATTTCCCCCAGAAGTAGCTGGAGAGAAAGAGAGAAGAGTGAAAACACTCACAGGGGAATGAACAAGGAATCTGTTCCCCAAAACCATTGATGGGAAAAAAGGAGAGGGTTTCAATACCACCAGGATTCTATGAACAGTGGAGGGCAGAGTCTGAAGCTTCAGAGATCAGTGCCTGGCGATGCCTGGTGAAGAAGTAGGGTGAATCCCCAGGAGCAGGCATTGTAGTCTGAGGGGTCCATGTGCCACACAGGGAGAAGGGATTCCCTGTTTGTAGTGCATTTGGTAGAGGCCATACAGCTTCCCTGCAGCAAACACCCCAGTGGACCTGAGAGAACAGCCACATTTGCTGCTATTGGGAAAAAGACTTGAGAGTGTGGTGAAAACTGGCACCAGCTGTGTATCATGATTTGCTATAATCTCTGAACCACTGCTGCTGCACAATCGCACAAATGTTTTCTGGAGCAAGCCAGCATCCAGCCATTGCTCAGCAAAACCTCCCCCAGAGAGTTGCCACTGGTCCAAGCCCCAGGGATCTCTGAAGCATGGAGTTTTGAAACACAACCCCATCTGACATAAAACTCTGGAGAGAGGTGACACCTGGCAGGTAGACAGCTTGGACAAGGGCAGAGTAGAGCCAGGGAGCAGACAGACGCCTAAGACAAAGGAGGGGTACTTGATCATGGGGAGGTGAGAGTGAGAAGTTCCTGTGCCAGACACAAGGGAGCTGGGTAAAGCCTTTTTCAACTCTACCACCCACGTGCATGTTTGCACACACATAGATCCACCCCAGTAAGCTAAGCAGTGCCATTTAGTGGAGAATGGAGGCATTACACCAAGCCTCACCTAACTGAACATCCAGGTACATACCCCAGAAGACCAGCACAAATCCCTCCATCTGCTTAGTGTACACACTACAGCATGCTTCAAAGTTTGAGTTCTAGGGGAAAATAGATATAACTTCATCTGGGTTTCATTCTGTTTGCTAGTTCATTTATTTCTTCATTTACTTTGCTTCTGTTTTTGCTTAGTTTTCTTTTTCTTTTTTTTTTTTTCCTCTCTTTATTTTCTCTTTCTTGGATACAGAAAGAACATATTATTTTTAATTTTTTTAATATTTTTTTCTATTTTATTTTTTATTTTATTCTATTTTACTATATAATTTTGTTTAATTTTTAAAATTTTTCTTATTTGTTTTCTTTTCCCTTTTCCTCTGTTCTAACAAGTTTCTTTCAATAAGTGGATCAAACACACTTAGGGTCCAGCTTCTTTTATTTAATGTTTTTGTTTTGTTTTTAATTTTTATTCTTTATTTTATTATTATTTTTGTTCCTACAAAATGAGAAGTCAAAGGAATTTACCCCAAAAGAAAGAACAGGAAGAAATGACATCCAATGATTTAATCAACACAGATATACGTAAGATGTCTGAACTAGAATTTAAAACCACAATTATAAGAATATTGGCTGGGGTTGAATAAAGCATAGAAGACACCAGAAAATCTTTCTCCAGAGATAAAAGAACAGAAGTTACTAAGGCTGAAATTACAAATGCTATAACCAAGATGCAATCTTGAATGGATGCTGTGATGGCAAGGATGGAAAAAGCAGAGCAGTGAATCAGTAACATGGAAAATGCTGAAGCAGAAAAAAGGAGGGAAACAAAGACAAAAAAACACAAGACTTAGTGAACTCAGTGACTTACTAAAAATGAGTAACATCTGAATCATAGGAGTCCCAAAAGATAAAGAGAGAGAAGAAGGGGCAGAAGGTTTATGTGAGCAAATTATAGCTGAAAACATTTCTAATATGGCAAAGGACACAGACATCAAAATCCAAGAGCACAGAGAATTCCCATTAGATTCAACAAAAAACAACCATCATCAAGGCATATCGTAGTCAAATTCACAAAATACACAGAGAAGGAAAGAGTTACAAAAGCAGCAAAGGGAAAAAAGTGCTTAACCTACAAGGGAAGACAGATCAGGTTTGCATCAGATCTGTCCACAGAATCTTGGCAGGCCATAAAGGAATGGCAGAATATATCCAATGTGCTGAAGCAGAAAAATAGGCAGCCAAAATTTCTTTATCCAGCAAGGCTGTCATTCAACATAGAAGGAGACATAAAGAGTTTCCCAGACAAACAAAAAACAAAGGAGTTTGTGATCATTAAACCAGCCCTATAAGAAATTTTGAAGGGGTCTCTTTGGGCACCCCAGGTGGCTTAGTTCATGAAGCATCTGATTTGACTCAGGTCATGATCTCAGGGTTTATGTGTTTGAGCCCCATGTTGGGCCCTGTGCTGACAGCTCAGAGCCTGAAGCCTGCTTCAGATTCTGCATCTCCCTCTTTCTCTGTCCTTCCCTTGCTCATACTCTCTATGCCTCTCTCTCTCTCTCTCAAAAATAAATAATAAACATTAAAAAAAAAAATTAAAGGGACACTTTGAGTGAAGAAAAGACAAAGCAAAACAGACCAAAAGCAACAAAGACTAGAGAGGGCCAGAGAACATCATCAGAAACACCAACTCTACAGGCAAAACCATAGAACTAAATTTGTATCTTTCAATAATCATTCTAAATGTAAATGGACTAAATGCTCAAATCAAAAGACATAGGGTATCAGAATGGATAAGAAAACAAGCCCCATTTATATGCTGCTATAAGAGACTCAGTTTAGACTTAAAGACAACTGAAGATTGAAAGTAAAGGGATGGAGAACCATCTATCATGCTAATGAATATCAAAGGAAAGTCAGAGTAGCCATACTTCTTTTTTTTATTTACTATTTCATTTCATTTTACTTTACTATTAGATTCGATTTTATTTTATTTTATTTTTGAGAGAGACTTAGAGAGACAGAGTGTGAACAGGGGAAGGGCAGAGATAGAGGGAGACACAGAATCTGAAGCAGGCAGAGCCTGACACAGGGTTCAAACTCACAAGTGGTGAGATCATGACCTGAACCAAAGTCGGACGCTTAACCAACTGAACCACCCAGGCGCCCCTGTAGTAGCCATACTTCTATCAGACAAACTGGATTTTAAAATAAAGACTGTAACAAGAGATGAAGAAGGGCATTATATAATAATTAAAGGGTCTATCCACTAAGGAGATATACAATTGTAAATATTTATGCCTCCAACTCAGAAACCCCCAAACATATAAATCAATTTTACACAAACATAATGAAACTCATCAACAATAATACCAAAAGAGTAAGGGACTTCAACATCCCACTTACATCAATGGACAGACAATCTAATAAGAAAATCAACAAGGAAACAATGGCTTTGAATGACACACTGGACTGGATAGATTTAACATATATTCAGAACATTTCATCCTAAAGCAGGAGAATACACATTCTTCTTGAGTGCATATGGAACATTCTCCAGAGCAGATCACATCCTGGGTCACAAATCAGCCCTCAACAAATACAAAAAGATGGATATCATACCATGCATATTTTCAGAACACGATGTCATGAAACTTGAAATCAACCACAAGAAAAAAAATTGCAAAGACCAGAATACTTCCTACTAAATACATCCTACCAAAGAATGAATGGGTTAACCAAGAAATTAAAAAGTACGTTAAAAATTACACGGAGCCCAATGAAAATAAAAACAGGACAGTCCAAAACTTCGGGGATGCAGCAAAGGCAGTCATAAGAAGGAAGTATATAGCAATCCAGGCCTTCCTAAATAAGGAAGTTCTCACACAACCTAACTTTCCACCTAAAGAAGCAGGAAAAAAGAACAGCACATAAAGCCCCAAATCAGCAAATGAAAGGAAATAATAAAGATTATAGCGGAAATCAATGATATTGAAAAAACAAACAACAAATAACAACAACAACAAAACAGTAGAACAGATCAATGAAACCAGAAGCTGGTTCTTTGAAATAATTAGCAAAATTGATAAACCCCAAGCCAGACTGATCAAAAAGAAAAAGGAAAGGACCCAAATAAATAAAATCACGAATGAAAGAGGAGACATCACAACCAACGTCACAGAAATACAAAAAATAAGAGAATATTATGAGCAATTACATGCCAACAAATTGGGCAATCTGGAAGAATTGGACAAATTCCTAGAAACATATAAAGTACCAAAACTGAAACAGGAAGAAATAGAAAATATGAACAGACCCATAACCAGCACAGAAATTGAATCAGTAATCTAAAATCTCTCAACAAACAAGAGTCCAGGGTTGGATGGCTTTCCAGGGGAATTCTACCAAACATTTAAAGAAGATTTAACACTTACTCTCTTGAAGCTGTTCTAAAAATTAGAAATGGAAAAGAAAACTTCCAAACTCTTTCTATGAAGCCAGCACTACCTTGATTCCAAAACCAGACAAAGACCCCACTAAAAAGGACAACTATAGACCAATTTCTCTGATGAACATGAATGCAAAAATACTCAACAAGATGTTAGCCAACCGTATCCAACAATACATTAAAAAAATAGAAATGGAAGGAAAATTTCCAAACTAACTCTACAAGGCCAGCATTATCTTGATTCCAAAACCAGACAAAAACCCCACTAAAAAGGAGAACTACAATTTCTCTGATGAACATGGATGCATAAAATATCAACTAGTACCTTGTTGACTCACTAGGGTCAGGAACAGGACAGGGATGTCCACTCACCACTGTTATTCAACATAATGTTGGAAGTCCTAGCATCAGCAATCAGACAACAACAAAAAAAAATTAAAGGCATCCAAAATCAGCAAAGAGGAAATCAAACTTTCACTCTTTGCAGATGACATGATACTCTACATGGAAACCCCAAAGGCTCCACCAAAAACTGCTACAACTGATACATGAATTCAGCAAAGTGGCAGAATAAAAATCAATGTACAGAAATTTGTTGCATTTCTATACAGCAATAATTAAGCAGCAGAAAGATAAATGAGGAATCAATCCCATTTACAATTGTACTGAAAAACATATACTTAGGAGTAAACCTAACCAAAGAGGTGAAAGATCTATACACTGAAAACTATGGAAAGCTTATGTGAAGACACACACACACACACACACACAAACACACACACACACACACAAATGGAAAAACATTCTATGCTCACTGTAAGAAATATTGTTAAAATGCCGATACTATTCCAAGTAGTCTACATATTTGGTGCAATCTCTATCAAAATAACACCACCAATCTTCACAGAGCTAAAACAAACAATTCTAAAATTTGCATGGAACCAGAAAAGCCCCCAAATAGCCAAAGTAATGTTGAAAAAGAAAATCAAAGATGAAGGCATCACAATTCCAGATTCCAAGCTGTATTACAAATCTAAAATTATCAAGATAGTGTGGTACTGGCACAAAAACAGACACAGATCAATGGAACAGAATAGAGAACCCAGAAATGGACCCACAAATGTATGGCCAACTAATTTTGACAAAGCAGGAAAGAATATCCAGTGGAAAAACAACAGTCATTTCAGCAAATGGTGCTAGGAAAACTGGACAGCGACATGCAGAAGAATGAACCTGGACCACTTTCATACACCATACACAAAAATAAATTAAAAATGGATGAAAGACCTAAACGTAACACAGGAAGCCATAAACATCCTACAGGAGAAAACAGGCAACAACCTCTTTGACCTTGGCTGCAGCAACTTCTTACTGGACATGCCTCCATAGGCAAGGGAAACAAAAGCAAAAATGAACTATTGGGACCTCATCAAGATCAAAAGCTTTTGCACGGCAAAGGAAACAATCAGCAAAATGAAAAGGTAACTGACGGAATGGGAGAAGATATTTGCAAATGACATTATCAGATAAGGGGTTAGTATCTAAAATCTATGATGAACTTATCAAACTCAACACCCAAAAAACAAATAATCCAGTGAAGAAATAGGAAAAAGACATGAGTAGACACTTTTCCAAAGAAGACATCCAGATGGCTAACAGATATGAAAAGATGCTCAACATCACTCATCATCAGGGAAATACAAATCAAAAGCACAATGAAATACCACCTCACACCTGTCAGAACGGCTAAAATTAATAACTCAGGAAACAGATGTTGGCAAGGATACAGAGAAAGGGGAACCCTTTTGAACTGTTGGTGGGAATACAAACTGATGAAGCCACTTTTGAAACAGTATGGACATTCTTCAAAAAAGTTAAAAGTAGAACTACTCTATGACCCAACAAATGCACTACTAGGTATTTATCCAAAATAAACAAAAAGCTGATTCAAAGGGGCACACACCCCCCAATGTTTATAGCAGTACTATCAACAATGGCCAAATTATTGAAAGAACCCAAATTTCCGCTGAATGCCAAAAGGATAAAGAAGAAATGGTGTGTGTGTGTGTGTGTGTGTGTGTGTATATGCATGTATATATGTGTATGTATATATATGTGTGTGTATATATATATATACACATACGCACACACATATATACACATATACATATACATACACATATATACATATATACATATATATACATATATATACGTATATACATATATATACATATATAATGGAATATTACTCAGCAATAAGAAAGAATGAAATCTTGCCATTTACAACAACGTGGATGGAACTAGAGTGTATTATGCTAAGCGAAATGAGTCAGAGAAAGACAAATATTGACTTCACTCATATGTGGAACTTAAGAAACAAAATCAATGAACATAGGGAAAGGAAAGCAAAATTAATATAGAAACAGAAAGGGAGACAAACCATAAGAGACTCTTATATACAGAGAACAAACTGAGGATTGCTAGAGGGGTTTTAGTTAGGGGGGTGGGCTAAATGGGTGATGGATATTAAGGAGGATACTTGTTTGGATGAGTACTGGGTATTTTATGTAAGTGATGAATTACTAAATTCTATTCCTGAAATCATTATTACACTACATGTTAACTAACTTGGATGTAACTACCTACCTACCTCAAGAAATAAATAAACAAACAAACAAACAAACTGATTCTTTCCTCCCAAGTACTTTACTTTTCATGTAGGAAGACATATTTCCTCCTCTTCCAAACCTCTTTATTTGGGATTTTCTTACCTAATGCTACCCTGACAAGGATGAATGCAATAATCTTAGTCTCTAATTATCTTGTAATATCTGCACCTTCCATCTACAAAGACCATTCTGATCCTTTAGACCTTCCTCTTGGGTAGGACTAAGATGATGGCACACCAGCTCTTTCCTGTAGCCCTCATCTGGTCCATGGGAAAGATTTACTTTTTTTCTTGGATAAAACTCGGAAAGTCCAAAAAAAATCATGTCTTGGTCATTCCAAACTCAAGGTAATTAATCAACCTATCTTTCACATACCTGTTCACCATATCCTTCAAACTGAAAAACTGCCTCCTTGATCTTCTTAAAGGCACACTCATGGAGAGAAACATGCCCACCACTATTCTGCTCTGCAGGATATGGGAATAGATATCACAGCATACCAGAATCTCTCTTCAGAAATCTTCTTCAATCTTCTCCTCAATTTTAGTAAAGTGTTTAAGAATCCTAACACTAATTTTCCCCTTCTTTCTTCTTCCAAATTGATCATGACAGTCTTATACATTGGAATGTGGTTCCTGTTGTCTTCAGGTCTCAACTAAAACTTCCCTTCCTATGTATTCAATTACATATATAATCTGAAATGAGGTAACTTTGTTTTACAAAGCAGCTTAAAACGCATTTCTGTTTGATGTTAGTGCATTTTAAAAACATCATAAATTTAATCATAAACATAATATAATGTTCAGTCCCTAATTGCCAAGTTTTATAATCTACATCAGTCTGACAAATAGGATAATTCCCTCTATACTATTTTGTGATATGTGGATACAGACTGAACTGAATAGTACTTTTATCATGCTTTACAGGGGCGAACTCCTTGTGCACCTAGTCTCTCATTTACTTTTGATTTCAAATTAGTGGGAAAGCTAAATAACCACATACACATCTGGCTGTATCATTAAAATAACAGAATTATTAAAATCTTCACTGTTATATTCCATTCACTCAACTGAATAAGCCATCTTTACCCAAGTATAATTTAATTATGATGATCATAATTAATACTGGTTAGAAGGACTACAACTATAAAGCAGTCCTATAGTTTGTATATCGTGCTTGTCTTATGCTTGCTGTTGGAAAACATCTGGTTAATTTTAGAAGTAACGCAAACAATATGGAGATAGTATACATAGTATAGCAGAAAAAGCCCTTTGCTTAAAATCAATATCCAGTTCAGATCTGTGTTCCCATTTTTCTTATTACTTAGACTATTTAATAAGTATTACCAAAATTATTTTCAGAAGCGTTCTCTCCTTTTTTTTTTTTAGTTTTAGTTTTTCATTAAGTAAGCTCTATGTCCAATGTGGGGCTTGAATTCATGACCCTAAGATCAAAAGTCACATGCTGTACTCACTGAGCCAGCCAGGTGCCTTGCATTTACTCTTAAATGAGTATGTACATATGTGTATGCATTCACAGACAGCCACATAATACTTCAGTTATCTTCTGTTGATAATACATTATCTATAGTGATTGTTCCAGGGGAAAAAAAATTAGAAAAAAACACTACACTCCAGGATATTTCATAGCTACAGGAATGAGGTAAGCTTACTCAATCTTTCAGATTCTTAGTTGTTTTTTGTTTTTTTTAATCTGTAAAATAGTGATAAAGCCAGTTTACTACTTTCCAGAGTTAATAAAATCTGGTAAGATAATTTATGTTAAAATTCTACATAAAGTGGTACAAACAGATAAGACAGTTCTATCATACTCCTAAACACACACATATGTACACATACACATAAAATTCAAAAAAAAAAAAAACTAGCAGTAAGTACCTCATGGGGCTTCATCTCTGAAATTTCCTGACTGCTATTGGAGATCCTTTAATTTCAACAGTAACATGCTTTATCACTAAATATCACCACTTAGAATACTTTATGTAGAGGAATGTTTTGTAAAACTTCTCATTTGGCAGATTCATTGCCCTATTAGTGAAAGGCTATAAAAATGATATTTTCATTCTATATTCTTTTAACTAAGAACTTTAAAAATCAAAATGATTTAATATTTGCAATTTAGCAGGCTCAGTGCCTTTAGTAGGTAGAGGTGTCTTGCATACCAGAAGTTCATCTACAATTTGGAAGGTGATCTTTCTCCCAGAATTCTGAAAATGCTGTAAAAACTTTATATGGCACTGAATTGCTTCATTCCAAAACCCAGAGCTTTCTAATATGACCAGCTTAAAGAAATTTCAAGGCTGCAATCTTAGTATTTTAAATGAAATTGATAAGTTAGATACTTAACTTTAAATTTTCTGATCTGAATAAAAATATGAAGTTTAACAATTCCTTCCTAGACCTACAGTATGCACAAATTAGAAATGAGTGTAGCACTTCCCGCCCCCTCCCTCCAGCTTTCTGTCTCATATGAATCTAAACGAGAAAGCATATTGAATTGATTTAAATTGGATCCCACAGAAGGAAGCTGGCTGAAGACATGGAGGCTAACTCATAGTCTGTGACCAGACTGGTTTGTCTAATGATGTAGTTGTTGTCACAATAAATGACTACATGCACAGATTTCTGTCTAGTTAGACATTTGGCTTGAAATAAACATTCACAGAACTGAATCCAAACATCAAAGTAGGCCAAAAGTTGCCTTAAGCTCTGCCAACCTAGTGCTAATTCAACTAGGAGTAACACGTTTTTTTGTGGTTTTTTTTTTTTCGTTTCACAACAAATGAGTCTTTCAATCTATTAAACTGAATCTGATGATGATTTGGGGAACATGTATGATGAGAACATTATCCCACTGCAGTAGGTCTGGAGCCTAATTTTCCTGTCAAATGTCACTTACCTACTTTGGTATCTTAGAAGCAGAACAAATGATCCAAGAACTGAGAGAGGAAATACTTTGGCTGTGTAAATGGATTCAGGAAAAAGGTACATGTTTAACCACTTACTTTTTTTTTGTAATGCCTATTTTACAACTAGGTGTAGAGAGTATTCCTTTGTCTGAAATTAGTTCTAGCTCACCTTCCTAGGTTTCATTAAAAACACAATAAATTTAATGAAAGTAGTACCATACGTAAAAAGAGTTCGCATAGGGCTCCATTTAGTCTGTGTCACATATCTTGGAATGCCGTGCATTTGATTTGTAGATTTTTCATCCCATACGGCTGAAGAGAATAACATGTAGGAACTGTAGGAAAATATAGTAAATAAAGGACAGTACTAGTAGCACAGAGTTATTTGGATGGAAAATATATAAATACCAAACAAGAGACTTTCCAAATTACTTGCAGACTAAAATAATATACACAGCTAAACAACACTGAATGTATTACTCAGAAGACAATGATATACTGTGTATATCATTGATTTATATTGGTATTTGAGGACAAAATAAAAAGAAAGTAATTGGTTAAATATGAATATTAATGCCTGGTTAAATAGCACCACACCAATTTTTTTCTAAATTGAGTTTCTTATGATGTTTATATTCTTTTTTGAACTAATAAACTAAGTATTGATTTCAAATGCAGATATGGCTTTATTTAGCAACATGCAAGAACTGCAGGATTTCTTTTTTCCATTCAACTTGTGATATTAACCACGGGACCATACAATATTTGTGGGGTCCAGTGCAAGATAAAAATCTGAGCTCCCTTATCCAAATTAGAAATTTCAATATGGCAACAACAAAAAATGGGGCCCTTATAAGCACAGGGCCCTGTGCAACTACACAGATTACAGACTCATGAAGCCAGCCATGCATGGAACCATCACCAAAACTTCCTACTGACTTTCATTTGTATTACTAATAGAATTGCAAAGACACAAAGGTAGTTTTTACTAAAGCATTATTCCTTGCCAACTTAATCAATGGAAACTTACCCTCCCACTGGGTCCACCCATACCTATTTATCTGACACATCAAAATGACCAGGCTGTAGAAAACATGGCAGCGAGGACAAGAAGTTGGGGAATTAAGACACACATCAACCTCTCCAGTTTCCTGCCTTTGATAGAAACTCACAATAGTGTACTGTTCATAAAATCCTTTTATTCCTTTACTGGAGAGATCTGGCTCACACCATTGGAGACTTGTGAAAAGACGCAACCCTGAGGAAAGTGGTTCAGAAACATTTGCTCTTTTTCAAGATCTTTTCTGCCTACATTGAAAAAGATAATAAATATCTATAATATCTGAATTAAAACTCCTGAACTTCAAACTGCCTTGTTCTTGTATCATTCAAACTCACATAATGCATTCACATAAAATATGAATAAAGCTTTTAAAACCATGACAAGATTAAATTAACTGATCTATATACATGAACTTTGTGAAATACCCACGTTCAAATCTTACATCATTATTAGCAATACAGCATACTACTGACATATATGTCAGTAGGGGGTTGGAACATACAGTCTGGGGCCACTACAGAAATTGAGCAAGCAAATTCTTCCTTTAATGTAGTCTATCGGCACGCCTCAGTAATAATTATTCCTTTACCTTTCATTTATTTAAGGCAGATTTTTTTCACAGCATTTCAAAGCTTGACAAATCCAGAAGATAATATCAGCATATTTAAATACTTAATTTCATCAAATGCAACTTTATTTGCTAAATAAGGATGTTTTCCATGTCCTTTCATCCAAATTCTCATGATAAGGCCTTTGATAAGATAGTATCATAAATTGATTTTCTACAGCAAATACACATATAAGAAAAATATACTAACTAAAGAAGGGGAAGAAAAGATTTACACTTTATAAGAAATTCTCAAAATGTAGCATCCAAGATAAAAGTCAGGAGATGGATTTTATCTGCCTCGTTTTTGAATTATACTATCATTCCAATTTAAAAGTTCATTTGAGACTTATCTCATGTATTTCTAGTTAAATTAAATATTAGATAAATATTTCAGTAATTTATTTATTCCATACTGTTTTAACCATAAGAATTTGTGGCATATATAGCAATGTCTTTTGATTTCTTAAATGGAAAAGAATCAAAATTGTCTACTTCACATACTCTTATGCTGTTTTAAATTAACAAAACAAGAACTCAATAAATAAATGAAAATCAGAAAGAAAAAAAATCAGTAATGGCAAACTGAATCTTAACAATTAACTTGGATAGTCAAAGCCAAGTCACACTGAAATTTTAATAGTTCTCAACGAAAATTATTGTTCCCCTATATCTTTGAAACCTAATCTATCATTTCATCAGTTAGTACACACTTATTATAATGGATCTTTCCTGAGGGCTACTTATTCTTAATGACATAGAAATGAGATATACTTCAATTTAAATTGGCACTCCTCTGAAAAGAATAAGAGAAAGCATGCCGACAAATTTCCACCATCTTAATGTTAAATGTATCAATGGTATGTGAAGAATTGCTTATTAGTGTTATAAAGTCTAGTTCCTGGCAATTTCCAGTGTAATTCACTCAGTTAATAACATTTCTAGTGTTCTCCAAACTTATTAATTACACTATAATGCCTAAATACAAAATTTAGAGTAGTTTAGAGAGTGTTATTTACAATAGTCCAAATCAATGTATTCTCTACCAGCCAAAAGTCTAACAATTTTCACACCAGTTTCATATAACAGTCATTTTCTATGAAGAGAGTCTGCCTTTGTTAAAAAAATAAAATCAAAATCTATATCATAATTATAGTTCATAAATAAAAAGATGTGGTTTTCTTCAACTGTTAAAGTATTAAGAAAACAAAAAAAAAACAATGATATTAATTAAGGATAAAAGGAATTAAACATTTTCAAATATACTAAATTAGTAACTTTAAAATGCTTTTGATTAAAATGAATTGTACTTCCCCTAGATTTCTAATTAAGTAAGCTCTAGTTAGAAGATAGTTTCTTATTTAAGAAATTTAAGTGACCTACCACACAGAGCTCATGGCAGCAAACGATTTAGGTAGATTTTAATGTAAGGCAAGCATTACCTGGACAACTGGTATTTGTGGTATTTTTACCTTGAATTAGCTCCCTAATATAATCCTACACAGTTTAGTTTATTACAATTAAGATTATTAAATATTGAATTTCAGTGCAATACAAAAGCTTCAGAGAAACAGCAGTACTTCTACTTTCTTTTATGTAGAGAAACAAGATATGCTACTCTTTTTGCCTATATCTTATTCAAACAGTATTTAATAACTTACTGTGTAAACTCTACTATAGATTCATATTTTGTAACTGTAAGAATACATTCAAAATTCACTCTGCATCTATCCAAAATTGCTATTGGAAAACTTGCACTGACCTTTCAAAATTATAGTGTCTTTCAGCACAGACAGGTGATTTTCCAGTATCTGTAAGTGACACTAATGATATGATATGGAGTCACTGCAACTAGATGCCAAGGGGAGGCAAAGAGTAAATATTTGCCCTGCTTTTAGAAGTAGTGGAGATAAACACACTAAACAGGGAAGTGTGCAGGCACCTGAACTATGTATGTAGGTACCCATAGATTGAACTTCTTCAGAATCATACCAAACATGGTGATAAACCAAAAAAGACAAGATGGATTTGACTTTAAATAATTCTCCATCTTAAGTTAGACATTGTTTTGTCAGCTTGGGCTGCAATTACAAAATATTCTAGGATGGGTGGCTTAAACAACAGACATTGATCTCTCACAGTTTTGGAAGCTGAGAGGTCCAAGATCAAGGTGCTGAGAGATTTGGTTTTGGGTGAGGGCCCTCTGCCTTTAAAAAAAAATGTTTATTTATTATGAGAGAGAGAGAGAGAGAGAGAGAGAGAGAGAGAGAGAGAGAGAGAGAGAGAGAGAGAGAGAATGGGGAAAATGCAGAGAGAGAAGGAGGCAGAGAATTCCAAGCAGGCTCCATGGCGTCAGTGCAGAGCTTGAACCTACAAACCCTGAGATCATGACCTGAGCCGAAATTAAGTCAGACACTTAACTGACTGAGCCACCCAGGCAAGCCAGTGAAAGCCTTCTACTTGACTTTCAGATGGTCTTCTCACTGGGTGCTCACAGGTTCTTTCCTTAGCATATGCACAGGTGGAGGGAGAGGAAGAAAGGGAGCAGGCTCTCTTGTCTCTTCGTCTTCTTATGAGGGTTCCAATCCCATCATGAAAGGACCACTCTCCTGATTTCATCCAAACCTTCCAAAGTCCCCAACTCCAAATGACCATACGTTGGGGGTTGGAGCTCCAACATATGAATTTTGGGGAAGACATAAACATTCAGTTTGCAACATTAATATTACTTGTAATTTTAAGATACTGGGTGTGGGTGCATAAAAACATGTACATGTCAGTGCATGTACAAATATTTGTCTTTAATGCATAGTATTATAATAGTTCCTCTTTTAAAGAGTTGAAATTCATTAATAATTTAATTGATTCACTTACTCATTTTCCAATTTCTCACTTAATTTTCAAGGACTTGCTATGTGTTAGAGGAGTGAAATGCACCTTATTCACTTTTATATAATATGATTTAAGACACATGAATATATTATGCAATCAATCCATACCTAGAACGGAATTAACCAGTGTCCTGTTCTAAAGTTAATTGGACCCAGAATATTGATTATATTTGTGATTTTGTAAAATTTCATGCATTACAACACTATTACTGGCTCTAGTAGGAAAGCTTTTTTGTGTTTTCTACTTTAAAATATAATGTTCACATGGGGCACCCGGGTGGCTCAGTCGGTTAAACATCCAATTTCAGCTCAGGTCATGGTATCATGGTTCATGGGTTCAAGCTCCACATCGGGCTCTGTGCTGACAGCTCAGAGCCTGGAGTCTACTTTGGATTCTGTCTCCCTCTCTCCCTGCCCCTCCCCACCCTCTCAAAAATAAACATTAAAAAGAAAAATTTTAAATGTAAGTTAACTTATTTACACTATTTTGTTCAATATATTTCTTAAATATCAGTTACATTAAAATGGATTTGTCTAAGTGCAAAGTTATAAAAATTATATTGCTGAATACATTATGAAACCTAAAATATCTAGTGAGCTTTCAGAAAAAGTTCTGAGAATATCGGACATTCATGCCTTTTCTTAATTCCTAAACAGATTATCATGACAGATATTTCTATTTTATAACATTCATACCTAAATCCAAATTTCAGAAATATTATATACACTATTCACCAAAAATATAGTCAAGTATATATTCTTATATATTAATGTATCTTGAAAACGGTTTCAAGAAGTAAATACAATATTGCACAATTTAATTTTCCACTTAGAAACTAATGTTTGGTATGTTAGAAATGACAAGCTATGCCCAGCCTACCATTATGCTCAATATAAATGAAATTTAAATCTTAGGGAAATACTTTAATCTCTTGCTTTATAAATATATTTATTAAATTATTTTTAACTCATTTGGCAAGGTCTTATAATTACCTCTTCAAATGTATACATAATGTGCTTTAATTATAGAGAATGGGATCTGTTTGAGTCTTCCCATTCAACAAATCAAAAGTCTCAATTATATCCACAAAGGTCTTTGTCTTCCCAGTCACGGTTTTTGCTTTTTCACTTTAAGCATGCCTTCTTATAGAAGTTCCATTCTGCATCTTACTCAGAAGTACAGTCTCATTATTTCTGAAGTCCTGTTTTAGACTTCTTAATAAACTACTCTTCCAGTATTACAAAGAGCATGATAGGGTAACAATCGGGCTTCCTTCATGGCATACCTCACACTTACTTTCTGAATGGCTCTCTTTCCAGGTAGATGGCAAGCATTATGAGGTCAGGGCATAGTGTATACTTGGCACATGGCACAGTGCCTGGCTCAATAAACGCTTGCTAAAAGAATGGATTGATCATAGCGATATTCTATTATATAATGTTTTGTGTTTGTTTATTTTTAGGGGTCTTTTTGCTTCCTGCAAACGTATATTCTACTCTGAGCTAAGACTTCTAGGTCAAATACTGTTAATATGCTATAAAGATGCACCACACACAAAAACAGACAAATAGACCAATGAAAAAGAATAGAGAACCAATGTAATAGAATAAAACTGGACCCACAAATGTATGGCCAACTAATCTTTGACAAAGCAGGAAAGAGTATCCAATGGAAAAAAGTCTCTTTAGCAAATGGTGCTGGGACAACTGGACAGCAACATGCAAAAGAATGAAACTAGACCACTTTCTTATACCATATACAAAAACAAACTCAAAATGGTTGCCAGACCTAATATAAGACAGGAATCCTTCAAAATCCTAGAGAAAACAGGTAACAACCCCTTTGACCTCAGCCGCAGCAACTTCTTACTAGACATGTCTCTGAAGGTAAGGGAAACAAAAGTTGTCAAAAATTTAAGATAATCTGAGTAAATAAGTATTGAATAGAGCTACTGATATAATATTCATGATACTTAACTCCACAGAGATAATTATGAGGAGAGCAAATAAAAACACAACCCAATTGCAAGCAAATGCAGATGATAAGCATACTAAGAGAAACAATCCTATGGACAGAAAACATATTACAGTCACCACATGCAGTGTTCAACTAAAGTTTTGTAATTTAGCTACTGTCTTTTAGAAAGTGACATCAGAAGGTGCCCAAAGCTGACAGTGTCAATCTGAATCACAGAAGAGGTATCACCTTTGAGGCAAAGAGAGAAGACCATATATAAAGTTCAGCAAGTAGTCAAGAGCTGGTGACCACTGGTAATATTATATTCATCTATACTGGGAAAATGACATACTGATCAATTTCAGTCCACACTGCAAGCAGGAGCATGAAGTAAGTATGGCATGCATGTAACTTATTTTTACCTACATGTGGGATATCTGCCTGTGAGCTTCTGGATTAGTGTACAAATACATATGTGAAAATGATTAATACTAAGTAATTGCTATCTACACAGCATAGGCAAACTAACAATAATTATAATTCTGCACGTGCATCTATTTTTAACATTCTTTAAAATCTGTGCATTTGGTGCTCTCTCTTCTTAGCTTTCGTTTTGTGTATTCAATTTTTTAAAAGGTGATATGCTGGGCAAAGAGAACCTTTGATTAAGGTACATTTTCACTAGGTGTGTACAGACACTTACTTGACCATGTGACTTGAACCACTGATGGGAAGATTTGTCTGTAGTCCTGATTGACTCAATAGTATTTTTTTAATCACCAAAATATATTATTAAAACCTAAATAGCATTTTGGCAGTCTGTGTTTAATCACATAAGATCAAATATTTAAAAATAACAAATTTTAGAATATAATTCATAATTCTTCTCAACTACAACTATTATTAATCATATTTAATTTTTTCCTCATAGTTATTAGATATCTTTTGACAACTCCTCTTTAAATTCCTCCCCACTCCCACTGTCTCCCTGGGTTTCATACAGGCTTTCCTATGATTAAAATGCCTACTTAATTATTGGAACCAAAAAGACAATCTTTTTTTTACTTTCAAACCTATAGATTGGTTATTTATTAAATAAATATTTATTGAAGACTTACTCTCTATCTAGCACTGCCTAGGCTATACAATAATGACTATTCCGGACACTAGAGAGGACACATCAGTGGAATTTTGTGCTATTATTGTTGAGTCTTCTAATTACCCTCCATTCAGCTAAACCACATACATCCACAAGAAATGAGTATAGTGCATCTATGATCATAAAAGCCTGCTCTCCTCCCACTTCCAACCAGAAGGGAACAACTTTTCAAGGCTACATAAAAATAAGAAGGTCCTGTGATATCCTAAAATGTATCTCCACTGTCATGCATCAAATAATATGTATACTCAAACTTGCTACACAAAACAAGTTGATTTGTTACTAGAACAAATCTCTACTGATAGCTGTGCCCTCTACTGATAGTTGTAGCTTACCTAGCCAGATTGCCTTAGGTTAGCACCTAGATTGTTCTGCTGTAGAAGTAGTGCTGCTATGAAACAAACAGTTGAGAAATTCAATATATACTTACAGAAATCACAAATACCTTATTTACTTATGTCCATAATAAAATTTTTACTTGTCTTCAGAACGAAAAATGTAAGCAGAAAGACATTCATCAATTTTTCAATCACTTTATTCTACCAGAGACAGTGACCTATGTTTATTTATGATGTATAGAGAAATAATCCGATAGGTGATAGCTAATGTTAACTATGTACCCATGAAAAAATATTGCCCAGAAATATGAATACAGGCATTCATGGTCACATCTGCCTTTTATATATGATGTTTTAAAGATGTAAGCAGATTTTTTAAAGCTTTCTTGAAAAGGTCATTATAAAATAATTATAATACTAAGTTCAAGAATGCAATTTAGTCTTATAAATCTACCTCATTATTGATCGGCTCAAATCTTCTGAAGTTAAAGAAAATCAATGTTTAATAACCTTTAGTTTGATACTGACATTTACCCATATATTAAAAAAAAATAATTTTATTTACTGATACGGAACAGTCTTCATATTATAGCTTTTAAAGGAAGGTACAACACAGTTTGCAATATGTTATCATTTGTGTGAAAAGGGAATAAGAAAAATATATCTATATATGTGTAATTATATAAAAGTATATTATAGAGTGTCTCAGAAAGGATATCCAAGAAAATAGTAACATTATCATTTCTAGGAACTAAAATTGGGTGGCTGAAAGACAGGGGTGAGGGGAGGACTGTCAAAGAGTGAGTTTTCTTTTGTAACTTTGAGATTTCAACTTTTTTTTTTTTTTAATTTTAGAGGAAGAGAGAGTGAGTGAGCTGAGGAGAGACAATCTTATGCAGGTTCCCTGCTCATTGCAGAGCCTAATGGGGGGCTCAATCCCAGGACTTTGGGATCATGCCTTGAGCCTCGATCAAGAGTCAGATGCTCAACTGACTAAATCACTGAGGCACCCTGAATTTTGAATAATTTGAATGCCTTAACTATTTATTTTTTTAATTTAAATTTAAATTTTATTTATTTTTATTTTTTAGAAAGTACTTTTTTTAAATTTTTTCATGTTTATTTATATCTGAGAGAGAGGGAGAGACAGAGCACAAGGTGGGGAGGAGCAGAGAGAGATAGAGATACAGAATCTGAAGCAGGCTCCAGGCTCTGAGCTGTCAGCACAGAGCCCTAAGTGGGGCTCGAACTCACAAACTGCAAAATCATGACCTGAGCCAAAGTCGGACATTTAACCAACTGAGCCACCCAGGTGCCCCTGAAATTGAAATTCTAAAAAATCTACTGACACATAATGTATACGTATGTATATGTGTGTATGTGTGTGTATCCTTATAAAATGTATCCAATAATCAACATATTATTATAAAGTAATTGCATACTTCTCCCAAAGTACTAGGCAGTTGTTTTCTAAAACAATAACATCAAAAAGCCTCCTCAAAATAAAATACATTTATATTTTAAAAGAAAATTTAATTGCATTTTCATCATAAATATTACAGTATAAAAAGTAATATTGAGTCAGGGAGAAATATTATTCACATCTGAAGAAAACTAAATTTACTAGCAATTCATAACTCCACTTCTCTCTCTTTCTTGGTTACCTATGTATCTCCATCATTTCACTACATATAAATTAATCTGTCAATGAATAACACTTTTAAGATAAGTGTCTGTGTTTCATTTATCCTCTCCTACCATTTTTTTTTATTTTCTTATTTAAATTCGAGCTAACACATATGGTAAAATTGGTGTCAAGTACAGAATTTAGTAATTCATCACTTACATATATCATCCAGTGCTCATCACAAGTGCCCTTCTTAATCCCAATGTAGCCCTTCTTTTTTTTTTTTTTCAATATACGAAATTTATTGTCAAATTGGTTTCCATACAACACCCAGGGCTCATCCCAAAAGGTGCCCTCCTCAATACCCATCACCCACCCTCCCCTCCCTCCCACCCCCCATCAACCCTCAGTTTGTTCTCAGTTTTTAACAGTCTCTTATGCTTTGGCTCTCTCCCACTCTAACCTCTTTTTTTTTTTTCCTTCCTCTCCCCCATGGGTTTCTGTTAAGTTTCTCAGGATCCACATAAGAGTGAAAACATGTGGTATCTGTCTTTCTCTGTATGGCTTATTTCACTTAGCATCACACTCTCCAGTTCCATCCACATTGCTACAAAAGGCCATATTTCATTCTTTCTCATTGTCACGTAGTACTCCATTGTGTATATAAACCACAATTTCTTTATCCATTCATCAGTTGAATGTAGCCCTTCTTAATCCCTTGTCCTCCTCCCTCCATCAACCCTCTGCTTATTCTCTATTGTTAATCTTTCCTAGCATTTTCTTGCTAGTTGATGTCCATCATTTAAACAACAATTTGGAGGAACAGAAAAGTTTATATATTTTTCATTTCTTTGTCCCTGTCCACTAGCTGTCTTAATAATCAAATTCTTGATATGCTGTATAAGTCACCTAATCATGTGAATTATTAGCTCCTCAGTTCAATTATAATCATAAAGTTTTCTTCTGAATCAATTTTCACATATTAAAACATTTATCTTCAGAAATGTTTTGGTGTCAAAAATTACAATCAAAGACTTCATCACCATGTTCATTTATACATTGTCTGAGCTTCTTTATGAAGTATTTTAAACTCTAACAACTTTGGAAATACATTATTTGTCATTGTTCCCCATTTTTAAGTGTGTGACATCACTCTTGCTAGAGGGCTTAAATCAAATCTCAAACTATAATCTCTGATATTGTAGTTACTTGTTGATTACATTTTATTGCCAAATGTATATTAAACTATTTTAAAAATACTGTGGCTATGGCTTGTACAAATTAGTCCTTTTTCATAGTGTATTTTCTTCTAATTATGTATTTCAATGTGTTTTAATATTTTTATTCTGTGGCTGAAACAAAGAAGCTGATATTTTATTAGTCTCTCAAAAAAATCTCATCTCACTCTCTCTGGGTCTCTCTTCCTTTCCCTCTCTCTCCCTCTGTCTTTCTCTTTATGTGACTACACACACACACACACACACACACACACACACACACACACAGGAACTCTGAGGAACTTTTATATTAATGATGAGTATGCAATAAATGTGAGAGTGTGTAACACCACTGATCTATAAGGCAATGTATGTGTGAGTGTGTAATATCCCTGATCTATAAGGCATCTACTGAATGAACTTTGATGATTCTCTAGAAGTAATGAGTTTGTACCACCTATTCACAAACTTTCATGATCACCCCTTTTGAAGCAAAGCCTATATTTTAAAAATACATTGCAGACTGTGAGTGCAGTTTAGGGTCACATAATAGGAGCTAAAAGCTAATTGTCCCACCACCCATAATGTAAACAGGAGACAAAGGTTTCAGGATTATGATAGTCTAGTCAAAAAGTGCTGACAGACTTCAACAGATATAAACAACAGTTAAACACTTTTGCTTTTACATGGGACAATGGTTTTCTGATAAATCTCTATACTTTTGGGTGTTTCAAGTTACAGGATAGTGTATAAAAATGTCTTTTGTATTTATCTACATTACTTAACAGTATCTATTTGTAATAGATACCTGTTTTACATCATTTTAGTGGAGAATCAATTTGTCATTCCATTCCATTTCTAATGCAGTAGTCCAACCCAACCCAGAATGCATTATTGATATGGAAATGAGTGTAATTAGCAGCGTAAATGATCTGTTATTTATGATACAAGTTAAAGCAGTAAATCACCATTGGTTCACTATCATTACTATGCAAATAGAAGAAGGCAGTTAATGGTCCATGTGTTAAAAACAAGCCACTTGCTTGCTAATTTGCAAATGAAAGGCAAGGGTGAGGGTTTAAGGTAGAAATGACAGTTTATCATATTCTCAGTCCTGGTGCATGGACCTAAGAAAACCAACACACAAATAGTTGCACTAGTTTTAAAATCTACCCCCTTTCCATGAGCACTGGGTGTTACATGTAAGTGATGAATCACTGGGTTCTACTCCTGAAACCAACACTACACTGTATGCTAACTAATTTGAATTTAAATATATATATATATATATTTTTTTTTTCCATGGTATCCAGTCTCTCCACTGCTTATTTGGCCTTAAGCCTTCAAATTTATCTTTAGTTTCTTCTAATTTGGACAATAAGTATTGGAATAATTGTGAGTGCTTGTAATTGTTTTGCAGTGTATGGATACTTTTTATGTCAGCTGGGAAAAACACCATAAAAACTTCTATTATGAAATAAAATATCATTGATCATATAATTCACTTCATTTTCCAACAAATATATTTCATTCTCTTGTAAGTAGGTAAACTAGCAATGATTTGAGGACCCAGAGACTAAAAGAAATATTAGTGAGCCTTATTGGAAATTATGCAGTATACCTATAAGAAATTGTCCTTTCTTGCTTGGTCCCTCTTGTTTAATTTTTCAGGGAATGTCAGCTTGTGTGTGGGGGGGGGGAGGGGGCACTAGGTGCAAAGCTGCAAGCTAATGTTTGCCTAGTGAAATGGGAACAAAAGTAGGATGCATGAAAAACTACAGGAGGAAGAGGGACTGAGGGCAATAGCAAATTCTACAAGCTTCATTTGTATGGGTCTGATAATTTTTAAACTACTTGGAAGTCATTTATAACATAAATACAGAACTTAGAACACTAATGCCTTTATGTTGGAAATGCATATGGTAGATAGGATTTCAATCTTACTTAGATAAATCAGCTCTATCTTTGCAACAGTATAAAAATAACTGACAAATCTCTTGTGGAATCTTTATTTTTCATTAAGCTATGGGCTCAAGAATGACTTACAAACTGGGCAAAGTTTTTTAATAAAGGAAATAATATATTTATATACAATATATTTATATTTATATCACTTAAATATATAATATGTATTTAATTTAATATATAAATATTTATATATTTAAACATATTTTTTAATTTATTTTAATTATTAATTTTATTTATTAATTTAATTTTTATTTTAATTTAATTTTTTTTAATTACTTATACACAGTAATTAGACCTGTCTCTTAATTCATGTTTTTAGGAATCAAGTTATCTTTTATAAACACTATATTTTTCTTCCTTTAACTCCAAGGAAATAGCTAGATCATTGGGTTCCCTTAATTCACTGGTTTCCAAAGATAACTCTCTTCTTGGTATTTGCCTTTAAAAACTTTAAAACCATTGAGGAGATTAAACCAGAGGGAGGGTGAAAGGATTTAGGGTGAAGCCCACACATTAGTATCAAGAAGAGAAGAGACAAAAAAAAATACACTAAATCTGGGAGAAGGGAAGTCTCAGGCAATATAGACGGAGTAACCCAAGTCCCCCTCCCAGGCAGCACTTTTAGGAAATGGCCTAGCTACAGGGGACTATTTGCTTATTCCCCAATTTATGAAAGTCCTAGCAACCAAGAGATGGCACAAACAAATTAGGATAATTCAAAGAAAGTTAATATAAAAATTATTCATTTATAAAGTTGTTAGCAGTACAGGGGAATAACAAAGAATAGTGTGGGAATGAGACCAGCTCCTCTGTGCTGGCATCAGCCCCAGGCCCAACAAAACTAAACCAAAGAAGAGAAATATACAGAGCAAGGAAAGTCTCACAGAGTCGGCTTCCTTTGTTGAAGAACACAGATAAAGATCTCACAGGGAGGAAACCAAGGAAACAAATACCCAGCCTCTCCATCCTTTATCACTCTGATTTCCTACTGTAGGTTCCCAAACGGATTAGTGGATAAACTTAAACAAAACCCAGAAAGTAGAGGAGTCCATGAATAATTATCCACCCACATCAGCCTTCCACTGAGTGGAAATGCAGCCAGAATTGTTTAAGTTGTGGAGCCTTACATCTTCCGAGGATCCCATAGGCTTGGGTAGGTGAGCATAGCAGAAATGATGGTCATGTTCTAAAAAAACTAATCGTCCTCTCCCAAAATTTTATAGGACATTTGCCAACATTTACTAAGCTCTTAATCTGCCCCATGCATTATAATAAACACTTTATAAGAATTATCATCCTTCTCCTTTACAATATTTTCAGACAGGCCCTTTTATTACTCTCATTTTATAGAATAGGAAACTGAGGCACAGAGGGATAATTATCTTGTTAAAGAACACAAGATAAAATTACAGTAGTTAGATTCAAATCTGTATGGGTCTGGTTCTGGAGCCTGTTCGCCATATTTAATACTTTGTAATATTTGACTAAAATACACTGACAAATTCCCAGTTGTGGAATGTAATTAAAACAAAATATGAAAATTGTAAATCAATTTAAAACTATTAAGTATAATTTGAGTTAGCAGGTTCTTATAACTAATGACATTAATAGTTTAATAATATTAATAATAGTATCTATCATAACTTGTCTTTGACTCTGTACCATTAATTTGGAGGGGAAGCAAAAGAATGGAATTCATTCACTCATAGAATTGCACCATTGCTCTAAAAAGAGATAAAGAGGAAGGAACCATTTGGGTAAATATACTCATTGGGCAGATTAAATCATCTGCTTTGCTAAAATCTAACAGGTTAAATATATATTTAATGCACTTCCACTAAAAGGAAACTTAATGATTTTGAGGACGTGAAAGGAATTCCACTGAAATATTAAAAACATACTTCTAAGATTCAGTAATTCATAGAAAGCCTTTCTGAAGAACTGTTTTATTCTGTTTTGTTTTGTGTCACATTTCGACTTAATATCAAATGTTTCAGAAATTTAATTTATAATGAAAACAAAAGTAAGTAAGGAGGTAGATGAATGGATGGATGAACAGACAGAGAGACAGGCAGATAGACAGATAAGGCTGTTGTTGAGTGAAGGCAGCTATTTGTTCCATATTACATAAATTTATCTCAAGTTGCTACATGGTTACTGGCCTCAAAGAAAGTCATGCCTATGAAAGAAAGTAGATTCATGTCTGGTATTTATTATGTATCTTGGCTTTAAACTTTAATTTTTTTCTTATATTAATACTTGTGTCTAATACACAGATATAGGATGTGTTTTACCTAAGGGAGAACTGCATTTGCAAAAACTGTGTACATGACATATAACTAGTAGCCATATTTTTAAAATCTATACTTTGTATACATTTAATTGTATTTAGGCCAGAATAGCTTCTTTTTGTTTTTACATAAGACCTACAAATAAAGAGAAATTACTCAAAATGAAGAATCACCTTCTAAAGCCAATTATGTCTCTTTGTAGGTTTTATTTACTTTGTATGCTTTCTAGATACAAAAATTTTCACTTTATGTCATCAATACAAAAAATCAAAGCATTTTATTTTATTATAAACACAAATAATATATGTTAGAATTATTATTTTTGGTCATCAGGATCATAAGTGCCATAAAAATGCTGATGCTTAGTCAGCATTTAATATTTTAAATTAATAATTAATAATAAATTAATAATTAATAAATAATTAATAATTTAATAATTTAATTAATAGCTAATTAATTAGCTATTAATCCTGGTATGTGCATTTTGAGATCCCATCCAACAATCTTATTTAGTGTGAGGCAGCTAAGACAATGACTAACAGAGTAGTTCCTAAAAGGGTTTAATCTTATCTTGACAAAGCAAGAGGGGAAAGGCAGGGAGGGAGCAAGGTGAATAGAAACAGAGATCTCTGAGACACAAAGATTAAGAGACAGGGGCAGAGAGAGAAAGGCAGATAAATAAGGAGACAGAGATTGAAATTGAGGCACTGATTAATGACCTTCTGTCTCCAACTCTGGTCATGTCAGTATAAATGATAGAAGATGTGGTTGCCTGCCCACATTGCCTTTGCTTGGGAGGAACTGTGGGCTTAATTGCTTCTCATACCTTGATGATGTCATCCGGATTTATGGATGTAAATTTATATATTAATGGCTCCCTTTTTGAAAGACCTCTCCCCAGAACTCCAGGCTTATATATCCAGCTGTGTACTTAACATTTTAGGATGTCAGATAGCATAATAAGCATAACATGACAAGGTGAACTCCTGATCTCATGGTCTACACTTCACCCAAACAGCAAATGTCACAATCTCCTTCATCTCACCTCAGTTGATGGCAATTCTATCCTACCACCTCCTCAGATAAAAATTCTTGAAATTATCTTGTATTCCTCTTTTGCTTTGAAATCCTGCACCCTGTTTCTCAGTAACCCTCCAGATTCTCTACCTTTAAGGTGTATCCAGAATCCCACTCCTCATTTCCATTGCAACTACTCTCAACAAAGTCAACACAATCTCTCACCTGGATTATTGCCCTTGACCTCCTTCAGTCTATTCTCAACCAAAGAGCCAGAGTACGGAAAATATGTCAAATCAGGTCACCCAACTTTTCAGAACTGAACAATAACTTTTCATATGCCTAAAAATTAAATCCATAGTCTATTACATGCCTTCCTACCCCTGCTGTCTCCATAACCCCACCTCTAATGACGTTTGCATTTTTAAAAATAAGTTTATTTTCAGAGAGAGAGTGCACACAAGCAGGGTAAGGGGAAAGGGAAAGGGAGAGAAAGAAAGATCCCAAGCAGGCTCTGCACTGCCAACACATAGCCCGACATGGGGCACAATCTCATGGGCCGTGAGATCACAACCTGAGCTGAAATCAAGAGCCAGATGCTTAACTGACTGAGCCACCCAGGCACCCCATTGCTTGCATATTCTTACCCACCATACACACAGTTCTTACTACCTCCTTTAACACAGCCAACACAGGGCCTTTGCACTTGCTGTTCTACTAGCCTGCACCAAGATTTACCATCTTCTTTACTTCCCTCTGATCTTTGCTCAAATGCTACTTTTTCAGCAAGTCTTTCCCTGACAAACTTATGTAAAATTACAATTTCAATGTTCCAACATTCATTGCTTTTTTTAATTTATTATTCTCTGTAACATCTATCATCTAGTGTCTCATATATTTTATTTTGTCTCCTTTGATTCTAATAATTCAATGATTTTGTCAAGTTCATTTATTTAAGAGAAAGAGAGTAGGGAAGGGGCTAGGAGAGGGAGAGAGAGAATCCCAAGCAGGCTTTGTGCTGTCAGTGCAGAGCTTAAACTGAGGCTCAATCTCATGAACCTGAGCTGAAATCAAGAGTCTGACACTCAACCGACTGAGCCATCCAGGTGCCCCAAGGATTTTTCGCTGTTTTATCCATGACTAATTTCTGATGGTTGAACTTAATAAAAAATCATGGAAAGACAACACTTTACTGTCTTGTAGTAATTGAGGAAATCTGTTTATTTTGATCTTCCCCTCTCTGTCAGTATCACCCTGAGGGATGGCTTTCCCTAAAAGGAGGTGAAATAAAATATCCAATGGCCTTCCCTCCACCGCAGGAGCCATTGAGGAACCATGGCTCTGCACTTACCCTATGGCTGTGGGCCTCAAGGAGTGCCAGAAGGTAACCAAGAACATGAGCAAGATTAGGCACAGCCTCCACTGTGGGCACCTTACCAAGCATACCAAGTTTGTGGGGGACATGATCCAAGAGGTGTGTGGCTTCACTCCCTACGAGCAGGAGAGCTATGGAGCTGCTCAAAGTCTCCAAGGACAAGCTCGTTCTCAAGTTCATCAAGAAAAGGGTGGGGACACATCCACACCAAGAGGAAGAGAGAGGAGCTGAGCAATGTCCTTGCAGCCATGCGGAAAGCAGCAGCCAAGAAGGACTGAGCCCCTCTGCTCTCTATGTAATAAAGCCTTTTTGGAAAAAATAAAAAATCCAATGGCCTTAATGTTTATGCTTATTAAGAAATACAAATAGAGGGGCACCTGGGTAGCTCAGTCCATTAAGCATCTGACTTCAGCTCAGGTCATGATCTCATGGTCTGCGTCAGGCTCTGTGTTGTCAGCTCAGAGGCTGGAGCCTGCTTGCAATTCTGTGTTGCCGTCTCTCTCTGCCCTTCCCCTGCTCATGCTCTGCCTCTCTCTCTCTCTCTCTCTCTCTCTCTCTCTCTCTCTCTCTCTCTCTCTCTCTAACAATAATGTTAAAAAATTAAAAGAAAAAAGAAATACAAACAGAAGTGTATTATTAACAAAGCTATTTTAGACCATAATTTTCAATGTGTTTCCCCAATGTGTAACCTTAAAAAAGTAACACACAATTTTATGTTTCTGTGTAATTCACTGCTACTTGCTATTTGCTCTTCAGTTACTTTTAATATGATTAAATAGTAAGTAACCAGGATCATGCCGCTGTACAACTTGTGTACCCAACTATGATTCCTAGGCTATCTCTAATCATTTAATGGGTGCTCTCTCTACATACAATACTATTGGAGATGTCCCCTCATGAGTACTAAATAATTTGGCTTCTATAAATATAGCCTTAAATTTTATAATTTAAAGGCAAAATTAGACTTCACTATTTCTAAATGTCACCAATAATAATAATTAGCAGTTACATTAACTTACTGAGAATTAGTTGATAAGGATCCAATTAGATTTTTAAATCATCATTGCAAATTATTGAGCTGTATTTTCAAGAAACATATTTTACATCATTAACAACCCATAGCAGTTTGAAGGGCAACATTTTTTTTAAGAATGACCTCTGAGAGACCTACTTTTAGTTAGTCTGTTCACTGAAGAATAACTCCTGTAATTAACGTGCCTCATCTCTTTCCTGAGATATTCAAATGGGCAGTGAGAAAGAGAATGATGGCTATAAACACCATGATCATCTCTAAACCTAAGAATGCACTACTGTCCTCATATATTACACAGCATTGATTATGTGGTAGAAAAGTTAGTTATAACACATGTGCACCTAATGTTATAGTATAAAGAGTTAGATTCTGTATATTCTCAAAGCATAATATTTTATAAACTTTATACTGCAGGAGATAAATGACATCACTTGTTGATAAGCAGGCTTCATATAATTAACATTTTCTAAAATACTTTATAAAATTCCACCAATTGGAATTTTCATGCTGGGTATTGTTATTCAAGCTCCAGTTTGCATCCATTACCAGTGTATAAATTCATGTGGAAGCTATATGAAGTCAAGTAAAGCTTTCTTTTTAGCTTCCTGTTAAATGTAGAACATTTTTTCCTATGTATGTATGTATGTATGTATGTATGTATGTATGTATGTGTATATATACATTTTTTAACTTGAGAAGACACTGAGGTAAATTTAACAATTCTCACTCCTGCTAGAAATTATACATGATTTCTGAAAAGGCTAACATGTTCAACCACTTGTGTTTTTATAGAAAAATGTATCTACACATTTTAAAACTGGCAAACTACAAAATGTTGTAAATTGTATCTCTTCTTAATACACATTTCAGACTATTTATTCTTCAGTTCACACACCAGGCCCTCAACAAGAAAAACTGACCTAAGAAAGAAAAAAAAAGTCCTTGACAGAAATCCTTTCCTAGAAGAATTCTGATCCACATACAAAATTACTGGCAATGAAGAACACATATATATCTTGGAATGTTAGAAAATATCATTTATTATTTCCCGGTTCTATAGTAAGTCAACAGGAAGACACAAATATTCAAGATGACAAATCAAACCCATTGAAATCCCTGTACTCTGGAGTGATGAATGAATTATATGGGATGCTAGTATGCATTCCAAACTCAAAGCCTGTGTTTACTGATGATTTTGTCATGCGCTCTACCAGAGTCATTACATGAAAGAGGAATGCCCAAAGAGATACTTTAAATTTGAGAATTATTTTTCTCTGCTCAGCCGTTAAACAACCTCTCAGAAAACCAATAATTCACAAAGTGAAATTAAGCAAGGTGACTCAATTAGGTAGTTTTATGTTCCAGTTCCTGTACATGCTTTTAAAATGCATGTTAAAAATCATTTTACGTCTTAGTAGTCAGCAAGAGAATAACCAATCCACAATGGAATTTCGTGGTGTGGATTCATGGTAATGTAATCTGAATTGTGCCTTCTGGAGTTCCAGGGATCACTGACAGTTAAATCACAGTGGCTATGATGAATTCTGAAATCTCATGACTTCATGAATACAAATGTGATTTCATGTGACCGACAGGTCTTTGAATTTGAGAGGTACTAGAAAAAGAGATATAATCAAATGACAATATTTTATCCCTAAAGTTCTTATATGATGCTTACAGGAACTACAGAGTTTCTTTCACACTTCAGAATACTGGGGATTGAGAAAAAGTTATCTTTTCTTCTCTCATTATATATTTGGAATATCTACCAGAAGGATTATAGAAGATAAAGATGCTCCTGGCACAGAATCTTTGGGGCTGTAGGAGTGTGGATGGAGAGTCTGTGGAAAAAATAACCACACTATTTTTATAACTTGGAATCAATGGAGCCAAGGGAGGGACCTTACCCATATGCATATACACATAGACACATTGACCTTATGAAACTTTACATTCTCAAAGGGAATTCTGAATCTTTGTCTTGTGGTAGTGCCAAGGCTAGTTTTAAAAATTAAAACATGTCCTATCTTAATTTGCCAGAATTAACTCTTTTTGTAATCTCATTATGGATACAGAACCAAAACACCAAGGTCTACACACTTCTGCTATGTCGATAATTCCGATTACAACCAAGAAAATAAATGTAAAATGTGTGCAGCTAATTGTAATCCACTTGCTGGAGAAACAAAAAAAAATTAAAAAATATCAAGAATTGTAATGCTTTAGATTTTCCATCTTCTATCCATTTTCAGAAGACAACATTCAAGAGGAAAAACTGATACAAACTCCAGACTTTTCCACTTAGTAGAAGCATATTTATCAAATAACTGAAATAAGTTTCTAAGTCTCACAAGACACAAAAACCAAAAGCAAAAACAAAAATAAAACAAAAAACCAAAAATCTAAGACCTTACGATTTGAAATCATGGAATGACCAGAGCAAACTATGAACAATATAATGTTGATGATCCTCCTGGCACCTTCTTGTTTTCAGGTACGATCTACTAGTGTTCTACCTAATCCCAGTGTTGGTGGGATAGTGGTTAGCATAGCTGCCTTCCACCTAATCCCTGAATGAAAACTTCCCTTTCTGGATGACCCATTACCACCAAAGATCTCTGATCTCCATATACATATGTATGTATATATACATATGTGTGTGTGTGTGTGTGTGTGTGTGTGTGTGTACACACACACACACACACACACATTTTTTTGTTTGTTTGTTTGTTTTTTGTTTTTTGTTTTTTTTACTCTTGGGCAACACTTACATAGGCAGGGGAAATTTTGCAGTATAAGCATCTGTTTATGTCAAATACACAACAATGTTGCCTTTCTCTGGGATTCTAAATTGGTAATATCAAAAAACCTCCTTCTTTGAATCTAGAAAAGCTAATATAAATTCCTATTAATATTTCCATTATGGGAAAATGTAATAAATAAATGAAGGACATAATTATAAGAAATCTATACTTGTAAGAATGATAACATGCATAAAACTAATAATAAAAGATTTATTAAGCACATACTCAATTCTAGGCTCTAGACAAAATGTCCATACGTTTCCTCATTTACTCACATTTACCCCTAGGACAGATATTAATATTATTTAGATAAGAAAACATAGTCTTAAAAGTCCACCTGGCTCAAGCTCCAGAGCTAGGCTTTGATCTTGTGCCTCTCTGATCCCAAAGTCACGGCTCCTAACAACTACACTGCACAACTATGAATTTATGTTTAAATATACTAGAAAAAGAAAAAAATAATTCTCTGTTGGTACGTTCCAGAAAGTTCCCAGATATGTTAGGGCCTAGAAATGATTTTCTCTTGAGAATCTTGCTCAATGAATAGGAAATTCAATACATAGCTCAAGACAACAAAGTAATTATAATCATAAAAGCAGGGAGAAGATGTGCCATAAAAATTTGTCAATCATCGTATATAATATAGAGAAGCCCAGAAATTGATGAATAAATTAGTACACATAATCTCTAGAAAGGGTTTCTACTCAACACTAGCAGCAATATAAACAGACCATGGTAGATAAAAAAAAAAAATGCAGAAAAAGCAATCACTAAGACCTTAAAAACAAACTGAATCAGTTCATTTAGAAATTAAAAAGTTTACATCAGTTATACATCATATATTGAAAGAAATAAATATAACATCATTCTATAAATAAAATTTTCAAAGCCACATTATCTCCAAGGAGCCATAGCTGACATCCACCAAATATGATAAGAAAATATATTACAGCAATTAAAAGATTCAGCCAGCTTACATTGATAGGGGAATCTATCTCCAGGAGAAATGCACTAATACTGCCTCAAGAGAAAAAAAAAATGAATAAAAGAAATAGCTACTAAGTAGCAATGTGACCTTGTGTCAACCACTCAGATTTTCATTTCTCTCTGGGCCTCCTTTCCTCTACATCTTATTCAAGTTTTAAATACCACAGTTTTATAGAATATTATTTGCTTTTTTTGACACATAGGGAGAAAATGTGTAAGTGAATTTTATCTATTCAGCTCAAATAAGAATAAAAGTTAAGGCCGACTCAAGAAGAGCCAAACTATATTTGTTAAAGTAACAATGCCACAAACATAGTTGGAATGGCCAAACCTTTCTCGAACAAAAGAGGCTTTAACCCATTAAGACTTAAAATAGACAATCTAAATGTCTCATCATTAATGACAGTAGGCAAAGAATAGACACATGCAAAACACCAGAGATAAGAGTAGGTTGGAGGTCATTTAAATCAGAGGTTATAAGTACAAGCATTAGAATAAGGCTAGAGATCCCAGGTTCCTGTAAAAACTAGAGACCAGATGTGAAGAAAATCATATGATCTCATGGTAAGATTAATTGTTAACAATAAGGAGATCTATAGAAACCAAGCAAAGAGCAGAAGATTTATCATTGTTGGGCAGTCTACTGGAGTTTTCCTCAAGCTCCCTGGACAGCATTTCCCTTACTTCAGCTACTTTCATTGTTTGAGGATTACAAATCAAAGGTAATATTATTATCATATAGTAGTTTATACAAGAATTTTTAAATTCTAAGATCTGTGATAACTAATATTCTGTTCTCTATTATATTATAAATAGAAGGTTCTCAGAGATGATAAACCTTTTAAACTGGGTTCTTTATATACTCTAAGTTCTGATATACAGAACACTTAAGAAAACCAGGGAAGTTGGTCAAAAGTAAGATTTTAGGAGAAACTCATCCTCTCTAAGTGTGATCCCTCCTGCTAAAAAGTCCAAAGTATTCCCTATTGTCTACGCCATAGAATAATGTTCAAATGCCTGTGAAGGTCACAAAGGCTCACTAAAATCTGGTTGGTGTCTACCTGTTAGGCCCGATTCTCTAGCCAATTCTGCCTTGCCCTTCGTGTCTTAGAAATACCATACTATGTATAGTCTTGGGCCCATTAACATTCTATTTCTTGCCTCCATGCCTTTTCTTCTGTAGTTCTTACTGAAAAATGTCATCTTCCTCTTCATCTGATTATTTTATTTATCCTTTAAAACTTACCTAAAATATCAACTTCTTCAGGAAGTAACCTTGGTATTTTACCACCATGATTCCCTGTTTATTAGTGGACCAACCTTTTCGCTAACTCCGCTTATACAATATTCTAGGCATAAACTTAGCACTATACTCCATATTATTTTATGAATACCTATTTGCCCCCTTTAGAGTTTTATGTCTATGAGGCCAACACTGAAGCGACTGCTATATTCTTCTAGAATGGAGTTCACAATTCAGAAAGCACCCAACAGGTAAATTTAATACACTTAAAGTCTACTTTAATGTATACAAGGACCAATAAGGTGTCGCATGGTGTACTGGGGGAAAATGGGTTTTGGAGCCAGATTTAGGTTCTACTGCTAACTCTATTACTTACTTATATAAACTTTGGTACGTGTGTAACCATTTTCAGCTGTTTTCACACCCATAAATATAGGAGAAAACTTCCACTACCACTGGGTTGTAAGATGTTATATAAAAAGCAACTGGCAAAATGTCTACTGAACAAATCTTATTGATCACGTCCGTTCAGCTGTAAGCTCCTAGAAGATAAGGGATGGTGACTTGTAATTCTTTAACATATTCAACAGTTACCAAGCACAGTGTGTGTAATATGTGTACTTGATATATTTTTGAATGAATAAACACATATATAAAATAATTAGTAAATTGTGTATCTATAATTTCAAGCTCTTAAAAAACAACATTTTCTAATTAGAATTGACTAGAAAAAATGTTAAATAGTTCTTAGTAAAATTAATTATGACATAGTTGAAAGAAAGCCTTAAAGTTATTAAATAAATGAAACACCTTCTTGCTTAACATAGGCTTTCCCAGAAACTCCTCACGTGGACTTCTATTCCTTATCCTATGTTAAGACGCTTATTACTATATAATGCGAAAACCAAAAGGGCTGTAGGTTCGTAGACCTGTTCATTAAAAAACATGTAAGTGGAAGATACCACCTACAAGCCTTTTATTCTGTTTTGCTTCACTGTGCCTCACAGCTATTGTGATGCTATAAATTGAGGGTGTGTGGCAAGCCTGTGCTGCACAAATCTGTTGGTGCCATTTGTCCAAAAGGATTTACTCATTTCATGACTCTGTGTCACATTTTGGTAATTCTCACAATATTTTAAACTTTTTACATTATCATTACACTTGTTATGGCCATCTGTGATCAACGATTACAATTTGCTGAAAACTCAGATGATGGTTAGAATTTTTTAGAAATAAAGTATTTTAATTAAATATGTATTTTTAAAGACATAATGCTATTGTACATTTAATGGGTTACAGTATACTATAAGCATAACTTTTATATGCACTGGGAAACTAACAAAATCATTTGATTCATTTTACTGGGATATCCTCTTGATGGCAATGGTCTGGAACCAAACCCACATTCTCTCTGAGGTGCCTGTAACTTCAACATCTTAGGTATTTTCTCCCTCAGTGTTTGTCCATTTACATACATGATTTTAGTATCCTGGAGTTCCATTTATTTTTTTCATATCAAATTTATTTTCTATATTTATGTGCAATTTTCTCAAAAATTTTATCTTAAAGGCTACAAAATACTACATTAAGGTGACATACCATATTATTCAGTCATTTCCCTGTCAGCAGATATTTCATAAGTAATAATGCAATGAATATAAAGTATTCATTATGAACCACCTTTCTATGGAGGACAAAAATTCCTGCCTTCTGTTCCATGTAATTTTCTTTAGGAAAGAGAGAATGTTAGCCATAGTTTTGCTAACACTTAATGCACTTCTGCTGTACACTTCTTTGCTGTTTTAAAAAGCAGAATATAATTCAATATGGAATTAAGATTACTTATTAATCACCCTATAACTGCTTCAATCATTTTTGTCATGTTTTAAATCACATTTAAACAACAAAAATTAAAAACACACAATGATTCTCTTACAGGATGCAGTTGTGAAACTTTTCTGGAAATAGCATATTTTGGCAAGCAAACTAATCAAATAGACATTTTACATTTAGTATATTTAGAAATTTACAAGTCATAGTATTGTAAAAAAAAAAATGGAATGGCTACATTTAATGAATTCCTACTCTATTGCAAGTGTCTTATATTGACTACTACCAATGCTTACCTGGTCTTGCAAGGCAGTTAACATCCCCGTATCATACATAATACATGAAGTTCAATTCTCTCCAAAATAAATACAAATAAATAAATATTAAAAATGAAGAGAAAAATCATTATTTACAGTTATGATCATCCACATATAAAAATCCTAGATATTAAATAAGAAAACTATTAGAACTAATACAATTTTTCAGTATATTTGCCAGAAAAAATATAAATATGCAAAAATCAATAGATTTCCATTTCCAAAGTAAGAAATAAAAATCATATTCATAATAATATAGTCACAGACTTCCCAGCAATAAGCTGAAAGGAGAAAAACTCATACAAATAAATCTATAAAGTTTACTGAATGAATAGAAGCAGACCTGAATAAACAGAACATCCAACTTCTAAATACAATATTGTAAACATGTCAGTTATCCTCCTGTCTAATCTGAACATTTAATGTATTTGCCATCAAAATCGTAATTTTGGTGAGGTGGTAGTTTTGAGAGGAGATAAAATTTGGGGGATTGATAGTACCATCAAACCAGAAAAACAACTGCACAAGAACAGTCATTAAATTTTTGAAAAGTTAAACATGGTGATACTGATTCCAAAACAGACACATAGGATAAAGAAGCAGGAGAGAGAATCCAGAAACAGATTTGTGTATATGTGAGAATTAAACGTGTTAACTGTAGCATTTCAAAGCACTGGGAAATGGTGGAATCTGCAAAAAATTCTGTTATAAAAACTCAATGTCCATTTGATAATCAGAGAAATCACCTAACAAACCCAGGGTCAAATAGCTAGAAAGTAAGTAGACACAAGATTTGAAATGTAAAGAATATACTTCCAGTACTGTCCTTTGTTATTTCTCGAAGTCGGCCTTAGCTACCTTACACAAGTTCTTGCTGAAATAGGGGGTTCATTTTTTCAGATGAGTAAAATGAAGCCAGAATAGGTAAAAGACTACCTAAAGGTTACCCTACTAGTGGTGGTGATGCTAGAACAACATCTTGAATTCCTAGCTCATCCACACTCAATTAAATATTTGGCCTCACTTCTAAATTTGCCATGTGTTTCTAGCTCTAATATCCAGAGTTTTCCATTACTTGATCTTTTTTGAGAATTCCAGCTATGATCTGGATAAAAATGTGCCATCCTCAAAAACTGTAAGGCATTTACGGGCAGTGAGTTCATGGATTTTAAGATCGTTCCCTTCAAAATACTTCCCATTTAGATCACTAGGGTATGAACTTTTGCTTCAGTCCTTTAATTTAAAATTGTTCTCCACTGTTAAAATGCACTATTTCTTAGAGCATAAACCTTGCACAATATTGGTCACTTATGATTGTGAAGTAAACAATAACGTGATGTAGGAGGAGAATGTTTTTTGTCTTAATGAGAATAATCAGGAAAGGTGCCTTTTTTTTTCTTTTTAGAAAAGGCCTTCTTGAGGAGCTGATATTACAGTTTATTCTAACAAGATTCAGATAGCCATTCCAAGATCTGAAGAAAGAAGGTTCAAGAATATAAATAAATATGCAACTATAAAAGCCCTGGGATTAATGAAGAATAAGGTTATTTCAAATTTGAAGGACAAAAAAAAAGTTAGTATAATAGTGTGGTGAACTTCCCATGGGGAGATGCACTAGAATACAATACTATCAGAGAGGTAGTTAAGGACTGGATCATCTGGTGCCGTGTAGATTATGACAATGAGTTTGCAACTTATATAAAATCTCAAGGGAAATCAGAGAGGATCCATGCGAGCCATAATTAAGAGAAATATAATGACAACGCCATTTCTAACTTCTCCAAAGACAAGAGGGTATCCTATGGTAGACAGGGTAGATGAAAACCTAGCTTATCCTTCATTTGCAAGAAGAGACTCAGCAGACTTAGGCTTCATGTACTTCACCAGCTTTCTAAATTCTGGCAGTTTTATATTCGAGTAAATATGGTGTAAAGTTAGCCAAACCTGAAGTACAAATATTGAATGGAACTGAGAAATAATATGTCTAAACCACATGTCTCTACCTAACCTATTTAAAGAGTCATTATGAGTTAATAGGAGAAAATAGTGTGATCAATTGTTTCATTGGGGAAGGAAGTCAATACAAAAGAAAGTGAACTAATTGGTATCAAATTTTTCAAAAGGTAAAATAGTAGATTCCACCTGAAGTTTCTAGATATTTCCTCTAATTTTTTTCTTCAAAGATCTACTCTTTATCCTTTTAAAGTCTGGGACTTAGTAAGATAATGAAGACTATTAATTACATTTCCCTAGAAACATTGTCAAGATATCCCCTGTCTTTTCATTACTGGCTATTCTTTATACCAAATAAAATGTTTCCATAAACATTATCTTTGAATTTCCTTAAAAATCATTGTGTCCCTCATGAACACCCTGCCTCTCATTTGTATACATTTAATCCAACTTTTAAAGAAGGAATAAAAACAATAAGCACTATACAAAGGTTGAAGAGTTATAAAATAAGAAAATATACGGAAATTTTAATACACAATCCAGTAATGAGCCAATATAAGTAAAAGCTAATTTTCTGTCACTTACATAGTTCACTAACAATCCAACGCTTCAGAAAACGCATGTGCACACACACACACACGCACGCACACACATTTTCAACACGTATGTATGTGTTCCACAATGCTTATGCTGGTTGCAAATGTTTATTTCTTCCACACTGGCTTTTAGACTGCCAAAAATCTTACACTGTGTCTTAATTATTTTCATATGCTTATCTGAGATCTTTTATTTTTTTTTTACATTTATTTATTTTTGAGAGACAGAGCACAAGTGGAGGGGGAGGAGCAGAGACAGAATGAGACACAGAATCCAAAGCAGGCTCGAACAAATCGAAGCAGGGCTCGAACTCACAACCCATGAGATAATGACCTGAGCCAAAGCCAGACACTTAACCGACTGAGCCACCCAGGTGCCCCTTATCTGAGGTCTTTCAAACAAAAAGTGTTTCAGAAATTGTTATTAAATTGAATAAAATCACACTATTATTTGCCATGAAGCAGAATTCAATATTACATAGAGTCTGGTGTTAAGCTGTCTTGTTTTAAACCAAAATCCAGTAGCTTAAGAGGTACTAGTAACTGAATTATTCTAAAGATTCCATCATGAGAAAGTTTAATTTAAAGTATGTCCCCTTTATCATGATCTCTAAGATAATATTATTGTGATGTTATGGTTTGCAGGCACACTTATAAGGCATACTTGATGCAATATTTACTAACAATTTTAATGCATGTGTCAAGATTAAATCTTTCTTCCTGTTGTTTTGTGTATGAACAAAAGAGTTGACTTCTAAGGGAGAAGACAGGATGAGATATGGATATAAACGGATTACTGTAATATACCACAAATAAATGCCAATATCATTAAAAAACTGAACTGTTTCTAAACAACTATTAAAAGATTAATTTTGAGCTTACATTGCTAATCATACAAGATGTTACAGTGTGCCACTTTTTGTTGTTGTTGTTGTTGTTAGCAGAAAGCAAAACAACAAATGAATTAACTGTATCTGATCATGTGTATAATCCTCCTTCAGCTGATCCTCAGTGCATTGTACCATAGTGGGAATATGGCTCTTTCTGCCTCTTCTCTGTAACATATAAAAGGTATTAACTTTCACTTAAAAAAAGAAATAATGAAAGAAAGAAAAAGCAGCTTCTGTTTATACATAAACACCAGGCACGGAGATTCTACACTGCATCCTAGGAGAAACCAGGGAGCCAAAATAATGAGCTTACAACTTCAGAAATCTGTGTCTATGATTCCATTATTTGAAAGCAGTTACTAAGTAATCTCTTACATGATACTAGCATATTTTCCTTTCTAACATGTGCTACTTTGTTTTATCCACATCAGAACTGTGCCTTTATTTTAATTGCTATTAAGCCCTTTGTTCGAGGTTTTATAGCTTCATCTTCTGATACTCCCAGATTCCCTTTCTTTTTGGGTTTTGTCACTTTTCCTCTTTTATGTTTAGCCTCATTGCCTCACACTTTTCTTCCCACTGAATGCATATGAGGTCATTTATCTATTCATATTTCTATTCAATCTAAGTGAGGATTTTGTGTGTGTGTGTGTGTGTGTGTGTGTGTTGCTTGTTTGTAGGGTTTTTTGCTTTTAAAAAGAGAGTGTGGTTTCTCTCATTTTCTCTAACTCATCAAAACATCCAGATTTCTTTTTCCTAGTGCTCATTTCTTTATTACCAGATAGCACAGAGCATTACCACTATCTATTACCTTGATAGAGATTTACTCACCAATTTATTCTATATTAGAAATGCACTGCCAGTGTTATGAAATCAGATATGCAATAATTGTCTAAAGTGCCACTAGCAAAATTATTTTATGGCCAATGATAAGTATCACCCAACTTCTGAAATTTTGATGGTGGGGAGAGGTACAAAATATATCACACACAAACCACTTTTGGTAATCTGTACTGAAAAAAAATAATTTCTATACAATCTATTGAAAGAAAAAGCTAATTAAACCAAATATGCATTTTTGTTGAAATAAGACTATATTTAATTATACATAGCTTTTCCCAATGAGATGATGAGGACGAATACCACCCCAAGTAACACTTGCTATTATGTATTTTCCAAACTGGTTTTAAAATATCTCATACTATTGTTTTTTATTATTGCTTTTATTTTAATTATCATAATTTGTGTCATTTGCATCATGATATTTATTTACCTAAGCCTTTTGTAGACCATCTTCACAGTGCATTAACGCTGGCACTATTCCTAGTGCATTAACTTTTGGCCCTCAAGAGCAAAAGGTATCAAATTCTGTCCACTGATCCATGACCAACATGAAAGCGGCATTCCAGGTATAAATATTCTCATACAGGTATATGCTTGGGTGAATACCCCCATCGTCAAAAATTTTGTAATTACAATAATTCATAATTATAGCTATTAATTTGTAATACATCCATAATAGACAATTAACTATAGATTTGGGATATGTGTTTTGTTTGTAAATGTTAAAATACCCACCTCTTTTTCTCTCATTTAAGTAATTATTAGTAGAATGACAGTAAGTTATGGGAATAACCTTGCCTATACTCTACTTAAAAGGAACATAATTTTTTTGTTTCTTTTTTTTTAAATTTTTTTTCAACATTTATTTATTTTTGGGACAGAGAGAGACAGAGCATGAACGGGAGAGGGGCAGAGAGAGAGGGAGGCACAGAATCTGAAACAGGCTCCAGGCTCTGAGCCATCAGCCCAGAGCCTGACGCGGGGCTCGAACTCACAGACCGCGAGATCGTGACCTGGCTGAAGTCGGACGCTTAAGCGACTGCGCCACCCAGGCGCCCCAATTTTTTTTGTTTCTAATTGGCACTTAAATATCTCTCGTTAAAAATTACGTGGGCTGCACCTCAGAGGTGATCAGGATGTACTAGTGTATGGCTCATGAGTCTGACAACTACTAATCTATAGTTTCCTTTCAAACCAAACAGAAGTCAGGGGAGCAATGGTAATAATGATCTAAATGGTAACAATGGTGAAAGCCTGGCTACTTCAAACAAAATCCTTGTGGTGGGCAGTATAATGACTCTCAGAGATGTCTATTGCCCTAATCCCTGGAAGTTGTTAATATGGTAAACTTACATGGCAAAGGGGATTTTGCAGATATGACAAATTTAAGGTGCTTGAGATGAGAGACTATAATGAATTATCTGGGTGGGCCCAATTATCAAAAGGATAGTCTTAGGGAAAGAGGCAGGAGGCTCAGAGTTCGAGAGGAGGTATGAAAAAGGAAGCAAAGGTTGGAGTGATGAGATTCTTGGCTGAGGGCCATAAATTAAGGGATGTAGAGAACAGAAGTTGCAGACAACTAACCTGCTTCTTCTCCAGAGCTTCCAGGAGGAATGCAATGCTGCTGTTGACACCTTTGCCTAGTGAAACCCATTTTGGATTTCTGACTTCCAGAACTCTAAGACAGTAAGTCTGTTGTTGTTTTAAGTCACTAAATTTATGGTAATTTGTTGCTGTAGCAATTACAACAGTCCTGACACAGTTAAGGCATCTTAGTACACACTGAATACATATGTCTCCTGAAGCATCTGACTTACTGCCTAAAAAGAACTTAGGTGACAGTGACTCAAACATAGTGCTCTTCATAAAGATGTCAGCCAAGAAAAAAAGAAGACAACATAAAGATCTTGGGACAAATATTATATAAGTATTTGTCTTGTACAGATGGAAATTTAATTGACCACTTCCTTTACCATAACAGAACTATCCATTTCTATCCATTTGGTTTTTTTCTTTCTGTCTTCCTCTACCATATAAAAAAGGAAAAAAAAGAAAGTAATAAATGAAATTACATGAAAATTTAGGCAGTTTAGGAGGGAAAGTGGATAAAGAATAAAAATAATTGATATTATTTTCTTTAAGAATAAAGCTTATCAGTGTTAGTTACATTAACTTTATCTGCTTAGTAATTTTGATATAATTATGGTAAGTCTCTGGATTGTGAGTAACTTGTTCTGTGAGTATTCCACAAGACTAGCAACCATTTCTAATAAATTTTGACTTGATAAAGGAGCAATGTCTTGCAATACAAGTAGTACATAATGCTGAACGTCACACGATCATAACTGAGCCAATGGTTCTTCTCTCTCTCTCTCTCTGCAGGATTGTGGGTGATCATCTCCCATGCTCCGATGCTTGGTGTCAGGCCACGGTGTTTGGCAGAAATCAGTGATTTTTTCAGAACATTGGAAGGTGCCCACAACGGGAACTAGTGTATTTTTTGTCACTTCAAAGCACCTCTGGACAGTCCTTTGCTTTTCCATACAAAGTAAGCGTACGAATGCTTTCCTCCATTCTAGGTCAGGCTGCCTGCCGATATAGACCCTTTCCTCTGCTGCCTTACTGCCAGTTACATTCAATACAGTGTAAGACAAGAGTTTATTAATACTGCACTGTCGTCAACATTCATGCAAGCATATACAATGGCCCCCATGCAGAAAAATTTTGAAAAGAAAGGTGGTAAGAAGATGATTACAATGGAAGTTAAGTAGGAAATCATTAAGTACACCCAAAGTATGCGAGTGGCCAAAATTGCAAGATTTTATAAATCTACATCTGAATCTCATCTGCAGAGGAGGAGGAGAAAAGGTGGAGGAATCCCTCACTTCAAATGAGATTAGGGAGATGTGTAAAATGTGGGAAACAGTACAAAATTTTGTAGAAAAGCACCACCTGAACAAGGCTGTAGAAGCCTGAGAGATGAATCTGTTTAACAATAATGCAATGTCCCATTTCCATGAAATCCTCAAAAGAAGGCAAAAACAAGTGTCACTGGATAGGTCCTTGTTCAAGTTTCACAAAAAGAAAAAGATTCCATTGAGCCAACAGATAGCAGTGATTCCTTTAGTGATAGTGATAGTAGTCTTACACAATAACCCTCCTCTCTCTTGTCTCCCTCATACGAGGCACAAAGGTTTTCAAAGGTAAGTGCAGGTTAATTTATTTTTTCTTTATATTTTGTACTTTTTTCATTATTTTGTATTATATTACAGTATTGTAATCGCTTTTATATGACTATTTTGGGGTTGTGGAACGAATCATCTGAGTTTCCATTATTTCTTATGTGGAAATTCGCTTTGATATACAAGTGCTTTGAATTACAAGCATGTTTCTGGAATGAAACTTGGAATGCTTGCAAACAAGGTTATAGTCTCTATGTATTCCCACAGTGATCATCACTTCTACAGAAAACTATATCTATTTAAAGAAAATGATTATTTCCAATTTTTCAGATAAAGATCAATCTCATAGTTACATTCTTCCATTTTAACAAGTATGGATTCTTCTACTCTAGTTCTAAATTATAAATTTTTCACTATACAATCATTCAGCTGAAACTAAAGCACTAGCACAGAAAGTGTTTCCCAAATAGTAGGATACATAACACACTTTTCCACTTATAAAATAGCACATTATATTCCTGTTACAGTTCTCTCCAGGAATTCTTAATTAAATCAAGAGATATTTTAAAAAGAGAAAATGTTGTTATACATTATGTAATTAACTGGCTGCACATAATTTATATAATACAATGTATTTCTTAATAAACAAACCTGTTTTTTATACATTAAGGGAAACAACTGAGGGGACATTGTGGTTGCTGCATGGTATTGACTGACCTAAAGAGATGGTGAAATGATCTTTCCCATATGATAGTAGATAAATACTCAAAGACACCATAAAACACTTCCAAATGCTGAGGGAATGTTATTAGACTGAGGTCTGTTTCCTCGTAGATTAACAGAAAAACAGATGGACTTGAATACTTAATATTATGCAGTTTTATAATTAATATTCATATTTAAAATATGAGTAAGAAATATAAATGAATGGTAGTCGCCCTATAGCCTATGTTTCCATTATGTTAAGCAAAGGCAGTTTTATTGTTTTGATGGAATTATCAGATAATACATTAAAAGTTTGTGAATCAATCAACAAATAGTGAGTGCAGTGATTACTATATCCAAGGCACTCTGATATGCAGTAGAAAGTCAAGAATTAAGAATATTTTAAATAAAAGAGAATAAGAGAAGGATTGACCCTTTTTATTTGATAGTCCAGTTGTTGAGAAGACTATGAATAAATATCTATCAATACAATTGTTCAGGACTATGATAAATAGTCTGTATATGAATAAAGCACTGATTTTCTATAATGAAGCTGGAGAATATTTTAAAGGAAAGTTGATGTTTGAGCTGTGTTTACAACAGTATAAAAAATTCCATCTCATAATGTTAAAAAACATAACCAACTACTTTGTTACACCCTGATATTAAATAGAATTAAATGATTTAAAATATCTCCCAGTGGAATTGCCTGCATTGATATAAACATGACCTAGTCCTAGATATTACCTTCAGCTCATACCACCCATCATCATATATTTTCGTGAAATACAAAATAAATTACATAGTGATAAGTACAGTGGAAATTAAAAGAGTAGCTCTTTTTTTCTTTTCATTAGTTAATAAATTTTAACTTAGTATTAAAATTAACACATACCCTGTTTATCTCTCATAGTTTTATTTTTAATAACCAAACTGTACCATATAAAGAAGTTAAAGCAAAACTAGAAATCACATATTTAAGAAATGTCACAAGTTCACCAAAAATCATTAACTCCAGTATGTGAAGCAATTCCCCAATATTTTCCAGTGTTTAAGTACAGCTGAACTTCAACCATGCAGTAAAATACTATACTTTAGACTTAAGCATACATTCCTTCCATTTCTGTCTAGTTGCTACAGGGCACAGCTATTCATATCTACAAAGCCTGTTGGATTTACATGTGAGGGGAGAATGGGTTGAAATGAAGGTTGCATCACAAGTGAAAGCATGAAGCACAATAGAATAGAACAAGAGAACGATTGTCTGAGGCACCTCTTTCGTACATTGCATGGATTGTGAGTGTCCAGTTCTTTTGCAGATATTTATCAGGGGCAGTTAACTATCATTCTTTTTGTTGTAGAAAATAAATGGATAGGGGTGGGGAAAGATGTCATGAGTAGGGCAGAAAGTTATGTGTGGAATGAAGGGGGAGGATGATGGGAGGGAATAACTTACCAAGGTTCTTTAAATCATGCAAGCTTAATGACCTTGCGCATTTTATTCACGCATACACTTTCCAACCTCCAGAGAGACTTAAAGACTTGTGACAATGTCAGAGTCTTCTGAAAAGATTAAAGTATAATGTCTCTTAAACTCAAAAATTTAAAACATGTAAAAGCAAAATGTAAGTCTTTTGATTCCTTTGTACAGGAAAGGTAGAAAGAATAGTATAATTTTTGGTTTCAAAATTACAAATGTTTTACACACCACCATATGAATCCAAATATGTAAGTGAGTTTCACCAAGACTGTGAATAAATTTAGTTCTCCTGGTCAATATGTAAGTCAGTGAAATTTAACAGTGGCTCATGACATCTTTATAGGACTGCATGGGAGGATGTTACTGGGAAAATGAATATTTAATTGCAGAGAGCAGCTAGAATTTGTTACCATTTTAACACAGTCAGACTTCTATGTGTACAAATACACTTTAACATGTGTACACATACCAACACATATATAAAGTTTATAACCAATGTTTGAAACTGTGCCTTAGTATGTAAACTACTTTAAGTTTACAGACATTTGAGTAATTAATTCCTTTCTATAAGATATGTCTACATACTAGAAATATTAAAATAGGCAAAAGATTAAAAATTATTTTTAAAAGCTAAATATTTCAGGACAAATAATAACTGTTTATATTCAAGAAAATGTAAAAGCTAGTGTTAACTAACTTGGTTTTCAAAACTACATAATGTTTAGTAGAAAATTTTAGTTCTCCACCATGTTTGTTGAGTTATTAAAACAACAGATTCTAGATGAGAAAATAGTATGCTAAAATTCTAGCTTTGACAGTATTTGTGTAACTTGGGTCAAATCTTTTAACTAGTCAAAGCTAAGTGTTTTTAGCTAGAAAACAAGGATGATATCTACCTAGCTACAGCATTTTGTGAGGATTATGTAACTGTATGTGATGCCCTATGATTTTATAATATATCAAATTTGCAACTCTTTAGCTGTCAGTGCTATAGACTTTAATCCTGAAAATCTATTTTAAAAAGAACCTATATTAATTTCCCTTTTGAGATCTATGGGACAAAAACATGTGTCCAAAGGACTTCAGTCTAAGAAAAACATTAAACAAACTCCTTCTGCCTTCAATAATTGAGATATTTTTTAAATGCACACAGAGCTATGTCTACCAATGGCACTCACTGATAGGACAAGCAAGACAATTTCCAAAAACAGATAATACAAGATTAATGTTCTACTTGTTAAATTCAGTATTCTTTGTTTTTGTTTTGTTGTTTTTTGTTGTTTAATAGGGTCCTTATTTAAATCTATTATTTCATTCATAACCATGAAAATTTGATACTATCCTGATTTGTTTTATGAGACTTATAATAAGTAATTTGTCACCTCTTTTTTTTTAATAATTCTGGGTATGCTTTTTAATGTTTCCATATGATTATTGTATCAGGGTTTTCCTATTGTTGTCATTTTAAAGTTTAAGAATACTTTTACCCAGCTATCACAGAAATGTATTTACAGAAAAGGGATGAGAATGTAAAAGAACAAATGGACTTTATTAATATTTAGGATATTTAAAGCCAATTTTATCAATCCTTCAGCCATCTTTGACACAGAGCATTAGAGAAAGTATTTTCTGACTTCTCTCCAAAATCACTAGGTGTATGAATTACAGAGCTTCTATATGTTAACGGATACAATACTGTATTTCTTAACTTCTATAACTTACTGTGGTGAGGCACTAGGAAGTTGACAATTTTTCTTCTTTTCCACTGAGAAGACAGACTCATAAGATGACTTCTCTTTCATATAACCCAAAATATGCTGCCAGATTGAAAAACTCAATGACTGCTTACCATGAAAACCTCAATTTGAAAAGTTAGCTATTATCTGAGAGGTTTTGTTTTCCTTCTACACCGAGTTATTTCCGAGAAGAATATTTATGCATGTAACACACACATAGTTATAATCTGTAGAAGCATATGAAACTTTTGATTTGTGAGCTCCTGAAGGAAGGTGGATATTATTCCAGTGATAAATAATATTTTACCTGTTTCTAAAATAGCTTAAGGATTCCCATGAGTTTATTATGAGACTTTTGTGTTAATCAAAACTTTTAACTTCTGGTAAATATAACCACAATCTATTAACTTTTCATTTCCTCCAGCACTAGCTGCTGGACCAAAACAACAAACAGGAGTAATGTAATCAGAAGAAGAGCACACTAACTCTATGACTTTAGTAAGCCATTTTCACTTTTGAGGTCTGTTTCCATGTGGACAAAGTGAAATAATTAGACTTAATTTTTTTTAAGATTTTATTTTCTAGTAATCTCTATACCCAATATGGGGCTCAAAATCATAACCCTGAGATCAGTGTTACATACTCTACCAAATGAGCCAACCAGGCACCTCAAGACTCAATTTTTGTTAAAATTTGTTTTCATTCTACAATTCTCTGATTTTTTCTTTTTTTTTTTTCCTTACTTTTTTTTGAGGGGGGGGTGGTAATATAAAACTTTAGGAAAATTACTAAAATCTCAGAACTCATTTTAGGGAGAATAATATGTGCTGTATATTCTAAAACAGAATGTAAAATGTCAATATTAAAACACTAAGAACTAATGTTAATTTAACATGGTGAGTTTGATCCAAGTTATGAAAAATTCACGATCCTCCCTCATTTAAGGGTTAAGACATTACTTAATTAACCTTGCTGCTGTTTTTGACACTGAGGACCTCACTTTTACTAAGCATGGAAAAGTAAGGACTTCTGCTTACATGATGCTCTTTTCTTATTTTTCTCTGACCTCTGTGACAGTCTGATCCCTTTTAAAGGACTATTCTCCCAACACCCAGATACATTTCCTGAGATGTGCTGCTTCAATCATCCATTATGCTTTTTTCCATTCCCTCATTAGGTGAGTTTATGTATTCTCTTGGTTTTAATTATCACTCATGTCCTGATGATTCCCAAATCTGCATCTCAGGCTCTGACCTTTCCCCTAAATTATAGGTTCATACCTAGCTGCTTATCCACAGACATCTCAAACTCAGCATAATAAATATGTATCACTTTCTTAATCCTACTCTTACTCCCATTTTCTCAATATTTATAGAAGGCAACAGTCTCTAGACCTTAGATACCCAACAAAACTTTCTGCAGTGATGAAAATGATCTATATATGCACTGTCTAGGATGATAGCAACTAGCCACATATGGCTGGTGAGCATGTGAAATGTGGCAAGTTTCGAACCAAATGAGGAAGTAAATACTTAATTTTGGCATTCTGAATTTCTTCACCTTAAAAAAAAAGTGTTTGGGTGGATACTAAATTCCTGCAGGTTTCCATTACCAGAGATGGGAGAAAAGGAGAAAGATTGTGGATAAAACATAAACCATAGTAAAGACAAAATTCTAAACCTCAGATGCAACCTCAATATATATTTTTTATTTTATTGGATAGAAAAATGAAGAAGTGCTAGTTGTTTTTTTTTAAACTTTTTTTTTAAATTTTTTTAATGTTTATTTTTGACAGAGAGAGAGAGCATGAGTCAGGGAGGGGCAGAGAGAGAGGGAGACACAGAATCTGAAAGAGGCTCCAGGCTCTGAGCTGTCAGCACAGAGCCCGACATGGGGCTTGAACTCATGGACAGTGAGATCATGACCTGAGCTGAAGTTGGACGCTCAACCGACTGAGCCACCCAGATGCCCCGAAGAAGTGCTAGTTTTATAAAACTTAGCTACAAAGCAATAGAGAATACCTGTAACTTATCCCATAAGAATAAAACAAGTATAAAACAATACATTGTTAAAAGTGTAACACATTGATTATCTGACAAATATTTATTGAGCACTTACTATGTTCAAGGCACTGTGCTAGGAGCTGAGCATTCTGCAAGAAAATAGACAGCTATCATTCAGACCCTCAAACATCTTTAATATGGTGAATTCTCTCCCAAACTCCTTTGCCAGGGGATGTATGGGGGAGGTTAAAAAGTTCAAGTTTATTTCACCCTTACAGGAAAATTGGGAAAAGAGAGTCAGTGAAAAATAACCATAAATACTTTTTCTTCTGAGGAAATAATTCTTTATAAAGTAAACTGCAGTATATACTTTCTTTAGAGCAGTATTTTGTTTTTATTAAGTCTGTTTTTTAGGGGCACCTGGGTGTCTCAGTCAGTTAAGTGGCCGACTTTGGCTCAGGTCATGATCTCCAGGATCATGGGTTCCAGTCCCACGTAGGGCTCTGTGCTGACACTCAGAGCTTGGAGCCTGCTTCTGTGTCTCCCTCTCTGTCTGATCCTCCCCTCACACTCTTTCTCTCTCTCAAAAATTAAAAAAAAAATTAAAAAGTCTGTTTTTTATAGCAATCTTTTGGAATGAAACAAAATGTAATATTAAAAAATAGTTTCAAAAGAATTATTCCAACTACCTAAGATGAAATTGGCATAAAAAGTGACGATGAAATATACATTAAGAACAACCTATGTAGATCTATGTTTAGTCTCAAAATCCTACAACAAAACTATATTACAGTTGTCAGAAAATATGGCAAGCCTTAAATAAATGTAAAATATTTTTGGAGTACAAATACTGATGGGATAAATATGGCACAAGTTTAAGTGACAGGTAGAAGAAATAGAAATCTGTAAGAGCTGATTAATTATTGCAGAATTATACTCTCAACTGATTGTTCTTCTTAAATATAAAAAGACTGAGTCTGCTGTTTATAAATACCATAGTGCTTTTTCATTAGTTATCATCTTCTCTTAAAAAAAGAAAGCTGATGGGTTAATTGTGAAGGTTAAGAGATATATTCTGATAGAAGTTTTGAGATGCAGGACCCATAATTAAAACAACAAAAAAATATATAGTGTAATTTATACTTAAGGGATATAATTTTTGGAGGGCTTTTAAGGACAAAGAATGTATTTTTCTCAGTTTATGTCAAAATATATGAAAAGATATATATATATATATATATATATATATATATATATATATATATATCCACAAAATTAAAAGATAATCATTAGCAATGTGTTCTACAATGTGCCATAAAAAGTAATTGCTTACTATACTTTTCCTATTAAGTAGAAAACAAAATGGATTATAATGGTACTTTTCTCCCAAAGCTAAATGATCCATATTTTATATATTCTACTACATATGAGTTAAGGTTTTATTATAACTTTGTCCCAGAATCTGCATAGTTTATCCACCATAGTATTTAGCCTCTTACAGGCACTCCAGTGAAAATTTCACAGAAACGTGCAATAATTTCATTATACCAACTGTGAATGGTAGGAGTACCTCAAAATACCTTAATGCCTTAATACCATAAGCCTTAGTGATTCATCACAGAGTAAATATTTATTTTTAAATTTTTATCTTATTTCATTTTATTTTGAGAGAATAAGATACACACACACACACACACACACACACAAACACACACACACACACACAGAGAGAGAGAGAGAGAGAGAGAGAGAGAGAGAGAGAGAGAGAGAGAGAGAATCTTAAGCAGGCTCCATGATCAACCCAGAGCCTGACACAGGGCTCGATCTCACCACCATAATTTCATGACCTGAGCCAAAATCAAGAGTCAGATGCTTAACCAACTGAGACACCCAGGCACCTCTATTTTAGTGCTTTTAGCAGAGCAAATATTTTTAAGTGTGCATACAAATAATTCCAAAACTATTAATTTTAGATTGAACAGAGATGGATGGTGCATTTTGTTTTTCTGCTCCAAATACATTAGGATTTATTTTAAAAGTGTAAATCATGGGGGAGCCTGGGTAGCTTATTTGGCTGGGCATCGAACTTCAGCTCAGGTCATGATCTCACAGTTCGTGAGTTCAAGCCCCATATCGGGCTCTGTGCTGACAGCTCAGAGCCTGGAGCCTGCTTCAGATTCTATGTCTCCCTCTCTCTCCACTCCTCCCCCGCTCGTGCTCTGTCTCTCTCCGTGTCTCAAAAATAAATAAACATTACAAAGTTTTTTAAAGTGTAAAACATGAATAATCCAAAGAAAATGCTTAAGGATTTTAGAGTCTTTTGATGCTATCACATCTCTGTATTCTTCTTTCTACATGAATGCTTTGTGTTTTCATCTTTATGCAACCACCTGCATTATCCTTTAAATTCCTTTCTGGATTATTACAGTTTTGCTAAATCTTCCTTGACATGTTACCACACAGAGTATCTTCTCAGAAGTGGATACCCCAAGCTTTATGAGAAGATCATGATGAGCTTTATTCCATCTTAGGGCTTTCTTCATGATTGTCCTTTGATATCCTCAGAATTAATAACATTAACTCACTACCTATCACTCTATTGGCCTAATATGGTTTAATTAACTCTAAATATTTTATTTTTAATATCCACATTAAAATTCACCCAACTTTTTCTAGTCACCTCAGACAATTTTCCCCTTGAATTCCTTTTTCTTTGGCTAGAAGTATTTGAGGTGATGATCCTGAAGGTGATTTTTAAAATAGGATGCTGACAAGATCTATTTTTGCATAGGGCAGTCCAGGAATACTACTGTGCTATTTTTTTTGTCATTCATATGTAATAATATCATTACTATGATAGATAAAGGATCCACAACATCATTATCTTCTATTTTATGTCATAAAGTAATGGAAACTCATCGGATATTGTTCGTCCTGCCTTGGCTCACAAAGCCATTTTTTCACTGTTGATTTCAACAAATATTAGATGCCTACTATGTGACATGAAACACTGCCATGTGCTGAACAGAAGAGATAAAGCAGAAATATTCAGAAAGCATGTGAGTGTGAGCAAGAGACAAAAGTTGTAACAAAATACTGTAATCGGTTTTGAAAGTACCATACAAGTCAGCAAAGGGAGCAATTCATCTACTTTACGGAGTGGGGTATCAGAAAAAGCTAATGATAAGCATTTTGTCTTTAGCTAGGCTTTCAGATATATGAAGGAGTTTGTAAGAAATACCTGGTGAAGAGAGGTGGAACAAGAGGAAGAGCATAGGGAACACAGATAGGAAATTGTATCATTTGTTAAAGAAAAGTGACTCAGTAACCCACTGTGACATTAATAAAGGAATCAAGCATACATAAGAGGGAGATAAATCTTCAAAAGAAGAATGCACAGAGGCTATGAAGGACCTGCTGGATTGTGCCTAGATGTTTCAACCTGATTCTCTAGGCAGTGGAGTTTTTTAGTGTAAGAGTCCACATTAAGGTCTATATTGGGAAAGATCACTCAAGCACAGTCTAAGATAAATGTGAGGAGGAGAGGCTGGAGGGACCAATCTGGAAACAATGGACTATTATAACAGTTCCAGATAGAAATTGCTGAGGGCAAAAAAAAAATAAGTCAGTAGGAGTTAAGAGGAGGAGAAGCAGCTGAGCAGAGGAGGAAAATGTTAGGAAACAAAACTTAATAAAACTTGGGAGACAAAAGGAAGACATGAAAAATCAAGTATGACTTAGAGCTTCCAGTTTAAATAACAAGTTAACTGGGATACAAAAACAGGAAAAACAAGTAAATAACTTTTATGAGTGTCTTAAACATTGGAACATATCCTGTTCATTTCTGGATCTACTGTTTAGCACAGGCACATTACAGGCATTTAAATGGTTGTGAATCAATGAATAAATTACATTCATTTTTGTGGTCATTTATTGCAGTCTCCATATTTTCAACCACAAATCTGACTTTCTAGATAACCAAAGTAGAAAAATGTTATAAGCATAACCAAATAGTTGGTAGGTAAACTTGTACAGGATGAAGTTTAGGGTCATTTATCATAATGCCTTGATCTTCCTGTATAAGGACACCATTAGCTTGTGTTCTTTGAGTTATTGTTTTTTTGAGCAGAGCTAGATTTGCACAGAATATTTCCATCACCTAACTTCCAGCTAGTTCATTCCCATAATATACAACTGTAAGTAGTTAAGGGAAGTCAGGATGACAATATTTGGTAATTAAAACATATATATGTATCAAATATACAGTATATAAAAGAAAGAAGGAAAGAAAGAAAAAGAAAGAAAAGAAGGAAGGCAGGGAGGGAGGAAGGAAGGAAGGAAGGAAACTGGGCAATATGCTAATCTCATTATTGGCATGCTTTTATGATTATGAGCAATAAATTTCTTTCATCTGTCACAGAATTTCTAAATTATTTTTAGATGTTAAACTTTACACATGGATATGCTTATTTGATAGGGAAATTTTTTTTTACAAAATAATATTCTGCGTTCATCTTTTCACATGTAGTAAAATGATACAATATTTGAATACCAACAACCTAAGAGGCACAAACTTATAATTATTAGGTGTGTGTCGCTAGCCAGCTTCATTCAATTCGCTGCATGACTCAGTTCAAAAGGGTGATTAATTGGCTGTTTCCTATTGCAAAATTAACGTTCCATCTATGATACATGCAAAAACACTGGGAAATTTTAAATTTAAGCTTAATCACCTTGTCTAAATATTAAACAGAGAAATAAGGGGAAGAGTAATTGACATTCAAACCTTTCCTGAGGTAGAACAATTTTCCACTTGCTCTTACCCAATGATACACTCCGTATACAATGATTGTCTATCAGTAGTCAACACCTCTGGAGGTGGAATACAGAAATTGCCTCCTCTGCTTAACTAGTTGGAGGGAATGCGACAAGGATTAGTTACGCATGAGAGGGTATCGGTAACCCCAGCAAGTCTCAAAATAATGACTCTCCTTATCCTGCAGTCCAATCATTTTAGCTAGGAGTGGATTGAAATGTTTAATTATTACTTGGAAACTGAGTAGACCATTTTGTTCTACTTTTTTCCTCACTATTGTGCTACGTTCTTAAGTAGGTTTTTTACAACTCCACAAAAAAATGTCGGTGTATTTCTACATAAAAATACACTTATTATTATTATCCTAAAACCTCTCTTTTTACCTGTGGGAGAAAATTCCCAAACAAGGTTCCATTCCAGTAGAGTCATTTTGCAGTCATTTCTGGATTGTCATTGCTTTACATGTCTGTACTGGTAATAGCAGGGTTTTTTCCAATGAATTCCTCAGATTAATACATTCACATTTCAACATGAAAGTACAGTTTAGCATTTTGAGAACTGATGATGGAATTTAATTTCCTATATTTATTTTCACATTTTAAGTGAAATGTTTTCATTTCCTTATCGTTTTAAAGGAGTTCTCATTATAAACACATGATTTCCTCTCAAGTGTTAATTCTATCTGCATAGAAATACAGTATAGATTTTAGTCAACTATGTCAGTTTCCTAGAAGGACACTTTGAGTCTACTGACCCAAAATAACTCTTTTAGTTATCTACAGAATTTTAAATGTTTCTTTCCTCAAGAAAGGTGGTCAATTAATAATGACTTCTGCAAACAGCAACATTTTACACATAGTAGGCACTCAAAGATGTTTGTTTAAATTAGTAAATGTTCAACAAGGTATTGCAATCCATTTAGAAAGGGTAACATGTGGTAAGGAAAAAAAAACAGAAAGTGACATATAAACTAACGCAAATTGAATGAGAGGCCTGGAACTATTGGAAATAACATCTGAGTGACAATGAAACCAGGCTATTACCTAGTTCTGCTACCATCTAGCTCTATGATATTAAAGCCACATGCTTAAAATAAATATAAAAGTGAAGCAGTATTATAATGATGAATAAACACAGGGAGGCTAGGAAATGTGCCTTTGGTTGCAATAATAGCATTATTGACCTCTCTGGACTTGTTTCCTCATTTTATTTATTTTTTTAATTTTTGTAATGTTTATTTATGTTTGAGACAGAGAGCCGGTGTGAGCAGGGGAGGGGCAGAGAGAGAAGGGGACAGAAGATCTGAAGCAGGCTCTGCACTGACAGCAGTGCCCCATGTGAGGCTCGAATTTACACACTGTGAAATCATGACCTGAGCCAAAGTCAGCTACCTATCCTACTGAGCCACCCTGGCACCCCTCATTTCCTCATTTTAAAATGAGAAAGTTGAACTAAATGACCTCCTACACCTTTTCATATTAGAACATTATAATTTTCATGAAGGGAACCAAAAGTAAAAGCATGATCAAAATTGCTAAGGTTAAGCCCTGAAAACTTCCTAAGTCTGGCTTTATTTGAAATTTGCTAGAGAAGGCAAATATGAATAGATTAATGAATAATCAAGCAGCAACAGTCCCAGCACACTTGTTTGTTGAATGAGTGAATGAAGCAGAAATAGCATAAATTATATTTATATCTTTATAATTTATAAAGTCTTTTCTAACAAATTATGAATGTATCCATTTCATCCTAAAAAGATTCTTTTGAAAAACTAAGTACCCAGAATTCACTAAAATACATGAAAGGTGGAGCCATGTTTCATAGCCAAGCCTTTGGAGTCTAGCCCCAGCTCTTAACTGTAACTGTCAGACCCAATCAGTATTTTTTTCTCCACTTCTTATGTTCCTGCTTCCACAGGAGTCATCATCTCCCTATTCAATACCTTTTGTGCTTTTTACCACATATACCTCAATTAGTATCCTCTGGCTTTGTGTCTCAGATATAAACAAGCATCCTTTTATCTTTTTTTCTTTCTTTTTTCCTGCCACATCCTCTTTTCTAGCCTAGTTTGCTACAAACATGTTTATTCATTTTAATTTCATATCTCATTTAAAAGTGATATAATACTGTGAAAATTTCGATATAAAATGGAGACAAGAATTGAGAATTCCCTGAGCAGACAACACCATTTAAACTATGTAAGCAAAACTAAATCTAGCTCATTTCATGAACAAAAGTAAAACTTAACTTAGATGATTTCTTGTAAATGTCTCTGAAAAGCATAAAAGAAACTGAAGTCATCTTCCTAAAAGTGGTCTGAGAAAATCACTTTTAACCCACTCCCTGCCATCTGACAATAATAATCACTGTAAAAGTTAACAGCTTCCTCCCTCATTTTTACTTTATAAGCTAACCTGTAACTTCATACCCTTGAGCTTCATATCGGTTTTTATTTTTGAAAGCTCCCAGTTTACAAACTGTTCTTATATGTACAATAAACTCTAAATACCATTTATTGATTTTGTGGTTTTAATTTTGATATTTCTGGACTTTTGATAATAGCTAATGTTAAGCCCAACACTATATCTAACCAAAAGCAGAGAAAATTATAACCATAAATTTTAAGTGAAATTAGATATAAGAATCAGAGCTACAGATTTCTAAAGCCCCAGAAATGTTTAAAGACCCTAAAATTCCTAAAATTCCTTATTCTGTTTTAAATAAAACCATTTTATAACAATATTCAAGAAACTATTACCCAATTTAGAAATTTATAAATATTACAACAATTGTGGTTCCCTCTGTTGTCCTTTGAAATCATATACTATTTTAGCTACATGAAATACATTTTAGTTTTTTGAGGCAGGACTAAAAACTATCAGGGTTTTTTTGTTTTTGTTTTTGTTTTAATTTTACTTAAATCCAAGCTAGTTAACATACAGTGCAGTAATGGTTTCAGGAGTAGAATTTAATAACTCATCACTTACATATCCCACCCAGTGCTCATCCCAGCAAGTGCCCTCCTTAATGTCCATCACCCATTTAGCCCATCCCCCTACCCAACACCCTTTCAGCAACCCTCAGTTTATCTATATTTAAGTCTCTTATGGTTTGCCTCCCACTTTTTATCTTATTTTTCCTTCCCTTCCCCTATGCTCATCTGTTTTGTTTCTTAAATTCTACATGAGTGAAATCATACAATATTTATCTTTTTCTGACTTATTTCACTTAGTATAATACACTCTTTGTTCTATCCACATTGTTCTAAATGGCAAGATCTCATTATTTTTGATCACCAAGTAATATTCCACTGTATTTATATACCACATCTTCTTTACCCATTCTCCAGTCGATGAACATTTGGGCTCTTTCCATAATTTTCAGATTGCTGATATTGCTGCTATACATATGGGATGCATGTGTCCCTTCGAATCAGAATTTTTGTGTCCTTTGAATAAATGCCTTGTAGTGAAATTGCTGGGTCATAGGGTAGTTCTATTTTTAATTTTCTGAGAAATCTCCAAACTGTTTTCCAGAGTGGCTTAACCAGTTTGCATTCCTATCAGCAATGCAAAAGTGTTCCCCCTTCTCTGCATCCTTGCCAACATTTGTTGTTGCCTGAGTTGTTAATTTTAGCCATTCTTACAGGTGTGAGGTGGTATCTCATTGTGGTTTTGATTTGTAGTTCCCTGATGATGAGTGATGTTGAACATCTTTTCATGTGTCTGTTAGCCATCTGGGTATCTTTTTTGGAAAAGTGTCTGTTCATGTCTTTACCCATTTCTTCACTGGGTGTTTTGGCTTTTTGGGTGTAAGACTATCAGTTTAAAAGGGAGTTAAAACCATTGAAAATAATATAAAATTCAATATAACCACTGGAAAATGATAGATTTCCTTTTTAAGTTATCTGCCATATTACCAGTTGAAAAAAAATGTTCAATGGTTACAATTTTTTTTCTTATAAAAAAGGTATTTTCTATTATATCAGTTGGCTAATGCTGATTTGGACTGCTACAGAGATAAATTAAATCTTATTTTTCCAAAATGTTAACCAGTTCAATACTTTTTTTCCAAAACAGATGAATCAAAAGAAATCAGATATCAAAAAATAGATATATTTATGTTATTTAACTCACTATAAAAAAGTGCTTTTTAAAAATATACATATAAATTCAAAAAACTACACATAACATTAGTGATGGCATTTTTCAACTAACAAATATCTCAGTACAAATAGCATCATCTTATTTATACAGTACAAAATAAAGTTTTGAATGTTTAGAGTCAAAAATACTTTAAGTTTTTTCCCAAAATGAAACTGTTATGCAATTTCTACATATGAGTTAAAATAGCCTGGTTATAGGCATTTGGAAACAGGGACAAAGTTACATGTAGTTATATTCCTACAGCAATTGTAAACTTCCTTTCAACATGTTTGTCCCAATGATACAACATCTACTACATATATATTACTGCCATTCTTTGCAGTCAATTCCAGAGCAATGCGACTGTCACTTATTAGCTGCAGTTCTGAAAGATGTTAATATATCTTGAGTTCCAACTATGCTTAGCAAAAGATTTTCATATTCTCATTTCCTGGTTACTGCTTTCTAAAGACAATCATTGCACAGGTAAATCTCTCACAGCTATTCATTACATTTGGCGTTAATGGTGCTAGTAATTTTTTTTTTTGAGAGGACAACCTCACATTGAGACCACTGCAGTGATCTGTATATTTGTGTTTTTATATATGTGTATATTTGTGTTTTATATACACATTCATATTTTCAATGTTTTCCATAATCTAGTCTCACCACATACTTCCAACACTTTTTCCTCAACCTTTTCCAATCCTACAAGGAACCAGTCTCATGGCTTTTGGTACATCCTGTGCTTAGTTCTGTTTCTAATATATTCCCTGTGCTCTTCTTTCTATATGGGACACCAGCTTTCCTTAACTCTATTTATTAATACTGCATCCTTGTAAGTAAACCAAACTGAATTCTCAAAATCTTAAAAGACTATAGCCCATACTGATCCTGGCATTCTCTGAAATTCAACTGTATATATACATAGTCTACAATAAATTCACAACACGTTGTTCTTTGTTTTAGGTTTGTTTGTTATAAATCTGGAAGCAGAACGTAAATTTCTTGTGAATAAAGGTCAAGTCTATTATTTCATTATTTATGTCACCCACTCCAGATGAAGATATAACCAGCTGCTGTAACACCTTATACTGTTCCAAAGAAAGCAAAAAGTAATTTTCTGACAACACATCTAGCCAGGAAATAGCATCAGCTTCTCTGTGCTTAGCCCAGTCACAAGCCTGTCATCATCAACTCCAGAGTAAAATAGTACTGCCTTTTTGGGGGGACCTATTTTCTATGTACTCCAACTATGTGATTCAACTGAGGGTTGCCTATCATAATACTAAGTCCTTCTAGCCATATGGTTTTAAAAATAATGAGACCTGGGTCAATCAGAGGCACTCCTTGAGGATTTTCCAACTGGAATGTAAAAGAGGAAGGACCTTATTTTCTGAATAGCAAAATTTAGAATATATGGGTCTGGAAGATGTTGGTAACTATGGTTCCACTCCCTGGAAAAATTAATCTGGAAAAATAACATTAATACACAGATGAAAAATAAGAAGAGTGGTTCCTAGCATTGCTATAGTTCCTGGTTTGATTATCTCTAAGGCTCAAATATGTCTTTGCTCTTCCAGCAGATAAGTAACTGGAACTCTTTTGTGGATATACATTCAAAAGTTAACAAAAAAGGAGAAGCATATTGATTATTTTAATCTCTTTATTTTTAATATGGACATATTCTAAATTTAGTTCTGGGAACAGATATAATTTCCGTAAAGGCAGGTAAAAATAACAGCAGTCCTTTAAGATACAAATGATGTTACTATTTACAAGTATAATAATGTAATAAATCACATTAGCATCCTTAGTCTCTCCTACAAAATCTAGATATCTAATAAAGTATAAAAATTCTGAGAAAATACCAGGCATGGCCTAGACCAAGAACAACTTCAACACTCATGTGAATATTGGATATGATTAGAACTCAAACAAGACAAAGAGCAGTTTACCTTCGATCCAACATTTTGTTTAGAAACATTTCACAAATAGGGTTGACAGGGTGCTTTCATTTCTGACATTTATAGTCTACTTGAATCACAATTAGTAATTTATAATTGATTTCTAAATTTGAGAAATTTTCCAAACAGTTTTAAGAGACATATTCTTATATAGGAAATGATATCATTCTAGTCTATATTCATTAACATAAAATTATAAGAAAGAGAATCTTTCACAGTCTTTAGGTGTTACTGTTAAGCTATCAGTTTCCTTTAACTCAACCAATAACTATTTATAAATACTTATGTATATTTTAGATTTATTCTCATATTTCCAAACTACATATAAAATAAAATCCTATTGTATCACAGCTCACTATTAAAGATGTTTGTAGGGGCGCCTGGGTGGCTCAGTTGGTTAAGTGACCAACTTTGGCTCAGGTCACGATCTCACAGTTCGTGAGTTTGAGCCCTATGCGGGCTCTGTGCTCACAGCTCAGAGCCTGAAGCCTGCTTCAGATTCTGTGTCTTCCTCTCTCTGCCCCTCCCATTCTCGCTCTCTCTCTCTCTCAAAACTAAATAAGCATAAAAAATAAAAAATAAAAAAATTAAAGATGTTTATGGGGCACCTGGGTGGCTCAGTCAGTTGAGCATCCAGCTTCAGCTTGGGTCATGATCTTGTGGCTAATGGGTTCAAGCCCCACATCGGGCTCTCTGCTGACAGCTCAGAGCCTGGACCCTATTTTGGTTCTGTGTCTCCCTCTCTTTCTGTGCCTCCCCCAATCATGCTCTCTCTCTCTCTCTCTCTCAAAAATAAATATTAACAAAAATTTTAAATAGATAAAAATATAAAGATGTTTGTATATGGCACAGGTTATATTGTGCTACCTCAAGTTTCAGTACTAAAGATGAAAATAGTATTTAAACCTGAAAATCTGTAAACAAATGTCTGTTCTCTATTTCTATAGGTAAAAAGGGATGTTTTATTACGTACCTATAAACTTTGCAGAATATAGAGATTGTGTATTTATAGTTGGTTAACTAATTACAAAGAGGAAATAGGCTAATATTTAACTTTAACAAAGAGCTAATATAAGTACACTTGAAAGAGTCCTATTAAGCAGATGATTTGAAATGAATTGTATTCCAGGGGTGCCTGGGTGTATTAGTCAGTTAAGTGTCCAACTCCTGATTTCAGCTCAAGTCATGATTTCACAGTTCTAGAGATTGAGCCCCCATGTTCAGCGAGGAGTCTGCTTGGGATTCTCGTCCTTCCTCTCTCTGCCCCTCCTCCACTTGCATGCGTGTGTGTGTGTGTGTGTGTGTGTGTGTGTGTGTGTGTGTGTGTGTGCATGCCCATGCGTGTGTCACACACAATAGATGATTATTCAGCCATCAGAAGGAAGGAAATCCTTCCACTTGTGAAGACATGGATGGACCCTGAATGTATTATGCTAAATAAAAAAAAGTCTGACACAGAAAGACAAATACTGTATGGTATCATTTATATGCAGAGTCTTAAGAAAGGAAAGGAGGGAGGAAGTACAACTTAAATGTTCTCACAAAAAAAATTTAATATGTGAAGTGATGGATGTGTTAATTAACTACATGGTGGAAATCCTTTCACAATTTATATGTATATCAAATAATCACAATGTATATTTTAAATATCTTGTAATGTCAATTATACCAAAATAAAGCTGAAAAAAAAACAATCTGGTCTTTTCCACTTAAAAGATTATTTTGGATATAAGGACCAGATTGTTTTTAAAATCTGCCACTGTAATATAAATGAAACATACAGCTACTTTCTAAAATGATCTATTCCTTCTCCACCTCTCACTGCTGTTGTCATTGTTATTTTATCTGGGGCAGGAATCATAAAAGAGATCCAAAGTCCCATTTTGCATAAATAGATCCTTTTACTGGTAATGCATTAATGTTAATAACACTGCTAGAGGGGGCACCTGGGTGGCTCAGTCAGTTAAGCGTCTGACTTTGGCTCAGGTCATGATCTCGCAGTCCACGAGTTCGAGCCCCGCGTCTGGCTCTGTGCTGACAGCTCAGAGCCTGGAGCCTGTTTCCAATTCTGTGTCTCCCTCTCTCTCTGCCCCTCCCCTGTTCATGCTCTGTCTCTGTCTCAAAAATAAATAAACGTTAAAAAAAATTTAAATAATACTGCTAGAGTATCTCTAATAATTATATACATTCTAGTAGTATTATTAATATTGACATATTACCAATTATTAAAATTATTTCCATTTTGATGTCAGCCAGTAGCAAATCTGGATCACATTTACCCTATTATCCAGTTGGTTAACAAAGATAAAAGAGAGATTTTAACACTTGTTTTCATCACTTCTTCCCTTTCAAATTAGAGATGATGTTAGTGACACTGGAGAATGTCTACTACTTTAAGTGAGGGAAGTCTATTTCTGTCCTAAAAACCAGGAAGTCCATTTGTATGTCAAATACCTATCAGTTTACACCTATGTGTATTTTTTTAAATATTTAATCATTCCAAATCTAATATATGCCAATCAAATATATTCAAAGGGAATTACTAGTATTCAAGTTTATCAACTGTAGTTTGTTTAATAAATAGGTATAACATATTACAAAAGATATATCCATAAAAGTATCTTTTATTCAACTTGCCTACATAAGAGAAAGGACAGGAAGAGAGTTGGAGCTAAAATGCACTGAAAGTTAAAATACATTGACACAACAACTCTTTGTTGTAGGAATTACTATCTCTACTGTACAGTTAAGGAAACAGGCTCAGAAAATGCAAATAAATTGCACAGCTAGAAAGAGGTGTATAGCTCATTTGAATCCAGATCTACTTGGTTCTAAAGTCTTTTCCTTTGCTCTATTGCTTCTTGACTTCTCTTATGCCTTGTAAACAAATATGCAGAAAAAAAGAAAAATTACTATGTATTTAATTTGAGACATCAAGAGTTCCATAAAAACACCTATACCTTAAGTAATTTTTAATGAAAGCAAATGCTGAGAGATGGAAAGTATACAAATCAAGAAAGTGGTGTTTTTCAAACTACCTACAGTAAAGGAATAAGTTGGTTGTTTCAATTTCAAGTTGCCACTTTACAATACTTGTAAAACACATAATTACCTGAAAAAATTAGTAGAAAAATGATCGTGTGCTTGGGTTTCACAGCAATGTCAAATTGGTATAAAAATTTCTAACTGCTTGCTCTCAATTTTTGAACTTATCTGTAGAAGACCAGAACCAGTGTGTGGACCATAGTTTTAGTAAAATTCAGCTAGAACAGGTTTATCATAGGTTATGCAATGAGTTTAACATATATTAACTTATATATTAGAAGATATATTTTTTCACATAGATTTTATTAAAATATAAAAGCCTATTCCCAATTTGTTGCAAAATCCTGATACTTCATTAAGTTGCTTTCCATGCTAATTTAGTATAAAAGAAAAGTGCGGCATAAGATTAAGAAAGTTGAAAACAGAATAAAATATATATTGTCTTACCCAAGCAGGTAGATAGAAACGCATAGGCCTGTCAACTCAGATAGCATTCATTTTGTTCTGTGTGTGTATACATGAAATTGTTATTAAGGATCAACATGCAACATTGCTAATTACTTTTGAATATGGTAATTATTATTCTGTAGTTAAAATTATTTCATCTTCTTTCTGACAGGCTCAGGGGATGTGATTTGTTCTTACTAAATATATTGATAATCACAGCAATGGAGAAACAAGATGACTAATGTTGTGTTTATCCTTTCTGTCAAAGCTGGCAGATAAAAACAGATTTCCACACTTGCCATTTTCCAAAATGTGGCAGCAGTTCATAATAGATCCCTAAATGCATTTTGACAAAGTGAAAATTTGTTTTACATCATGAGATCTGGGCAATGATTCTAGAAAAATGTGATAATTAAATTCAGAAAACAAGAAACATGAACTAGATTTTTCCCACAGCATAGTAAGTAGCTTTGTGTAACAAACTATATAATGACATTGTTATTTAGTTTTTAATTTTCTTTTTCAAATGTTACTAATGTGGAGTATACTTAAACACAATGGATAGGGTAATGAGATTAGTATTTACTGATTAAATAATTATCAACTCTTTTTTTTGTAATTTGGGAATAAAACTGTCTTATTAATTTTGGTATATGGATAAAACTACAGCTAACAAATACTGGAATTTTCATTTGTGAAGCATTTCCTTTCTCAGAGTGCATAAAGAGCATCTAGTAAGAATTTATGGTAAAATTTGGAATTAAACAAATAGTATGATAATCTTCACAGAGATATTACTGCAGTGAAAAAACAAATGTTTCCTGACATCATCAAACTGAAGTATATGTTTTAATATTCACACTAATTCTGAATAGAAAAAAAGAGGCAGTTGATAAGCAATTTATAATAGTTAATAAAAGCCAGTCAGTTGTAGAAAATTCCATAAAATGATCTTTTATATTTAACAAAACATAAAAGATAGTCTGAAAGTTATAAAACACAAAATAATAATTTTTCCAATTATTTTGTTAAGTTTATTGTTTCCATTTAATTGCCCTACTTAGAGAATATAATAAATTAGAGATAGGTAATAGAAAATCCAATTAATAGCCCAACATGACTCAGAAAATACAGGCAAAATATTGATATATTAGAGTATTTGCTCAGTGATGTCGTAAACTGGTATATTTACAAATAGTAGTTCAGTAAATGATTATTTAATTAAAACATGTTAATATAGAAGGCATATAAGAGTAATAAGGTTCAAAGTAGCAAGTTTCCTGATACTAAAACAACACTGACTGTGCCTGTCTCACATTGGGATTAACTTCATATTGCACTGGCAGAGAAAAGCTTTAATTCACGTTAGTATCATTGGAATGACCATTGTGGTATGGTATTAGTATCTCTCAGCTGCCAAAGAAATAACCTGTGACAAGGCAATAACTTACCCTGAACCTCAGTAGGGGTATAGGCTTTGCAGAATCATGCTGTGCATTAAGGATTTACATGAATAAACTTTCTGAAAATGTTGGGGTTCCTGAGGATTCTGTCTTTAGCATGCTGCTCGTCTCAGTCTTTTTGATTAACTCACGTATCATCATGGCTTCAACATCCACAAAGCTCTCTAGTCTTACCCTCACCCAAGAAATTTATGTTCTTATATTCAGTCGCCTGTTGGCAAGTCATTTTTTAAATGTTTCATTTATTCTTGAGAGAGAGAGAGAGAGAGAGAGAGAGAGAGAGAGAGAGAGAGAGAGAGAGAGTGAGCGCATGAGCAGGGGAGCAGCAGAGAGAGAGAGGGACACAGAATCTGAAGCAGGCTCCAGGCTCTGAGCTGTCAGAAGAGCCCGATGTGAGGCTTGAACTCACAAGCTGTGAGATTGTGACCTGAGCTGAAGTCACACTCAACCAACTGAGCAACCCAGGTGCCCGGCCAGGTATTTTTGATAGAACTTTCCGCAGACACCTTAAATTCAACTCGCCAAAACATAAAACATTCCTTGATACCTAGCCATTCTCCTTCTTATGGTGTCTATTTCTATTGTTAGCATCAACATCTCCCAAACTCTGAAACTAGAAGGCTTGAAAATCTTAATTCTTGCTTCTTCTTTGTCACTCACATCCCTAACTTTCCTCTAGCACCTCCCATTTGCCAGCTTCATGGACGTGCAACCAATGAAGCCACATAAAGATCCCTTGCTTAGATGGGTCCCATGCTTTTCTGCTGGTCTACTGTCACCATCTTGAAATTGTGAATAATTTTTAATAAGGACTTGTGCATTTTCTTCCATTGAGCCCTGTAAATTATGTTGCCAGTCCTGCCACCCATGAACTATATTCTGTAAAAACTGTGTTAAAGCCTCTAAATACACTATGAAATTTCACTTTCTTGTCTGTATTCTCATTTTCACTCTGCTGGGAATGTCTCATTTGCTGATCAAATTCTCAAATGCTCATTTCTAGTGCCACCCCCCTCAAAGCCTTCCCTGCATAATTAAGTTAGGTTAAGCACTCCTATAATGCCACTTGAATAACTCTATTATTTCGTTACATGACTGTATTATTACCTGTCTTTTGTATCTCTTATGTTCTCTGAGCTCACAGAAAGTAGGAATTATTTTGCAAATTACATAGTAACACTAAAATACACGATCAAGTTTTATTATATGAATGAATAACATGATGCAAAAAAGGTATAATAAGAAACTTGCTTTTGAGTTTTATAAATTAGTGTTGTTTATAGAACAAAAAGCTACTGGAGTTTTGTCTTAATTAAATGAATAAAGTAAGACTTGTATTATCAATTCTATGTCCTAAATAGCTTTTGAATTTCTCCACTTCTCACTTCCTTACCCCTACTCAGTATGATAGCTTTCCTCTCTGGCATGAACTACTGTATGGGCTCTCTTGTCTTTTTTTTTTTTTTAATTTTTTTTTCAACGTTTATTTATTTTTGGGACAGAGAGAGACAGAGCATGAACGGGGGAGGGGCAGAGAGAGAGGGAGACACAGAATCGGAAACAGGCTCCAGGCTCTGAGCCATCAGCCCAGAGCCCGACGCGGGGCTCGAACTCACGGACCGCGAGATCGTGACCTGGGTGAAGTCGGACGCTTAACCGACTGCGCCACCCAGGCGCCCCTCTCTTGTCTTTTTCCAATCCATTCTCAATAAGGCAGCCAGAAGGATTTTTCAAACAAAAATCAGATTGTATACGCATTACAATTATTATTTGCCTACATCCCCCAGATTTCAGGTTAAATATTATTTTGTTGGTGATATCTAGAAAATTATTCAGCTCATAAATTAAAACAAGCTACCCCTTCCCCAAACACATGTACACATACACACACACACACACACACACACACACACACCTCACAGATACATACATAACATTAATGTCTCTCATCGTACCTTTCGTTTTTTGCACTTAGATGAGGTTGTGACTCATAACATTTGGTGAGATGAATTAATAAAGTCTGTCTCCCTCACTAGATTGAAAACTTTGAGTCAGTGTTCATACTTACTTTGCCTTACATTCTATCATGAGTAGACCTGGCAGATAGTAAGTAACCAAAAAGAATTTGTGAAATTAATGTTGGACAGCAGTATTTTATAAATACATGACACAGGAACTTCAAAGACTCTAAAATGTATATATCCTGATTATAAATACTATTCTCATTCTCCTCTGCCCTCTTTAATACAATAGTTTGTATCGGTTGCCTATTTCTTCACATTGCACTTCGTTAAAATGCAAACACATAGATTTCTCTAAAGATCGCGAAGAAGCATTCCATAGTATATTTGTTTAGTTTGCATATCTGAGTTCTTCCCCAAAGACCCTATTGAACATCTGAGAACTCAAGAAAAATGATGCTAAAGGCCCACAAGTTTGTGAAGAATAAAACGCGGCTTTCCCCACTTATGTATTAACACAAATTAGCAAGTTTCATAAATATACAACTAGGAACTATAAAAAATCCTTTCCCATCTATGACCCACAGAGCTTCAAACATTATTTTAAGTAAATCCCTTGAAGACTTCCATAGGTCCATAAAATAACTCTCAGAGAATGACTTCTTCATGAAACAAGACTTAGAGATAACCACTTCAGAAGTCTACCATCAATTATGAGGACCCTATCTAACCATTTCTCTGCTTCTGCTTATGCTTCAGAATGGCTTTTGGAACAGTGATTCTTATGTGTTCTAAACCTTAATCCTTAGTTTCCTCACCTACAAAGTGGTTAGTAATGACACCACTACTATAATGTAATTACAAAGATTAAATGAGATGATCTACGTAAAACACACAGTAAACTGTTTATCAACTTAAGAATATGCCATAAATCTTAGCCAAAAATTGCAAATACTCAAAACTTTGTCTTGAAACCACAGAGATATGAATAAAAGTGACAGAGCAATACAAAGTTTTAACTGGAAGGCAAAAACCAAAGCTGGAAGATTGTGTCTGTCAGGCAGTTTGATTGGTTCTCATTAGCTCCTCTCTGGCACATGCTTTCCTGCCTATACTTCTGCCGTTTTGATAGCTATGCAAAATTACACCACCAATGCAATCAGATAAAGAATCCAAAAGGAACCGTTACAATTAATTTGACTGAGAACGAGGCATGGAAGATAAACGTGCAGTACACCCTCAGGACCACAAACAGTTTACATTTATCTCTATTTATCCACGTGTCAATTAATGAGCCAACTGGCTATAAGTCTTTAATAAGAAGCAATCATTTCCAACTAAAGTCGCCAAATTCCTATAATTCAAATCTGCATTCTGTGATGACTTTTAAATGAAAAGAAAACATGTTTTTAAAAGCAGTGTTCCCTTCTTGAATATTTCCACTTTACTGCTTTTGAATCGCCCAAGTTCAAATGAGACAATTAAATGCTGGGTCTTTTTTTGTTGTTGTTCAGAGGCAAGATGAAGGTAATTTGCTGCTTCATGCATCTGTTTCCTCATCAGCACAGTGAGGACTAGGCTAATTAGGGGATGAAAACAATATGGTCATATGGATAGGCCAGATTGCTTGTCACTCAGTTTTTCAATATGTGGGCTCTGTTTGGAGGACAGGAAACAGATAATGATTCTCTGGTGTCTCTCTCGCAATGCATGAAAAGAAAGAAATGTGAAGTGTTCAGATGTTTACCTGCTTATTTTTAGCTTTTATCCTAGGAATAATCTTACTGAGCTGTGTCATTTGTTTGGTCTTTACAATAATATTCTTTATTAGAAAGCCTTAACCAAGTCTACTGACTTCCATCAAGAATACAGGTATCCAACAAAACCACGTGCATTCAATTTATTATTCTGAAATACTGTATGGGCCACAAAGTCTAATTTAATGAAATTGATGCAGTAGGAAGAAGTTAACATTTGAAAGTGTAAGAGTAATTCTAGAGCTTTCACCAGACATGTTTTCTGGTGCCAGTCTGTCCTCAATCACTTTGCAGATAGAATTCAGACACAAAAATGTCTAGTCACAGGCCTGGCTTGGAAATATGAGCCTGAACAATGAGATTCTCTCTCTTTCATAGACACTTGAACAAGGAAATTCCAAAGGGAAGACTGGAAACAGAAGTTGAAAACATTTAAGATTTTCACAAGTAAGTGTATGGAAAAGTTATGAATAAATACAAAATAAGGGTGAGAAAGAATAGCTAGATGGTAAAGACAGAAGTATAGAACAAACACACAGAGAAAAGCAGAGATATCATGAGAGTGTGTGCACATGGGTGTGCATGCATGCCAGAGAGGGAGGAACAAATGAAAGTATTGTTTTTTTTTTTAATTTACATCCAAGTTAGTTAGCATAACTAATGCAATAATGATTTCAGGAGTAGATTCCAGTGATCCATCCCCTACATATAACACCAGTGCTCACTCCAACAAGTGTCTTCCTCCATGCTCCTTGCCCATTTAACCCTTGCCCCACCCACAACCCCTCCAGCATCCCTCCCTTTGTTCTCTATATTATCGTTTTATATTATTTTTGCTTTCCTTCCCTTATGTTTATCTGTTTTGTATATTAAATTTCACATTTGAGTACTGATTTCTACTCCTGACAGCTCCAGGATCCTATTCACCTGAAAGTTCCAGATTCCTAGTGCCCTGAAGTTTGCAGGTACCAGTTCCAATAGAGTCTGACCATTTTGCATATCCCATCTTTGGATTTTCCTCAAGTGTATCATCTCTCTTACTAATAATGCTATAAACTGAATACTATTAAGACCTCCAACTGGATTAGGTCACTAGTTTTCCAAAAGGTAAGTAGAAACCGGCAGATATACTTCCATATCAAATACTGTCAGAAATCCTACCTCTCTCCCAAAACCTCCAAAGATCAATTTGGGGGTAGGAATGGTGACTTAGTGTTTCCTCTTCACTGAGTTCCCACTTCTTCTGCATTCTCTATCTTAACCCTAAATTTTCACCTTCAGCATTGTTGTGGCGGATTTCCTTCCTTCTTCCTTCCTTCTTTCTTCCTTCCTGTAGCATGATTGTCAAGCTGGGTGCTACCTCAATCTCTTTACTCCTCCAAATGCCACACATTCAAGGTTGTATATATAGCCAACTTTATTAAAATTTAAAACCAAGAGTGCCACATTAGAGCAAATAAATACCAGGGATCCCTATTCTTAAAGTCTCTCAGCCATTTTTATTTTAAAGGAATATCTTCTAGAAAAAGTCTTGTTTCCTTGCCATGTTGCTAGACTCCCTTTCATTCCCTTGGTTCCTTCCTCAACCCTCCAAATCCTTGTAATCTCCAAGAGCAACCTCTCTTTTACCTCAGACACCTGAACTGTAACCAGGGAATCTTATCTCCATCACCCATTAAATATACCAATCAAACCATACTCCAAAAGATAGCCCCTTTTCTCCTCAAAAATTCTGCAGTTGCAAGTTAAGAAAAGAAAATTTTTACAAAAACAAGAGCATCCAACATTGAGTAGTTACCATGTACTAAGCACTATGCTTAAGAGCCATTAACTGATTTAATTCTTCCCTTATGTTGAAGATTCCATTAATATCCCTGTTTTAGTGACAAAGAAAGTTGCCTAAGGCCTACCACATTAGAAAGCATGGGGCTGACTCTGTAATTGAGTCTGAACTGGAACTTTTCCTCACACCTTTACAATTGTGCCTCTGCCCTGTTGGCTCATACAAAACCTCACAATAAAGCTGATATGCTGATGATAGAAAATACATTCAAAATTCCTCTGGGATATGTTCTGTGGAGCCCATAAGCTCTAGAACTGGTGAAAGACTAGAATAGAAAGAAGTAGCACATACAGAAGCTTTGATGAAACTGAATGTCATTTAACAGGGGACTTGAGGATGAGTTCTGCCTAATAGCAGGTCATGGTGTCACACAGCGACTCTCCGATGAAGCTTCATGTGTTATTAGAAAGTCAATCCTGCATACATGCGGGAATGTTCTATCTTTTTCCTATCATGTTTATGAGCAAAGAAAATTTCTAAAGGTATTTCTACATATGTAGGCTTCTCAATTAGATAAAAGCACTATTAAATTCTCACTTTTAAGTTTTGTGGACATTAATTATTACTTAGGTGAAGACCTTATTTTCAACCTGCCTCTAGGCAAGTGGACCACATCAAAGAAAGATAACACATTTAAAACACCTTCTAATAATTTAGGAAAAATAATGTGCTTCATCTATTCAATAAAATATGACATTTCATTGAATAGATATATGTAACGTAAAGACTCCTAATGCATGTGAAATTAGACCTTGTTAATATAGGCATAAAAAACAAGTGTAATTTACTGGGAAGACACAGTATGTAAAAAGCTTGGCACATTGGAAGAACTAAAGGAGGCCAGTGTGGCTAGAACACAGGGAAGAGTAGCAAAAGAAAAGAAAGATAATAAAATACTATATTGTGCAGGGCTTTCTCAGCCAAGGAGGACGGTTTAGATTTGGCTTAAAGAAAAATGAGAAATCTTTAAAGATAACTGCACAATATTCTCCATGTGTCTTAAAATAAGAGCTAGAGAGTGACGCTATTCTTACCATATAACCTTTAAAGATAGTGGCTCAACATAACGCATATGTGTCATGAAGTATGTATGTAAATACCATGCCTGGGAATTGACTTGTAGTGTGCTGTTGCTGTGCCAATATCAGGGAGACACCACAGAGAAGCAAGCAAGCAAGCCATATGTGCTCTTGGCATCGCTGACACGCTGTAAAGTCATGGCATATGCCTTGAATATCTTGAAAGTATGTTGTTACTAGTTTTACTGCTATATTTGATTATCATATTTAAGTTTATTTGGAGGCTTTGAAAAAGAAATGACTTCATACTTGTAATCTTATGATTATGCAGTTAGCAACTAATAACAATGTGCTATTTGCTCGAAAGAATACACAGTTGTAGCCAAGTTTCCTGAAGCACCTTTTAAATATACATAAGTGTAATTGCCCTCTCAATTTTTAAGGCCTTAAAAAATTTGCATTTTTGAGCAAAATTTAGTATGATGTCTATCCTAAAACCTTTCCTAATTTTATATGATGTATGTATACACACTTACATGCATTTAAGTTATATGTGTTGTATCACATATATACCTTCTCTATTATATTTATTACATTAGGTTACATAAAAGTCAGGTTTACAAATTACATACATATAAAACATGTTATATATGTTCTATTCATCAGTTATATATATCTTATAAATTATAGATCTGTATGTTATATATCACACTCATGTATGTGTGTGGTATATATACACATGCATATATAAATTCTTTTTGAAAACAGATTTTAATGAATACATAAGACATTTGCAAAGGTACAAATTGTTCATTATTTGATAACAAAAATTATTATGTGCAAATTTTACACCATCCAAATTAGGAACTCTGACATAGAGAACACAAAGAGGGATACTTTTTAAATCCAGCACAGAGAGGTTCTAGATAGATCCATTCTGTCTCTGCCAAAGAGGACAAAAGAGAAACTTTAAAAAAAGGCACTGACCCTTGAATCAAATTCCAGTTCTTCCAGTATCAAGTCTGTGACTGATGAAAACCTACCTAGTTTGGGCCCCAATCTATTCACCTCTAAAATAGTAATGCAATTTGCAAAGCTGCAGCAAGATCAAAAGTGATAGTACATGATACCTAGGAGAACATCAACACTCATTTCTTTCCCATGTCTCTTGGAAAAGTACTTTCAGCAGCATGCCATGAAAGAGAGTATTCACAGTGATGTTTCCCAAAGATGACATACTCACAAAGTTGCTGCAAATTGTTGAAGCCATGAAGTATTTAAAGAAAAATAGAAAAATAACATTTCCATTAAAATATTTCCAGATTCAGATGCTTTTAAAAGAGTAAACGCTGGTAAATTGTACTTAGTTATTTAGTCATTATTCTGTAAGTCTTCTCTACACAACAGGCCTGGGGATGGTAAGCATCAATCAAGCCTTTTGAACCCAAAATACAAACTTAACAAGAGAATAGTACACAGCACACTTCTCAATAAACAGTCTCGAGATTTACTCTTAAGTTTAGAACAGTTCTTCGAACATTTAGAGTTCATTTTAAACAGTGTTGACACTGACTACTCCAAGGTTTCAACTCAAACATATTCACGAGTAAGATGTATTTCACTTGGAAATGACAATACACTGCCTGGCTAAATTCAAAAACAAAACCAAAAACAAACAAACAAAACAAAAATCCCACCAAGCATTCTGAGTGCACGTAAGATCTGCAGAAATAAATCTACAACTTTCTCAGGCTTTCTCAAGAAATTTTCTTAGGAAAGAAATTTTCTTAGTTTCTCCTTCAGCAAGTGAGAAACTATTAATAAGGGTTTGAAGTAAGGAAGAATGTGGCATAATAATCAGTAATAACTTCCATAATTTGCAAAGCGTTTTACAATTAAATTATTTTAAAAGCCTTAATCTTCTTTGATGCTTACCAATGTCCTGAAATAAATTCCATTATTTAACAGACTAAAACACTGAAACTGCAAAAGGTTTGTACCATTTTGATGATCACACAAGGCAAATTAGCCTTAAAAAAAATGCAGCAATAAGATTGTACCTAGAGGGAAGTAAGACATTTAACTCAATTTCCTTGTTTATACGTTTTGAGAACATAGAGGCTTAAGATCAGATAGGATCAGTCAGGTAGAGAATGAATATCTTCTATTCCCTAATCTAATATTCACTATACCATTCTGCCTTACATGAAGGTGAATAGGACAGGGTGAGTGACTGGGGCCAATCATTTCCGTTCTCTCCGTGAACCTAAAACAAAAAGACAGGTACCCACAGAGCAACTACTTAACCCACACCACTCTCAGAGCAAAGGTTGTACCATCTGCTGAGCATTCATCCCCATCTTCCTGTGAAATTAACTGGAACAGACGACTGACATGATGTTCTCTGTACTCATAATTTTTGCAGGAAGAAAATTAAAAA